>NC_091179.1:11050520-11060520 GCF_040958095.1 Procambarus clarkii
GCAAGCACAACTAGCTGAATACACACACACACACACACACAGAAGACAGAAGAGTAAGGGGAGACATGATAACCACCTATAAAATTCTCAGGGGAATTGACAGAGTGGACAAAGACAAACTCTTCAGCACGGGCGGAACGCGAACAAGGGGACGCAGGTGGAAACTTAGTACCCAAATGAGCCACAGAGACATTAGAAAGAATTTTTTCAGTGTCAGAGTAGTTAACAGATGGAATGCATTAGGAAGTGATGTGGTGGAGGCTGACTCCATACACAGTTTCAAATCTAGATATGATAGAGCCCAATAGGCTCAGGAACCTGTACACCAGTTGATTGACAGATGAGAGACGGGACCAAAGAGCCGAAGCTCATCCCCCGCAAGCACAAGTAGGTAAGTACACACACACACAAACACTGACACACACAGCGAGACATACACACACACACACAAACACAGACACACACAGCGAGACACACACACACACGACCTCATCACCAGCACTCCACTCCAACATACACGACTCTTTGTAAACCAGTTGACACTTCATACACAAAATACTAAAAACTGTAAAAATAAAATGTATAGTTTTACGCACAATATTTTTCTGAAACATACGACACTATTTCTGAAGTATATATATATATATATATATATATATATATATATATATATATATATATATATATATATATATATATATATACAACAAACACATCACACTTTTACATTCTTTAAGTAAAGGTGACACTTACAGAGTGCGTAGTTTAGGTAAGTTACCGAAGGCGCCGTCCTCCACCTCCCGGAGGCCTGAGTGGGTGATTGCCCTGTTGAAAACAATTCAATTAATTAGTACATAATAGCGCTTGGGCAAAGATTACAGGAATAAATACAGGATTAGAGGCAACTTTTACATAGTGACTGCTGGGATTAGGATATATATATATATATATATATATATATATATATATATATATATATATATATATATATATATAAATATATATATATATATATATATATATATATATATATATATATATATATATATATATATATATATATATATATATATTTATTTGTGTGTACCTGAGGAACATAAAGTGGGTGTATGTCAGGACAAAAAAGACATTATGTACGTATCTGTGTGTGTGTGTGTGTGTGTATACTTGGATAAATAATATAAAAGTACACTAGGTGTTTTTCAGGATAAAGTAGAAAATATTCATGTGCAAACATGCTTTTATCCAGAAGTAGTCAATAACAATATTTGTGCCCCCCCCCCCCACCAGTCATGGCCGTTTTACAGTTTACTGGGCAGCGTCACTCATCCTGTGAGTGAATAAACTCTCCTAAAAGCATGTACAACACCCTCTCTGCCTCCCGTAGTAGGAAAAAACCCCGTTGGGTTGTTCAGCCTGTCATTTTGTACCCAGACGAAGCTGGTACTTACTTAATGAACCAGTAATGAAAGACAGTGAGAGCTGACCGACTATAGTCAATATGATTCTATAGTCTCAGCACTCTATAGTACTACAGAGGGCTGAGATTATAGATGCTGTGCCCTAAGCGCTGATGCCTCATTCAAATTTGATGTTGCTTCAAGTTCAAGTTCAAGTATGTTTATTGAGATAAGCAATAAATACATCTCAAAGGGATAGAGTAGCTTAGGCTATTTCTACCCCCCAAATGAGTACAACAGACTCAGTGTGAGTCAATTGTGAGTGTACTCTCGTTGAGTACAAACATTATTTCATTGTTAGGTTACTTATAGTTCTCAGTAAGTAATCTAGAAAGTATATCAACAAATCTCGCAATTTATCAACATAAGCTAAACTACAATCATTTTAAAAGTGTCAAGGGTCATGTAAGAGGTAAAAATATGTGGCTTTAAACATGATTTATAGTCTGGTGTTTACACATGATTTACAGTTTAGTGTTTACACATGATTTACAGTCTGGTGTTGGCTTGAGAGAGAAGGGGGTGTTGTGGTGGGCAGAGGCATGTGTGTAGTGATGGAGGAACATGTATAGCAGGTGTAGTGATGGAGAAACATGTGTGTAGCGGGTGTGGTGATGGAGAAACATGTGTGTATACCGGGTGTAGTGATGGAGAAACATGTGTGTGTACCGGGTGTAGTGATGGAGAAACATGTGTGTACCGGGTGTAGTGATGGAGAAACATGTGTGTGTACCGGGTGTAGTGATGGAGGAACATGTGTATACCGGGTGTAGTGATGGAGAAACATGTGTGTACCGGGTGTGGTGATGGAGAAACATGTGTGTACCGGTTGTAGTGATGGAGAAACATGTGTGTATACCGGGTGTAGTGATGGAGAAACATGTGTGTATACCGGGTGTAGTGATGGAGAAACATGTGTGTGTACCGGGTGTAGTGATGGAGGAACATGTGTGTACCGGGTGTAGTGATGGAGGAACATGTGTGTACCGGGTGTGGTGATGGAGAAACATGTGTGTACCGGGTGTAGTGATGGAGGAACATGTGTATACCGGGTGTAGTGATGGAGAAACATGTGTGTACCGGGTGTGGTGATGGAGAAACATGTGTGTACCGGGTGTAGTGATGGAGGAACATGTGTGTACCGGGTGTAGTGATGGAGAAACATGTGTGTAACGGGTGTAGTGATGAAGGAACATGTGTCTGGCGGGTATAGTAATGGTAGAACAGAAGCATGTATGGAAGGTGTAGTTAATGTATACTCCAAGAGAAAGAAAATCTGGTTCGGTACAGAAACAAGAACTCGGCTGAGCTGAAGCGAAAGATCTTGAGGTTAAAAAAGACATATATCCTCTAGAGAAGAAAGTTTTAATACCATTCAATACCTGAAACAGATTCTTTAAAACCATAATTATAGTACAAATAAATAATGATACCAAAACTAAGCAGAAACCAGAACTAGGAGAACATATAATAAGATAAAATATAAAAGAGAAGTAGAAATTTTTTTGGTAACAGAGGTAAAGTCATAGAGATTTTTTTTTTGTGGCACAGGTAACTTACAGGTAAGTCAACTGCTGGAAGTTGTGGAAGTCCAGGCGAGTCACTCGACATAGTTCCAGCTGGTCTTTCACGACCCTGTAAGGTACATTAAATATTAAGTTAGAAATTCACTGAGGACCTGTTCACGGGAATTTACCTGTTCTGTTCCACAGAACAGGTAAATTTTTTACCTTTTAATTTTTATTTAATGTTTTATTTAACAGGTAAATTTTTATTTAATGCAATGTCTGGTTTGATGGATATATTTATAATGCAATGTCTGGATTGTGAATATATTGATAATGCAATGTCTGGATTGGTGGATATATTTAATACAATGTCTTGTTTGGTGGATATATTGATAATGCAATGTCTGGTTTGATGGATATATTGATAATGCAATGTCTTCTTTGATGGATATATTGATAATGCAATGTCTGGTTTGGTGGATATATTTCATAATATCTTGTTTTGTGGCTATAATTCATAATACCATGTTTTAATAGATATTTTGTAGATAAATATGTTATCATTTATTTGCCGGTTATAAAAAGATAACGTTGCCTTGAAGTTGCATTCCAATGTGAGTTTTCCTTAATTTCGCGTCTTGTATTCTTGTCAACGCATCTGAATACTTTTGGAGTTCTTATGCTTGCTCTGTCTCACTGTGTTCTCTCCCCCATCGTGTTCTTTCTCATCGTGTTCTCTCTCACAGTGGTCACTATAGGTTATTTCCTCTCACACAGTTCTCACTCTCAGTGTTGGTTCTCTTCAACAAGGGCCATGTTCTGTCTATATTTGTGTTCTCCAATTAATGTTCTCCGTGTTCGTTCCTTGAATTCAAGACACGAGAGAATAATTGAAATCAGATCCATCTTCCATGGGATGCTGATCTTCGTGTTCTCTGTGGTGTGGCTTCTTAGAGACTGCATATAATCTCTAAGATCATCAACTTCGACCTCCGTCAGCGGGTTTGGAGACTTCCCGGCCGCCAAGATCATCAACATCGACCTCCGTCAGCGGGCTTGGAGACTGCCTGGCCTCCAAGATCGTCAACACCGACCTCCGTCAGCGGGCTTGGAGACTTCCCGGCCTCCAAGATCATCAACACCGACCTCCGTCAGTGAGCTTGGAGACTTCCCGGCCTCGAAAATCATCAACACCGACCTCCGTCAGCGGGCTTTGGAGACTTCCCGGCCCTCCAAGATCATCAACATCGACCTCCGTCAGCGGGCTTAGAGATTTCCCGGCCTCCAAGATCATCAACACCGACCTCCTTCAGCGGGCTTGGAGACTTCCCGGTCTCTGCGATCAACAATTCATCCCATTTCATCTTCCCTTCGTTACCCGTTGCTCGAAGATCGATGTGGTCTCCTCCCGAACCACTAACTTCCGAGCACTGCTTCAGTAAATTTACTCGAAATAGTGGCTTTGTCCAGGACAAATTGCAACATAATTTACATTAAGTGTGCGATGCTTGGGGGAAGTATGTAGATGAATGTATTTACAAACTCCTTCCAAATCTAGCGATTAGTTACAACTTTACGTTGAAGTATATAATTAACTTGTTATTTTTTTAATGTGTGCGTTAATAACTCGACAATTTTGAGTAGTAAATAAGTTATACGAATGAAATTGCAAATAAATGTTCCATTTAGAGGTCAAAATGGAGTTTATTTAGCTCGCTGAAGTAGTATGAGCAATGACCATATTTACAGTGTGTGTAACTAACGTGTATAATAGGATTACTTTCACAGGTTACCTAATTACTAAAAAGTTGGGTAATTACCTAAGGTAATTACCCCAACCTGTCCTCCCTACAAAGAACATCGCTTTACGCTCGTATGTGTTACATAAGGCCAACAAAAATTGTCGTGCTAGAAAAATGGAAGCGGCTGGCGAAAGTGACGTACTGTCCCGTTTTCTGTTGTGGGTCCTCAGGTGGTAGGTTAGGAGAGGATACTTTTAATAAATTTAGCGTTTTCCTGACGTTACAAAATTTTTGGAGGACGAGCTGCATTGTGAAACATCATCTCTCGGTACTGCAGTCTGTGTGGCAGTTGCATCCTTGTGTTATCTTCAGATGTGTCCTACATGACGGATGTACAGCCTTTATCTTGGGGTAACTTAACCTAACCTAACTTAAATTAACTTAGCCTAACCTAACCTAATTTCTCACATGTATTAATTTTCCACCGCACCTCCATTCTGCTGTATGTAAATCTGAGCCAAACATCCAGGTCTCGATTTTACAGCACATTCTTCAGCTGTGGTGGCTTGTAACTGTTGCAACAGCAGCAGCAACAGCAGCAGTAGCAGCAGCAGCAGCATGAAAGCGTAATTGTTTGCAGCTTTCTCACAAAAAACTTGTCATAACGCAAGAGTACATTCATAGTACTCTATGTACATAGAGTACATAAAGTTGTTGTCCATAGAGTAAGCACAGGAAGGACATGTCTTTCTTCAATGACGACACCGGCTGCATATGCAGATGTCACTTATTTGGCAATATAAGTGACATCTTATATCGTCTGCCCCCCCATGCCTTCCCTTCTTCTTTGGAGCATAAACACGGTGTCACCTTCTGCCTCTTTCATACATCTCCTGCCCCTCTTCTTCTTATTCTTTCTTATTCTTTCTTATTCTTTCTTATTCTTCTTCCTCTGAGAGCATGGAGGCGGAGTGACCTTCTGGCTCCGTCTCACCAACCTCACACTTGAGACCTGTACCATCCCCAGCTCAGCCAGTCAGATCATGAGTTACCACTCAGATGTCTGGACCCATCAGGGCGCGCGGCGGTCCTGCTCTCAACTCTCTGATAGCACCACTATATTAAAGTTTTAGCCGCCCATTTTTCTTCCCCAAGGAAACAAAGCTAAAGAAAAAAAAATATGCTATCAAAATGTGTTCATTGATCTATTTTTTTGTTTTGTTTCTTCTTTCCCCCCAAAAAACACTTGGGGGTGGACGGTAGAGCGACGGTCTCGCATCATGCAGGTCGGCGTTCAATCCCTGACCATCCACAAGTGATTGGGCCACCATTCCTTCCTCCCGTTCCATCCCAAATCCTTATCTTGATCCTTTCCAAGTGCTATATAGTCGTAATGGCTTGGCGCTTTCTCCTGATAGCTCCATTTCCCTTCACCCCCCCCCCCCTAAAAAAAAGCTAATAGGTTAAGGCTATTGATTCCCACAAGCTTTAAATTTACCAGGATAAAGTCATGTGTATAGCTGTGTATATAGCTGTCATATGTATATCTTAAAGGTCGAGGAACTGATGTGGCGACGGAGTGACGGAAAGATGACATATTACCAGGACCCTCGGGGATCGAACGCCTTCCCTGCATGCAGCGAGGCGGTCGTTGTACCGACCAGCCTATATAAGAGGATGGATACACACAGAATCACAACTAAAATATGTTGACATAACTAATGATTAGTCAACAGGATTTTTCAGCTTTGATCTCAAGTCCTTTTTCTTTACTATCTCTGCCTGTCTCCTCTTTACTATCCTCTGTTTCTTAGTATCTGTATATATATATATATATATATATATATATATATATATATATATATATATATATATATATATATATACAGAGTTCTTCACACCCTGTAGGGTAAGGCAGGTCCTAGTCAACAACGGCTTCTCCAATGGTTTCGTCGAAGACATCATAAGAAGGAAAGTGAAACGCCATGCAACCTCTGAAGAGACAACTAACACAACACCTATACCCCCTATTAGACTATTTTACAGGAACTTCTTTTCCACAGCTCATAAAACGGAGGAAAGGGTCCTGAAAGATATTGTTAATAGAAACGTTATCCCTACAGACAGAAATCAGAGGATACAACTGACGATTTACTATAAAACCAGAAAAACGGCCAGCCTACTCATGAGAAACTCTCCAGACACAAAACAGAACGCTTTAATAGAGACTAACGTCGTCTATGCCTTCAAATGCCCTCTTGGGGACTGTAAGCTCCAAAAAACCCAGTATATAGGCAAGACAACAACATCTCTTTCTAGGCGTTTAACGATGCATAAGCAACAGGGCTCCATTAAGGAACATATAATCTCTTCCCACAACCAAACCATCGCCAGAGAAATCCTAGTAAACAACACAGAAATCATCGATAGATACAGCGATAGCAGGCGGCTTGACGTTTGCGAGGCACTACACATCAAGAAGTCAACACCAGCAATCAACAGCCAATTAATGCACAACTATATTCTACCCACCTCAAGACTCCGCTCCAATATAGAAGCATCAAGAAATATGGACCAATAGGCTTTCTACAAACACTTCTATTCAATACCCATTGTTTCGTGTTCTGTCTTGTGTTGATGAAATTAATACCCTATTAATACCACCTCTTGTTCTGTCTTGTGTTGATGAAATTAATACCCTATTAATGCCCCCTCTTGTTCTGTCTTGTGTTAATGCCACATCACCCCTTCCACCTCACTCAAATGTAGATATAAAATCGGAGATGCGTAAGTTCTATTCAGTTGTGTATTTGTGAACTAAAGTCTTTGAAAATGTAATAAGTTTTACGAAACGCGCTCGTGTCGCGTCAGACTAGAAATAAAAATGAATTTTGGAGAATTGATTTTTGATTTACCTCCAACAGTGAAAAGAAATGTACGAAAGATTGAGAAAATTCGTGTTAGAATTATTAATCTTACTTTTTCGGTCATATTTAATCATATATATATATATATATATTTATATATATATATATATATATATATATATATATATATATATATATATATATATATATATATATATATATATATATATATATAAACAGTATTCATATATATGTATAATCATTATTCGTCTATGCTTATATACGCACCTTTTATTAAAAACAAAAGAATAATAATTCTTTGACAATGCAACAGACTGTTGTCTGGGTTGAAAATGTTTTAGGTTTCTAAGGTCAGAGTCTCCTTCAGACTTCTGTCCAAACTTAAGATGCAGCAGTGAGCTTCTTAACTGTCTTCTTGAGGATCACCAGCAACACTTGTAAGTCTTGGGAAAGTGTTCTTTATTAAATTTTATCCGGGATTAAAACAACTTTTCACGAAGTTGCAACATCTTACGAGAACCCTTCTTTACCGTATGGAAATAAAATACAAAATATGGCTACATTTGTCTTGTTAGATATTTTGTAAATATATTTCATGTTTCCACTTGCTTCAACCATGAATAATTTCACGGTCGAATAGACCACACACTAGAAGGTGAAGGGACGACGACGTTTCGGTCCGTCCTGGACCATTCTCAAGTCGATTATCGACTTGAGAATGGCCCAGGACGGACCGAAACGTCGTCGTCGTCCCTTCACCTTCTAAATGTGTGGTCTGGTCAACATACGTCAGCCACGTTATTGTGACTCATCGCCTGCAATTACACGGTCGTTACAGCTAGGATTTTCACCATCGTCACTATACTGTTACTATTCCCAACATCTTCCCAACCACCAGTATCACCACCGCTAACATCACCATCCCTTACCAGCACCATCACCATCCAACGAGACACCCATCATCACCCATACCACAATCATCACCTTCGCTTCTGCCTTAAACATCACCCACCTGTCCATCACCACCATCACTCATCACCGGTGATGGTGGTGATGGACAGGAGCCACCACCACCACCACCAACCCCCAACCAACCACCCGTCACCACCATCGCCACCCCAACCACCACTATTCGGAATTTTTGTGATATTGGTGTAAAGTCAGGTTGTGGTGGAGGTTGTCGAGACGTGTTCTCCACCTCCGTTGTCTTGTATTCATCAGGAGTACAAAGCCAAGACCACTACAAAGACCTTTCATAATACATCCCAGAAATCTTACAGGTGAGTGGTGAAGATTACTGTTGTGTGTATATCCACCTAGTTGTGCTTGAAAGGGTTGAGCTCTGGCTCTTTGGTCCCGCCTCTCAATTGTATATCAACGATTCATTTTTTTTTCACATACACACCTCCAGGAAGCAGCCCGTAACAGCTGTCTAACTCCCACGTACCTATTTAGTGCTAGATGAACAGGCACATCAGGGTGAGTGAAAATCGGCCCATTTGTTTCCGTTATCGCCGGGGATCGATCCCCGGTTCACAGGACTACGAATCCAGATCCTGTCCACTCAGCCACCAGGCTCCCCATGTGTTTGCGTGTGTACCCACCTAGTTGTGCTTGCGGGGGTTGAGCTCTGGCTCTTTGGTCCCGCCTCTCAACTGTCAACTAATGTACAGGTTCCTGAGCCTATTGGGCTCTATCATATCTACACTTGAAACTGTGTATGGAGTCAGCCTCCACCACATCACTGCCTAATGCATTCCATTTGTCTACTATTCTGACAATGAAAAAATTCTTTCTAATGTCTATATGGCTCATTTGGGCACTCAATTTCTACCTGTGTCCCCCTAGTGCGTGTGCCCCTTGTGTTAAATAGTCTGTCTTTATCTACCCCTATCAATTCCTCTGAGAATCTTGTATGTAGTTATCATGTCCCTCCCCTAACTCTTCTGTCTTCCAGTGACGTGAGGTTTAATTCCCGTAATCTCTCCTCGTGTGTGTGTGTGTGTGTGTGTGTGTGTGTGTGTGTGTGTGTGTGCGTGTGTGTGTGTGTGTGTGTATGTGTGTGTGTGTGTGTGTGTGTGTGTGTGTGTGTGTGTGTGTGTGTGTGTGTGTGTGTGTGTGTGTGTGCGCGTGTGTGTGTGTGTGTGTGTGTGTGTGTGTCTGTGTGTGTGTGTGTGTGTGTCTGTGTGTGTGTGTGTGTGTGTGTGTGTGTGTGTGTGTATGTGTGTGTACTCACCTATTTGTGCTTGCGGGGGTTGAGCTTTGGCTCTTTGGTCCCGCCTCTCAACTGTCAATCAACTGGTGTACAGATTCCTGAGCCTACTGGGCTCTATCATATCTACATTTAAAACTGTGTATGGAGTCAGCCTCCACCACATCACTGCCTAATGCATTCCATCCGT
>NC_091179.1:11065520-11105511 GCF_040958095.1 Procambarus clarkii
GTGTAAGAGGGTCTGAAGAACGTGTAGGAGGTTCTGAAGAACGTGTAGGAGGGTCTGAGGAACGTGTAGGAGGGTCTGAGGAACGTGTAGGAGGGTCTGAGAAACGTGTTGGAGGGTCTGAGGAACGTGTAGGAGGGTCTGAAGAACGTGTAGGAGGGTCTGAAGAACGTGTAGGAGGGTCTGAAGAACGTGTAGGAGGGTCTGAGGAACGTGTAGGAGGGTCTGAGGAACGTGTAGGAGGGTCTGAGAAACGTGTTGGAGGGTCTGAGGAACGTGTAGGAGGGTCTGAAGAACGTGTAGGAGGGTCTGAAGAACGTGTAGGAGGGTCTGAAGAACGTGTAGGAGGGTCTGAGGAACGTGTAGGAGGGTCTGAGGAACGTGTAGGAGGGTCTGAGAAACGTGTTGGAGGGTCTGAGGAACGTGTAGGAGGGTCTGAGGAACGTGTAGGAGGGTCTGAGAACGTGTAGGAGGGTCTGAAGAACGTGTAGGAGGGTCTAAGAACGTGAAGGAGGGTCTGAGAAACGTGTAGGAGGGTCTGAGAACGTGTAGGAGGGTCTGAGAAACGTGTAGGAGGGTCTGAAGAACGTGTTGGAGGGTCTGAGAAACGTGTAGGAGGGTCTGAGAAACGTGTAGGAGGGTCTGAGAACGTTTAGGAGGGTCTGAGAAACGTGTAGGAGGGTCTGAAGAACGTGTAGGAGGGTCTGAAGAACGTGTAGGAGGGTCTGAAGAACGTGTAGGAGGGTTTGAAGAACGTGTAGGAGGGTCTGAAGAACGTGTAGGAGGGTCTGAGGAACGTGTAGGAGGGTCTGAGGAACGTGTAGGAGGTCTGAGAAACGTGTTGGAGGGTCTGAGGAACGTGTAGGAGGGTCTGAGGAACGTGTAGGAGGGTCTGAGAACGTGTAGGAGGGTCTGAGAACGTGTAGGAGGGTCTGAGGAACGTGTAGGAGGGTCTGAGGAACGTGTAGGAGGGTCTGAGGAACGTGTAGGAGGGTCTGAAGAACGTGTAGGAGGGTCTGAGAACGTGTAGGAGGGTCTGAGGAACGTGTAGGAGGGTCTGAAGAACGTGTAGGAGGGTCTGAAGAACGTGTAGGAGGGTCTGAGGAACGTGTAGGAGGGTCTGAAGAACGTGTAGGAGGGTCTGAGAAACGTGTCGGAGGGTCTGAGAAACGTGTCGGAGGGTCTGAAGAGGGTCTCTTCCCCTCTGAGGCCCTTCCTACCCTCTGAAGAGCGTAGGAGGGTCTCTCTCTCTCTCCCTCTTTCTTCCACATTAAATCCCTTCCTCCCCAGACTCAACCTTCCCTTCTCTTCATCAACAGTAAGCTTTGCGCACCAAAAAAAAAAAAGGTTTAAAAATTTCCTCTCAACGTGAAGTGTTATTAAAGGTCGAGCAGGTAAGGGGTCGAGTAGGTAAGGGGTCGAGCAGGTAAGGGGTCGAGAGGAGTCAGGCTCCTGTAGCGAGGGGTTGATGGATTCGAGGTTGGTCAGGTTGTGTGTGTGTGTGGGTTGTGGGGGATCAAAGGAACCGGGTTACCGAGAGAGTGTGGGGGGTTTGGTGCCCTGTGTGAGCAAGTCCGGTGGGGCTTGGGGGGGTCCCACACGGGGTCCCACACGGGGTCCCACACGGGGTCCCACACGGGGTCCTACACGGGGTCCCACACGGGGTCCCATACGGGGTCCTACACGGGGTCCCACACGGGGTCCTACACGGGGTCCCACACGGGGTCCCACACGGGGACGGGAGCGGGGTGCTGTTGGTCCAGAGAGTCACGGTCCAGTGGGGGGCGGTTGTCAAGCCAGTCGACCCTGGCTCTGGGAGTTCTTCCACTCCCTTCTGGGAGTGGAAGAACTCCCAGAACTCCATCAAGCAGGGTGTGTTTGGTGGTGTTGGGACGCAGGGAACATTTTGGTGTCCGGCTGAAATGGGTGTGTGAGTGTGTGTGTCCACTACCAATAGGGGGGGGGGGGTTTCTGGCCCTATTGTGGGTCTGAAAGCCAGCCTAAGCTAGCGGATACCGCCTCAGGTTCATTAATCTCAGGAGGCCACAACGTCCAGATTACACCTCCGGCGTCTCCATGCCTCTAACTAATGAAGTAGTAGTTTCATACACAGTTTGAAACTGTGTATGTAGTCTGCCGCCACCACATCACGTATTTTTAAGTCTTTATGGAGGCCATGTTGGACTCCTCAGCACTTTATGGAGGCCATGTTGGACTCCTCAGCACTTTATGGAGGCCATGTTGGACTCCTCAGCAAGCTTGAACGCTTCGCTCTACCTTGCCACTCTACTGCTTGCTGTGTGGAATCATACGTGTGTATTGGTGGGTGTATTTATGATTGTGTTTACTATTTGTGCCTGCAGGGTCGAGCTCTTGGACCCCCGCCTTTCTAACCGACGGGTTGTCTAATCTAATGACTTCCGACCTATTTTCTTTCTTCTCTTTTATCTCTCTCTCTCTCTCTCTCTCTCTCTCTCTCTCTCTCTAAAACACACACACACACGAGTGGACAGCGCGCTGGATTTGTAGTCGAAAGCGCCCGGGTTCGACTTCCGGTCGAGGCAGAAACAAATGGGTATTGTTTCTTTCACTTGATGCACCTGTTCACCTAGCAGTCAACAGGTACCTGGGAGTTAGACACCTGCTAAAGACTGCATCCTGGGGATGTGTGTGTGTGTGTGTGTGTGTGTGTGTGGTTACCTATCACTGTCTACGGTGAGTGAGGTCTAGTTCTTAGGCCCCGCCTACAAGCCTTGTTTAAACCAAATTACAAATAATAATAATAATAATAATAATAATAATAATAATGATATAGCAAAAACAAATCTACATTAACAATAATAATACTCATAAATGACATTGCAAATATTATTGGCAGTACTAATATTACAAACATTAATTATAATAATTTTGCAATAAGTATTTTCAATAGTAAAAATCATATATATATTTTCCCCCCCTATTACAACACACACATACAAAGCGATAATCAAATTAATCCAGTGTCATTCATTAATCATCTAGATGATTAATATAATTCCCCCAAAATATTCAGCAAATATTTGACATGTCAGAATCACAATTTAAATATTTTGTAATACAATTTCCCTCCCCCACACAACTCATTATATCCCATTCGATCCTAACGAATGACGTCATATCACAGCCATTGTCAATCACGGTGAGGTAATTGACATGAACGAGGTAGTTGAACGTCCTGGGGACGTGGGTGTAACGACCACTGGCGGAGCATTGAACCACGTGTTATTTCAGTGAGCAGTAGTTATGGATGAGTTATGGATGAGTTTATATATATATTTTGCTACGGATTAGCTGTGATAAATGGAACTGAGAGCAAGGGGGGGGGGGGGGGGGGGAAAGGGGGCTTGGGGGAAAGTGGTGGTGGGGGGGGGGGGGGTGGTGTTGGTTTACAGGTGTCAGTTTGTCGATTAGTTTGTTGACGGTTTCAATCGCATTCGCAGTATTTGAGAGAAACAGCTATTTGCAACTAAATTGTATTTGAATTGTATTCCATTCGTTCGGGCAGTAGTATATGTTACCACCAGTTCTGAACCTGTCCCTAGAGCGACAAATCTGACCCCAAAATCTCTAGGCTTATAGACACTGACGCCTATATACACTGTTAGCAACACTTGTATGCGTGTATTATTGCCTATACACACCTGTGACTATACTTTGCACCTGTGCTAATGTCCAAACCTGTTCCAGAAACATATAAATGTGTCAACGTCCCTCTCAGCATGAGATAACAACCATATTACAACATCCTCAGCCCAAGATAACGAACATATTGCAACACCTTCAGCCCAAGATATCGAACATATTGCAACATCTTCAACCCAAGACACACAGGTTGCAACCCTCCTTTAGCTAGGTTGTTGCACGCTAAGATGAGCTACACTTCAAGAAATGAATACATAGTCTAATTAGAATCAGCAAATTGCTCTCGCCAATCCTTAAGTGTTTGCTCTGTAAATTTGACCTTGCGTGAGTTTTTTAAGAGGGTCAAGACAAGTGCAGCTTGTGACAAGGGAACTCAAAAGAGAACTTTCTCAAAACTGAGAAAGTCATGTATAAATTAAAACCGTAAGCCAGGTGTAAGCTCTATTTGTAAATTGTGACGGGAAAGTGTGTAAAATATGACAGAGGCGTGTGTGTGTGTGTGTGTGTGTGTGTGTGTGTGTGTGTGTGTGTGTGTGTGTGTGTGTGTGTGTGTGTGTGTGTACTCACCTAGTTGTGCTTGCGGGGGTTGAGCTCTGGCTCTTTGGTCCCGCCTCTCAACTGTCAATCAACAGGTGTACAGGTTCCTGAGCCTATTGGGCTCTATCATATCTACACTTAAAACTGTGTATGGAGTCAGCCTCCACCACATCACTTCCTAATGCATTCCATTTGTCAACCACTCTGACACTAAAAAAGTTCTTTCTAATATCTCTGTGGCTCATTTGGGCACTCAGTTTCCACCTGTGTCCTCTAGAGCGTGTGCCCCTTGTGTTAAACAGCCTGTCTTTATCAACCCTGTCGATTCCCTGTGTGTGTGTGTGTGTGTGTGTGTGTGTGTGTGTGTGTGTGTGTGTGTGTGTGTGTGTGTGTGTGTGTGTGTGTGTGTGTGTGTGTGTTTTTAAATTATCACCAGGGGTACAGAGGTAAATCATTATAAGACATGGTGTGAATTACGGCTGAATCCAGGTGTAAATGATGACTGAGGCCAGGTGTAAATTACGAATAAGGCCAGGTGTAAGGTAACACATAGACAGGTGTAAATTATAATCTAGATCGAGAATCCCTTATATAATAACGAGGACAGGTGGAAACAGCGTCGCGTGACAGGTCATAAACTGTATCCAGGAAAGATTGAAATATAGGGGTATATATGTGACTGGGGATATATAGGACAGTGGGTATATAAGTCACGGGGTATAGATGTAGACTAATCAACCTCTCCGTATCGGCCTAGCATGATAGTATAGCATTATAGGAATCCCAGAGTGTCCTAGAGTGAAAGATCTGGGACACTCGACACAGCCCCGAGTGCTGTGAGGGTATGAGGCAGTGGGGGTTGAAGAGCCACGATTGCTTACTAAGTTGTGGGAGGAATTTAATTCTCCTTTGTGGGCAGGTGGATGGACGGCTTGCCTCGCCCTCGGCCATCACATCGTGGCTTTACGCCCAAACAACTTCCTGTAATATGAAATTCATGTATGTATGTATATATGTGTATGTGTGCGTCTGTGTGTGTATGTGTGCGTCTGTGTGTGTATGTGTGCGTGTGCTTGTAATTACCTAAGTGTAATTACCTAAGTGTAGTTACAGGATGAGAGCTACGCTCGTGGTGTCTCGTCTTCCCAGCACTCTTTGTCATATAACGCTTTGAAACTACTGACGGTCTTGGCCTCCACCACCTTCTCCCCTAACTTGTTCCAACCGTCTACCACCCTGTTTGCGAAAGTGAATTTTCTTATATTTCTTCGGTATCTGTGTTTAGCTAGTTTAAATCTATGACCTGTACTCACCTAGTTGTACTCACCTAGTTGTGTTTGCGGGGGTTGAGCTCTGGCTCTTTGGTCCCGCCTCTCAACCGTCAATCAACAGGTGTACAGATTCCTGATTCCAGATTCCACACACACACACACACACCTGTGTGTGTGTGTGTGTGTGTGTGTGTGTGTGTGTGTGTGTGTGTGTGTGTGTGTGTGTGTGTATGCGTGTGTGTGTGTGTGGGTAAATCACGAAGAAATTAACACGTGATAGATCACGTGACTATGTTTAACCACGTAGGAAAATTAAACAATGAATGACTTGAACGCTCCAGTTAATCAACACATCTTCAAAAGTACAATCAATGAATTGATTGATTGATGAAGATTAAGCGCCCAAGAAGTGTCACGGGCATGAATAGCCCGTAAAATCAATGAAATACAACACTTTAATATTATATATATATATATATATATATATATATATATATATATATATATATATATATATATATATATATATATATATATATGTATATATATATATATATATATATATATATATATAGGCAGCAAGGTGATATATGAGGTGGAAAACAATGTGTTTATACCATTGGTTACACAGAAATTTATGTAACATTGGATTTTATTTGTAAAATTACCCCCCCTGGAATCAATGTATGGTTTAGGTATGTTGATGATATTTTGTAAATTTGTTCTTCAAATGTAAATTAAGATGAATTTTTAGCAAAACTTTATTCTCGTCACCTCTATCAAATTTACTGTAAACACTGAAATTGATAAATATCTGACATTTTTGGATATCCTAATTCATATGTAAGATTTTTCACCTCAGTTTAGTGCTTACAGAAATCCTACAAATAACTTCCAATATTTATTATTTCTCTAGGCATAGATTTAATGTGAAACAAACCAATTCTTTCGCTATGTATCTAAGAGCTCTTGGAATTGTTAGCCCAGAACTCTTGGATGAAGAGTTAGACAATATTGAATCTATTGGTCTCATGCTCAGCCAGTCACACAGTTTAAGGTACTTTGCTGTAGCGAAGCACAAGGTGCATATTATAACGAAATATGCACTGAGAAACTTCCCCTCAAAAATGTATTATGCTCACCAAACTTGTTCAGGGTTCGAAAATATTGTTAAAGGCCTTGAAACTGTTTGATATACATGTGTTGTTTAATTATGAGAATATAGTGGGAAAATTATTAGTTAGAAACAGCCCTCGTAGTGATAACTGTGTCATTTATAAAATACCACAGCTCTCAGGGGAGCCGGTCGGCCGAGCGGACAGCACACTGGATTTGTGATCCTGTGGTCCCGGGTTCGATCCCAGGCGCCGGCGAGAAACAATGGGCAGAGTCTCTTTCACCCTATGCCCCTGTTACCTAGCAGTAAAATAGGTACCTGGGTGTTAGTCAGCTGTCACGGGCTGCTTCCTGGGGGTGGAGGCCTGGTCGAGGACCGGGCCGCGGGGACACTAAAGCCCCGAAATCATCTCAAGATAACCTCAAGATAACCACCCTATGCCCCTGTTACCTAGCAGTAAAATAGGTACCTGGGAGTTAGTCAGCTGTCACGGGCTGCTTCCTGGGGGTGGAGGCCTGGTCGAGGACCGGGCCGCGGGGACACTAAAGCCCCGAAATCATCTCAAGATAACTCAAGATAGCCCCATCCGCCTGTTGTGGTAGTAGTTATAATAACGATGAGGACCACAGTATATATATACCGACGTAGAACGAAATTAGAAATCTGAAATATTGAGTTGGACAAACCGGAAAACTATTTTTTACTTGTGTTGCTTTGACAAACTAACCTAACCTAACCTAACCTAACCTTCCTAGACCTAATACACGGTATCTGAGGCCCTAATATAGTACATATATGTGCTATTCTAGGCCTAGAAATAGTTAAGTTTGTTTTTATTAGTTTTTTTTTAAATAATTTCTTACTAGTCAGTATACTACTATTTAAAAAGCTAAGTACGTACTAATTCGTGACTATCGACGACCGTCACAATAGCTACTATCAAAACAGGAGGATGAGTTGATTCCTGTAAAAATTAAAAATCATTCCATACAGGCAAAAAAAAAATCAAAAGATTTAACATTTCGGATCTTTGTAGCTTAAAATATTTTATGAGGCGTGATCAACTATTGAATTATTCATTTCCTGTCAGGTAATTAGTGCAACGGAATCGCCACTCTCAAACGATGATATATATGGAAAGGAGAACTTAAATGACGATGAATAGGCACGAACCACAGCGCCTCTTCTGGCCGGGTTTAAAGCATTTTTGCAAATTAAATTTTATCTGATTCTTTTTGGTGCATGATCAGCCGCTTCAGTGAAATGCTGAATCGAAGCTAATTTCTTTTTTATATTGACGAATGTAAAATATATATATATGTATGTGTGTGTGTGTGTGTGTGTGTGTGTGTGTGTGTGTGTGTGTGTGTGTGTGTGTGTGTGTGTGTGTGTGTACTCACCTAGTTGTGCTTGGGGGTTGAGCTTTAGCTCTTTGGTTCCGCCTCTCAACGCGCGTGTGTGTGTGTGCTCACCTATTTGTACTCACCTATTTGTGCTTGCGGGGGTTGAGCTTTAGCTCTTTGGTCCCGCCTCTCAACGCGTGCGTGTGTGTGTGTGTGTGTCTGTGTGTGTGTGCGCGTGTGTGTGTGTGCGTGTGTGTGTGAGTGTTGGTTGGTTGGGGCAGCAGGTGTGGTGTAAACGGGTAGTTCTGTGTTGTGTCTAATAGATTGTAGCACACACTCAAGTGTAATCTGTTTGTGATTTGACGAGACAGCTCATACAAAGAGCTTCTGCAAAATCTAATCTCTCATTATAGCAGCATCTGTAGATTAGTTCAGTGTTACTTAAGATATCTCTGGTAACAGAGAAGTTGTGTAGAAATTATATATTCTGGGATAGATAGAGCTTTGTGTATTCAGAGCTAAATAGAGGTGGGATAGATAGAGTTTTGTTAGTTTAAGACACTTGACAATGCCCTAACGAGAATGCTCTATCAAGGATAACATCATCCATCACTCAATCATTCCATCAACAGAGATAGATCCTGCCAAGCATCCTCCAATATGATTGACACATACAGCTACAGTAAGCTATAGACATAGCAGAAGCTCTACACAGTAAACACTTTCTATATATATATTTTTTTAAATGTGAAATTTCATCTTTTTGATGCCACGTCAGAATGGACAAATATTATTAGTTTATTCAGTCGATGAAAACTCAAAGCTTAATCCTAATTAAGGTAACAAACTGTATGCAGATTTTTCCATCTATTATCAAATCAAAGGGCGGTCTAGATCAAAAAGTATTATCCAAATGCTGGAACCCATGCCCAGATTGTGGCGGTCAAAGCTTGTGGTCGACCGCAAAGGTGCATATGTAATGTTTTTCGTGCTGTGTAATTAATAAAGCATTTTCCAAAATATTAATTCAAGTTAAATATTAATTAGTTTTGTTGTATAGTTAAGCAAGAGTTAGATGCGCTATTAAATACGTTATTTACCATTTTTGAAGAACATTTCGAGAACGGTTTCGTCTGAGAAAATGGGGGAGACTGAGAGAGAGAAAATGGGGGAGACTGAGATAAAAAAAGAACGTATCAGTTGTCAGTCACAGCTACCTATCCTACAGCCGATGCAGTAAGTGAAAAACTAACTTTGTTTTGACTAAGTTAAGGGTAGGTTTTGACTTCTTCAGCCGACAGCCAACTGATGGGGTTCAAACATTTCCTGATCAGAGCGTCATTCAATTTTGAGAGACAAAAGTAATTAAGAAAATGCTCACAGGTATGTCGAGAAAGACTGGAGTGAGAGATGATGGAGAGAGGTGATGGAGGGAGAGGTGATGGAGGGAGAGGTGATGGAGGGAGAGGTGATGGAGGGAGAGATGGTGACTAAAGACGTAGAGAAGAAGGAGTATCGAGAAGAATTTAAGAAAATCACGAAATAAAATAAAATAATAAAAAAGAGAAATTAAAAAAAGGGAGAAAAACGAGACTAATAGCAGTTTCAGTTAAAGGAGTCAAAGATTCACTCGTGAACGTTCGCGTTAAACCACTTCCAGAGGTTCACGGGTGAGCCACAAGCTCAGGACATGATTCACGGGTCAAGTACAAGAACCAGTGACGAGAACAGTATCCACAGGTCGAGGACAGGAGCCACAGGTCGAGGACAGGAGCCACAGGTCGAGGACAGGAGCCACAGGTCGAGGACAGGAGCCACAGGTCGAGGACAGGAGCCACAGGTCGAGGACAGGAGCCACAGGTCGAGGACATGAGCCACAGGTCGAAACCAAGAGCCACAGGTCGAGGACAGGAGCCACAGGGACAGGAGCCACAGGTCGAGGACAGGAGCCACAGGGACAGGAGCCACAGGTCGAGGACAGGAGCCACAGGTCGAGGACAGGAGCCACAGGTCGAGGACAGGAGCCACAGGTCGAGGACAGGAGCCACAGGTCGAGAACAAGAGCCACAGGTCGAGAACAAGAGCCACAGGTCAAGGACATGAGCCACAGGTCGAAAACAAGAGCCACAGGTCGAGGACAGGAGCCACAGGTCGAGGACAGGAGCCACAGGGACAGGAGCCACAGGTCGAGAACAAGAGCCACAGGTCGAGGACAGGAGCCACAGGTCGAGGACAGGAGCCACAGGTCGAGGACAGGAGCCACAGGGACAGGAGCCACAGGTCGAGAACAAGAGCCACAGGTCGAGGACAGGAGCCACAGGTCGAGGACAGGAGCCACAGGTCGAGGACAGGAGCCACAGGGCCAGGACAGGAGCCACAGGTCGAGGACAGAAGCCACAGGGCCAGGACAGGAGCCACAGGTCCAGGACAGGAGCCACAGGTCCAGGACAGGAGCCACAGGTCCAGGACAGGAGCCACAGGTCGAGGACAGGAGCCACAGGTCGAGGACAGGAGCCACAGGTCCAGGACAGGAGCCACAGGTCCAGGACAGGAGCCACAGATCGAGAACAGGAACCACAGGTCGAAGACAGGAGCCACAGGTCGAGGACAGGAGTTACAAGTCGAGGACAGGAGCCACAAGTCGAGGACAGGAGCCACAGGTCGAGGACAGGAGCCACAGGTCGAGGACAAGAGCCACAGGTCGAGGACAGGAGCCACAGGTCGAGGACAGGAGCCACAGGTTGAGGACAGGAGCCACAGGTCAAGGACAGGAGTTACAAGTCGAGGACAGGAGCCACAGGTCGAGGACAAGATCCACAGGTCGAGGACAGGAGCCACAGGTCGAGGACAGGAGCCACAGGGCCAGGAGCCACAGGTCGTGAACAAGAGTCACAGGTCGAGAACAAGAGCCACAGGTCGAGAACAAGAGCCACAGGTCGAGGACAGGAGCCACAGGTCGAGGACAGGAGCCACAGGTCGAGACTAGGACCTCCTTGTCCACATCCCAAACCGCTGCAAATCGTGACGCAAATCCTGAATTATTTGCAGCTCTAGCAACGCGCTCACCCGAGGCCGAAAGGTATAAAAGTCTCTCAGTTTTGCCCTGTGAGTGAGTGGCTGCTGGGATACCTGACTGTTATTGTTTGCTTTCTGTGTTTCTGGGTTGTTGCTTCTGGTCTTGTTATCAAAAGCATTGTGAGTTCTCTGAGCGCATTCTGTAATTAAATTTTCTTCGGTGTGGAAAAAAAATTGTATTTGAGCCATATAGATTTTTGGCTACTGTATTTGCCTTTGATGGGTTCAGGGGTTGTTTTGAAGCTGTGGTATTTGGTTCCGTGCGGTGTTTGAGTGTGTGTGTGTGTGTGTGTGTGTGTGTGTGTGTGTGTGTGTGCGCCTGTTTGTATGTGCTTTCAAGTCGAGCTTCGGTTTCTGGGCCCCGGCATTAAGTCGCAAGTCGTAATGGCTCCTTCCCCTTCCCTCTTTTTCCTTGTTACGCTATGTTCTCTCTCTCGTTCTGCCTGTGTGCTCTTGCTAAACAATCATATTCTATCCACTTTGTCAACTCTGTCCACTAAGAATCTTTAATACTGTGATCATGTCTCCTCATATTTTTTTTTCGTCAAACTTTATTTCAGTGTTTACTAATAACTCATTTTTATGGTTTGGCTTCAGTCTTGTAGTTTTTACACTTTTGTATGTTGTAAAGTGTATCCCAAAGTGTGTGGGAAGACGAACAGCCTCCACTGTGCATACCAGTTATGTCAGTGACTCGCTACGGGCTCGCCATAGGCCGTGCTACTTGGAATTTTGCTCCAGGTAGCGAATCTTTAACAACAACAACAGTGACTCGTCTGAGGTTCATCCTGTGTCATATAAGGATATAAACTGCTGGGAAATCAATTTGGATTCGAAAACCTATATGCTGGAAAGACAATTATGACGTGATATAGTGACTTCGTACATATTGTGCGTAAATCATATATAATGCACAACATTTTCTCTCTCTCACGTTGGTTAGGTTCATTTCATTATATTTGTCCTGTTATGCTATAATTGTATTAAATAAAATATATTTTTCATTATACAAAGGCCATTATCGTTTTATTTTGTAATATTACCAGCTATGGGGTCCCCAGCGGAGCCCGGCTCTCTGTCTGGCTCTCTGTCTGGCTCTCTGTCTTTGTGTCTTTCTATTTCTTCCTCCCTCTCTTTCATTTCCCCTCCTCTCCTTCGCAAACCCTTCAACCCCCCCCAATCAATTCAGGCAGTATTTGAATTCACTATTAGTTAAGCTAATGTTTAAAAGTCTACGGAATCGCGTCAGAACATTTCACAATCACAGATTTCGTGCAGGTGTTGTGACGCCCTCCCCTCCACCCCCCCCCCTATGACACTCCCGATAAGATCATCATTAACCCTGCAAATTTTTAATGATGCTATACTTTGAGTTACTGAGGTATATAGATTATAGGGCAAGGTATAGATTATAGTGCAAGGTATAGACTATAGGGCCCCAGGAGTTGGGGGCCATAGATTAGTGAGCCCTTGTTGTCTGTTCCATTTTTTCATTTCCTGTTTCTTCTTACTAATATTGTTAATTAGTATTATTAATATCATCATTATTACACAGAGTAATCACACTAAGATGATGTTCAATGACAAAACCCGTAGGAGCCGTGGTGAGGATTCGAACCTATGCCGATGGGTGTTCATATATATATCTATATATATATATTATATATATATATATATATATATATATATATATATATATATATAAATATATATATATATATATATATATATATATATATATATATATATATATATATATATATATATATATATCTCCACCGCATAGGTTCGAATCTTCACAACAGCCCCTATACGGTTTTTATCATTGTTGTTATTATTATTATTTCTATTGTTATTCCCATTATATTCCATGTACTACCAGGGAGAGGCTTATATATAAGGCTCTCGCAGGGATGCTAATGATAAAGATAAAAAAAAAAGCTAAAACTTCACAAAAACCATTTCACACTTGTATAGTCATACAAGTCATACTTGTATTAATGTATAACGTGCCTGTATAACAACGCTTAACGTCGGTTGCCCAATTTGTCACACGATTTAATGAAACGTAAACAAATCGCTTCATAGGCATTTTCCGGAGCTCAAGCGACCCTTAATTCCACTCCCCCCCCCCCTCCCCAGCATCTATTCCCCCCCCCCCACCATCTATTCTCCCCCCCCATCATCTATCCTCCCCACCCCACATCCCCTTCTCACATTTACGAAAAGGATTCAGTGAATGGGTTATTCCAGCAGCAGATCCGATTAGGGCCACAAAGCCACAGTTGGAGTAGTGATGGTGGTGAAGAGAGTGTTAACACCAGCTTATAAACACCTCCAAAAGCGGTTTAGAATCGATAACCTATGCTGGAATTACAATTATGACGTCATAGTCACCACACACACACACACACACACACACACATACACACACACACACACACACACACACATACACACACATACACACACACACACACACATACACACACACACACACACACACACACACACACACACACACACTCTCGGGGCTGACTCCATACACAGTTTCAAGTGTAGATATAATAGAGCCCAATAGGCTCAGTAATCTGTACACCTGTTGATTGACGGTTGAGAGGGGGGGGCCAAAGAGCCAGAGCTCAACCCCTGCAAACACAACTAGGTGAGTACACAACTAAGTGAGTACACACACACACACACACACACACACACACACACACACACACACACACACACACACACACACACACACACACACACACACACACTGTACGTCCCATATGTAAAGGACAATATGTTAACTCACTCTCACGTTGGCTAAGTTAAATTGGATTAAGTTGGTTAAGGTTGAATTGGGTTAATGTTATTAAAAGAGTAGCCATGGCAAATAGACAAGAGAAAGCTTTCTCAGGCTCTTAGACCCGACTCGAAAAATAAAAATAGATATTCCATCCTGAGGGGAAAACATCAAAGGGGAATTATATCTCTACTAGTCTTCCTTTAACGAGTCCAGCAAGAGGGATGTTCCGCTGAATGTGGTTCGTCGGTACAAGGTGATTGAACCCCTTGAGCGAGGCTGAACACCTTTAAGAAATGGGATCACGATCCGGGAAGTCCAATAGCGAACTTCTTGTGAAAAGAATTAGATTTAAAGATTTTGTTTTAGTTTAGTTCACTGCTTCGGACGCTTCCTAGCGTGCCTAGCCCTTACTGGCTCCCTAGCGTGCCTAGCCCTCACTGGCTCCCTAGCGTGCCTAGCCCTTACTGGCTCCCTAGCGTGCCTAGCCCTCACTGGCTCCCTAGCGTGCCTAGCCTTCACTGGCTCCCTAGCGTCCCTAGCCTTCACTGGCTCCCTAGCGTGCCTAGCCTTCACTGGCTCCCTAGCGTGCCTAGCCTTCACTGGCTCCCTAGAGTGCCTAGCCCTCACTGGATCCCTAGCGTGCCTAGCCCTTACTGGCTCCCTAGCGTGCCTAGCCCTCACTGGCTCCCTAGCGTGCCTAGCCTTCACTGGCTCCCAAGCGTGCCTAGCCCTTACTGGCTCCCTAGCGTGCCTAGCCCTTACTGGCTCCCTAGCGTGCCTAGCCCTCACTGGCTCCCTAGCGTGCCTAGCCCTCACTGGCTCCCTAGCGTGCCTAGCCCTTACTGGCTCCCTAGCGTGCCTAGCCTTCACTGGCTCCCTAGCGTGCCTAGCCTTCACTGGCTCCCTAGAGTGCCTAGCCTTCACTGGCTCCCTAGCGTGCCTAGCTTTCACTGGCTCCCTAGAGTGCCTAGCCCTCACTGGCTCCCTAGCGTGCCTAGCCCTCACTGGTTCCCTAGCGTGCCTAGCCCTCACTGGCTCCCTAGCGTGCCTAGCCCTCACTGGCTCCCTAGCGTGCCTAGCCCTCACTGGCTCCCTAGCGTGCCTAGCCTTCACTGGCTCCCTAGCGTGCCTAGCCTTCACTGGCTCCCTAGCGTGCCTAGCCCTCACTGGCTCTCCAAGTCTCCCCCAGCCTTCCTCAGTCTTCCCCAGTCTCCCCCAGCCTCCCCCAGTCTTCCCCAGCCTTCCCCAGTCATCCCCCAGCCTCCCCCAGTCTCCCCAGCCTTCCCCAGCCTCCCCCCAGCCTCCCCCAGCCTCCCCCAGCCTTCCCAGCCTTCCCCAGCCTCCCCCAGCCTCCCCTTGCCTCCCCCAGCCTCCCTCAGCCTCCCCCCAGCTTCCCACAGCCTTTCCCAGCCTTCCCAGGCTCCTCAGCCTCCCCCAGCCCTCCCCCAGCCTTCCCCAGCCTTCCCCAGCCATCCCCAGCCTCCCCAGTTCCAAGCACAATGACACTCTACTCCCGACTTCACCTCTGTCTTGGGAGAAAAACAAGACACCCCAAAAATCTGATAATTCTTTCGACAAACTTTCAAAAACAATATTCTGCTGGAGGCTTCAGAGAAAGTTTCACTGGAAGATTCTCAGAGGCCTCAATGGAGGTCTCACTGCAGGCTTCACCACCGGATACCGACCAGGGATTCGAACCCCCTGTCAGTACTTCTTCGACGTGGACCAAAGTATTCAGTATCCAGCTGCTGTACTGGGCTTTTCCTCCGACATATGTGAGGAGAGAATCAAATCTTCATTTACTTCCTTAAGGTCCTTTCATGATAATATTGATATTAATATCAAGAGAGTCACACCTTGATTAGGTTACAGGAGTGACTGTGGGACGTCTGTTTCATAGCCCTCGTGTGGGTGGCATCTCGTCTGAACCCGTGGCAATAGTGCATTGTTCTCTAGTAATTATGCGTGTACATTGTTGTACACGCATAATACACAATCGTATTGGCGTATGTCTTTCCATTGGAGCCTTTCAGCGCCGTGGAGAGGGGGGACCTGCTGCCTGGGTAACAGCTTCTCCCCCGAATCAACCTACCCTGGCTTTGCGCCCTGGTGAGACCACTCCAGACCAGGCCGACACCAGAGTGCAACTCCATAGTCTCCTGAGACTGATGGATGCCTACTACATTGTTGTATCAGCGAACGGTGGAACGTAGATATGCGTCAATGTTCAAGAACTCTACAACAACGCAGGTTATAACGAAGGGTTTTAAGAACTCCTTATTTGGCGTTCCTCTCCCTAACATGTCTCTAGCCTGATATCCGGAGAGGTTTTATCTGTTTAAGGATAATATTTTTCTCGAGAGGAAATTCCTTTCGTTGAGTAAGATAACACGAGATGTCTATGAAGAAATCCACAAAGATTTGTGAATTTGTGGAAATAGTTGACTAAGGCGCATCTGGGAACATCCCGTGCTTAGGTTCGAGCCCTCATTACAGCCCTTGCGGATTTGTTCATTTGATATATCACGTTATTGTCATTTCTGTGTGTATATAAGATGGATATAAGTTGAGGTGAGAGTCGTGAGTTGGTGGCGAGGAGGATTTGAGGATTTTTGAGATGGTGATGAGATGAAGAGATATCGAGGTGTGTGAGGTGGTGAGGAGGAGGAATGAGAGCTCTCACGGGGTGTAGAACAGGTCTGGTTTCGGTTCTTTGACAAAAGCAAGTTAAATTAATGATTCATATCTACAGTGATGGTTCCTCGCTTGGTGGTCCATCGCCTCCCCGGCAGCTCGTCAATAGTTTCAATAACATCACATCATGAATCATTTTAAATGTCATTTTGTTCGGCAGTTTTCCCACAGTTTCCGGTGATTTTCTCTTAGCAACACACACACACACACACACACACACACACACACACACACACACACACACACACACACACACACACACACACCAGTCAATTAACTGGTGTACAGATTCTTGAGCCTACTGGGCTCTTTCATATATACACAGTTTTAAATGTAGATATGATAGAGCCCAGTAGGCTCAGGAATCTGTACACCAGTTGATTGACAGTTGAGAGGCGGGCCCAAAGAGCCAAAACTCAACCCTCGCCAGCACAATTAGGTGAGTACATACACACACACAAATAGCTACTAGAGTTTAATTCAAGCAAATGTAAAGTAATGAAACTAGGCTGATGGAGGTCAAGGCCGAACACACGGTACCAAATCAAAGATTCTACGTGAAACGGATTGAGTCTTAAATCCAACGTGAAACGGATTGAGTCTTAAATCCAACGTGAAACAGATTGAGAGGAGGATAATGTGGGTGATGTCACAGCCAACCTGTCTCTCGAAGCCTACATCTTAGTGACATCATCGGCCGCTTATATGAGGCTGGCTTACATCAGATCTACCTTTAGAAATCAGTATGAGGATTCATACTGCTTCGTATGAGGATATGAAATCATTTAGGATTCCTTTATTAGTATAAGAAATCTTTAGAAATTAGTATAAGGAATCTTTAGAAATTAGTATAAAGAATCTTTAGAAATTAATATAAGGAATCTTTAGAAATTAATATAAGGAATCTTTAGGAATTAATATAAGGAATCTTTAGAAATTAATATAAGGAATCTTTAGAAATTAATATAAGGAATCTTTAGAAATTAATATAAGGAATCTTTAGAAATTAATATAAGGAATCTTTAGAAATTAGTATAAGGAATCTTTATTAATGAATATAAGGAATCTTTAGAAATTAGTATTAAGAATTTTTAGAAATTAATATAAGGAATCTTTAGAAATTAATATAAAGAATCTTTAGAAATTAGTATTAAGAATTTTTAGAAATTAATATAAGGAATCTTAAGAAATTAGTATAAGAAATCATTCAGGTTTCCTTCATTAGTATAAGGAGTCACTCAGGATTTCTTTATTAGTATAAGGAATCTTTAGAAATTAGCATAAAGAATCAATCAGAACCTTGTATACCACATATCAGACCAATCCTGGAGTATGCAGCTGCAGCCTGGAATCCACATCTAGTCAAGCACAATACAAAACTTAAGAGAAGGTTCAAAGGTATGCCACCAGACTAGCTCCAGAACTACGAGGCATGAATTACAAGGAAAGACGATAGAATCTCATATCGTTGGAATTCAGTAGAGTTATGGGGAAAGACATAGTTATCACTTACAAAATTCTCAGGGGAAATTGACAGGGTTGATAAAGACAGACTATATAACATGGCTGACTCGCACAAAAGGGCCACAGGTGGAAACGGAGTACCTAAATCTGCCACAGAGACGGTTGGAAGAATTGTTTCAGTGTCAGAGTAGTTAACGAATGAAATGCATTAGGCAGTGATGTAGTGGAGGCTTACTCCATACACTCACTTTCAGATATAAATTATAGTAGTAACCAACAGACTTAGGAACCAGTACACCAGTTGACAGACGGTTGAAAGGTAGGAACAAAGAGCCGAAACTCAGCCCTCGCCAGAATAATTAGGTGAATTCACACATACATACATTAGGCAGTGATGTGGTGGAGGCTGACTCCATACACAGTTTCAAATGTAGATATGACAGAGCTCTAGAAGCTCAGGAATCTGGACACCAGTTGATTGGCAATTGAAAGGCGGGACCAATGAGCCGAAGCTCAACCCATCAGCATAACTAGGTGAGTACAACAAATAGATGAGTACACACAAACTCACAGATTATACAGAATTCTACCATCTGGATTCTCCCTCTATATATATTCAGTCTTGACAGTACCAACAGCCCTCCATCTCCCCTCCCTCCATCTCCCCTCCCTCCATCTCCCCTCTAGTCCATCTTTCAGCGTCTTCTCTACACGTCTCCCCTTTGCTCCCCTTTCATATTATAGGTTTTTTTAATGGCTCAAAATAGAGGCGTTTCCGGACCTTCCCCTCTGCCATGTTACACTGGCGCCCCTCTCCTTATCCGGCCATTTGTTTATCACTACCGCCCCTCACTCCTATCAACACAGACACACACACACACATACACACACACACACACACATACACACACACACACACATACACACACACACACACACATACACACACACACACACACACACACATACACACACACACACACACATACACACACACACACACACACACACATACGCATTAGGGGACACAGGTAGAAACTAAGTGCCTAAATGAACCACAGAGATATTAGAAAGAACTTTTTTAGTGTCAGAGTGGTTGACAAATGGAATGCATTAGGAAGTGATGTGGTGGAGGCTGACTCCATACACAGTTTCAAGTGTAGATATGATAGAGCCCAATAGGCTCAGGAATCTGTACACTTGTTAATTGACAATTGACAGGCGGGACCAAAGAGCCAGAGCTCAACATCCCCAAGCACAAATAGGTGAGGACACACACACACTTTTTGGGGACCTGATAGCCTGATGGCGGCAACAAATGGGCAGTTTCTTTCACCCTGATGCCCCTGTTACCTAGCCGTAAATAGGTACCTGGGCTTAGACAGCTGTTACGGGCTATTTCGTGTGTGTGTGTGTGTGTGTGTACTCACCTATATGTACTCACCTATATGTGCTTGCAGGATCGAGCATTGACTCTTGGATCCCGCCTTTCTAGCTATCGGTTGTTTACAGCAATGACTCCTGTCCCATTTCCCTATCATACCTAGTTTTAAAAGTATGAATAGTATTTGCTTCCACAACCTGTTCCCCAAGTGCATTCCATTTTTCTACTACTCTCACGCTAAAAGAAAACTTCCTAACATCTCTGTGACTCATCTGAGTTTCCAGTTTCCACCCATGTCCCCTCGTTCTGTTATTATTTCGTGTGAACATTTCATCTATTTCCACTTTGTCAATTCCCCTGAGTATTTTATATGTCCCTATCATATCTCCTCTCTCCCTTCTTTTCTCTAGTGTCGTAAGGTTCAGTTCCTTCAGCCGCTCTTCATATCCCATCCCTCGTAACTCTGGGACAAGCCTCGTCGCAAACCTCTGAACCTTCTCCAGTTTCTTTATGTGTTTCTTCAGGTGGGGGCTCCATGATGGCGCGGCATACTCTAAGACGGGTCTCACGTAGGCAGTGTAAAGCGCCCTAAAAGCTTCCTCATTTAGGTTTCTGAATGAAGTTCTAATTTTCGCCAGTGTAGAGTACGCTGCTGTCGTTATCCTATTTATATGTGCCTCAGGAGTTAGATTAGGTGTCACATCCACTCCCAGGTCTCTTTCTCGAATCGTTACAGGTAGGCTGTTCCCCTTCATTGTGTACTGTCCCTTTGGTCTCCTGTCACCTGATCCCATTTCCATAACTTTACATTTACTGGTGTTAAACTCCAGTAGCCATTTCCCTGACCATCTCTGCAGCCTGTTTAAGTCCTCTTGGAGGATCCTACAATCCTCGTCTGTCACAACTCTTCTCATTAATTTTGCGTCATCTGCAAACATTGACATGTATGATTCCACTCCTGTAAACATATCATTTACGTAAATTAGAAAGAGGATTGGTCCCAGCACCGATCCTTGAGGTACTCCACTTGTTACTGTTCGCCAGTCCGACTTTTCGCCCCTTACCATTACCCTCTGGCTCCTTCCTGTTAGGTAGTTCTTCACCCATACTAGGGCCTTTCCGCTTACTCCTGCCTGCCTCTCAAGTTTGTATAGCAGTCTCATGTGCGGTACCGTATCAAAGGCCTTTTGGCAGTCAAGAAATATGCAGTCTGCCCAGCCTTCTCTGTCCTGCCTTATCCTTGTTACTTTATCATAGAATTCTAAAAGGTTTGTTAGGCATGATTTCCCTGTCCAGAACCCATGTTGGTGCTTGTTTACAAACCCAATGCTCTCCAGGTGCTCAACAAGTCTTAGCCTAATTATTCTTTCAAGTATTTTGCAGGGGATGCTTGTCAGTGATACGGGTCTGTAGTTAAGTGCCTCCTCCCTATCACCTTTTTTGAAAATCGGTACGACATTTGCCTCCTTCCAGCAACTGGGCAATTCTCCCGACATAAGTGACTCATTAAAGATCATTGCCAGAGGCACGCTGAGAGCCTGCGCTGCCTCTTTAAGTATCCACGGTGATACTTTGTCTGGTCCAACAGCTTTATTTGCATCCAGTGTTGTCAACTGTTTCATTACATCCTCTGCTGTCACCTCTATATCTGATAGTCTTTCATCTTGGGTAATCTCTTCTAACAATGGGAGCTGCTCAGGCTCGGTTGTGAACACTCCATGGAATTTTGCATTCAGTACCTCGCAGATTTCCTTGTCGCTTTCTGTATATGCCCCTTCTGTTTTCCTCAGTCTTGTCACTTGGTCATTTACCGACATCTTCCTTCTTATATGGCTATGTAGTAATTTTGGTTGCTTTTTCGCTTTGACTGCAATATCATTCTCATAATTTCTTTCCGACACTCGTCTTATGTTAATGTAATCATTCCTAGCTCTGTTACATCTAATCCTGTTGTCCTCTGTCCTTTGTCTTCTGTACTTCCTCCACTCCCTCCTGCTTCTCACCTTTGCTTCCTGACACTGTCTATTAAACCATGGGTTATTATATTCCCTCCTGCTTTTTTCCTTTATTGTTGGAATAAATCTATCTTCAGCCTCCTTGCATTTCAATATGACTTGGTTCATCATACCTTGCACTGTTTTTCCTCTAAGTTCTTCCTCCCACTGCACTTCTCCCAGGTAGTCCCTTATCCTTCTGTAGTCCCCTTTTCTGTAATCAAGTCTCCTTTCCCGGACCTCTTGTCCTTTGGTCACAATTTTAAGCTCCATCATGTAGTCAAAGACTAGGACACAATGGTCACTAGCTCCTAGTGGTATTTCATGTTCCAACTGCTCGATGTCTTCTACATTCTGAGTGATAATGAGATCTAATAGGCTGGGCGTATCCCCTCCTCTTTCCCTAGTATCTTCTTTCACATGCTGTGTTAGGAAATTCCTGTCAATAACGTCTACCAGCTTCGCTCCCCAGGTCTCCTCCCCGCCATGGGGATTCCTCGTTTCCCAATCTATCTCTCCGTGATTTAGGTCCCCCATGACCAGCAGCTTCGCTCTCATTCTATGCGCTAAAGTTGCTGCCCTCTGCAGTTCATCCATACATGTCTTGTTGCTGTCCTCGTACTCCTGCCTGGGCCTTCTACTGTTTGGTGGGGGATTGTAGAGTATCAAGATTACAATCTTCTTCCCATCCACTGTCAGAGTTCCACTGTGTCCACTGTGTGTGTGTGTGTGTGTGTGTGTGTGTGTGTGTGTGTGTGTGTGTGTGTATGTGTGTGTGTTTAAAAAATAATCTGTGTATTGACAGTTGAGAGGCGGGCCCAAAGAACCAGAGCTCAACACCCCCACAAGCACAACTGGATCAGTACAACTAGGCGAGTACACACGAGCGAGAGAGAAACAGCCGAATAAATGTGAACAAGAAACTCAAATAAGTCACAGAAAGGCCAGCCAAAACCTCTCTATTGTAACACAACATTTGGATTAAGTTAGCTAAAGTTATGGAAGCCGACTCTACAAAATCCCCGTCACACAAAGATTTTATAACACAACAGGGGGGAAAAAAAGTCATGCTCTTCCCTGCACAATACAACGATAGACCTGGGAAACAAAAACAGGGAAATAGATATATAACTCTGACCAGATTAAGGCTGGGACATACCACACTGGCAGCACACAGTCTGTAACTAATGGACAGACGTTGACCAGACCACACACTAGAAGGTGAAGGGACGACGACGTTTCGGTCTGTCCTGGACCATTCTCAAGTCGATGGTGTCAAGACAATCGACTTGAGAATGGTCCAGGACGGAACGAAACGTCGTCGTCCCTTCACCTTCTAGTGTGTGGTCTGGTCAACATACTTTAACCACGTTATTGTGACTCATCGCCTGCTAATGAACAGACACAAATGAACTTTTCCATGCACTATATGTTCCAGAGACAATAGAACACTACCTCCTTCACTGCTTGAAAACATCATAATACCTGAGTTAATTGCAAACAATTACTTATCGCCCTTAAAATACTTTTCAATACCGAGCATGTATATAAAGGGGGAAGATATCTTCCATTACATATAAAATATACAATATTTAGCATTGACTAAATCCCCCCAGTCAACCAAAAAAATTGGGCCACATTTAAACAGTGCATATTCCTTCATTTCAAAAAAAGACAAAAAAGTAGTATACAAATTCCTCACTACGAGCACAGCGACGATCAGCTGACGCCATAAACATAACATCCAACCCCCTTGCCCTAAAGTGCATCAAGTTTACCTCTCAAACAAGTCTATTTCTCTGTCGCCACCTCTGTATCTACTGAAAACAGCACAAGAACCTTTCACGTATTGTCACGTGAGCTGTGACGGACCAATGTGACGCGTCTCCCAGCATTACTGCTATCACGTACGACTTTGACATGTCTCCTGACATTACCTGATGTTGTCAGATGTGTCTCCCAACATCACTAGTGCAGTCAGATACGTCTCCCAACATCATCACTAGTGCAGTCAGATGTGTCTCCCAACATCACTAATGCAGTCAGATACGTCTCCCAACATCACTAGTGCAGTCAGATGTGCACGCAGCAATTACGCGTGATAGAGGCTTTACAAGAAAGAAAACCTTCAATGCACTTTACTCTCACGAACCCAATTTACATGTAAATGTACACGTACATTGTACGTAAATTAATAAAGATGCGTCTCCCAACATCACCACTCGTGCAGTCATCGCAAAGATTTAATTCTCCTCACAAACTGCACATAAGAAGAAGAGGTTAACCCAATGAGCAAATTGGGTCCACTGTGAAGTTGACCCATTGTATAACGAGAATAGTACGACCCCCCCAAAGTACCCACCTAACCTCACTTGCTGATGCGTAAATAAACCGTAAATATCTCATATTCCCCTCCCTTTCCCCCCTCTCCTCTGACGGTGTCCGGGCCCGAGTGCTGGGCTTAAGGCCAAACAACTGCAGGAGGGGTTATTAAGGACACCACAAGTGCTTGTACTATTTACGGGCTCGCCATAGCCCGTGCTACATAGACAAGTCATTCTGAGTAGCTAAATCTAAAACAACAACAACATCTTGTACTAACAATAGACCAGTAAGTTTACCTTAACCCTGAACATAGTTCAGCATTAAGGTAAGCTCTCTAGTTTACATCAAAACGAGAGGCAGAGTAGACACCTCGGTATACTATAGCTTGTCTGACGGTGCGGATATATCACCCCTGAGGTCCAAGTGCCAGTTGGAGTGCCTGTGAGAGGGTCAGCACCTTGTTAACCAGGTGCTGGCCTGGTTAACAAGGTGCTTCTAGGAACAAAAAGTTCCAAGTAGCACGGGCTATGGTGAGCCCGTAGTAGTCTTACCTGGCACAGGAGTTTTTCTCCCTCTCGCACCGATTGATTGATGAAGATTAAGCCACCCAAAAGGTGGCACGGGCATGAATAGCCCGTAAGTTGTGGCCCTCTTGAGCCATTACCAGTGTCTAGAGATGATACTGGAGATCTGTGGAGGCGCGACTGCACCCTGCGTGACGGGAGATGTCTCCCGTGCCTCTCGCACCATCATTTCCCCTCCTCTTATACCATCATTTCCCCTCTCCTCAGACCCCCCATCATATCCCTTCCCCCCCTCACCCTGACATATCCCTTACCCTCCCAACATCACCACTTCACTCCCTAACATAGGCCTCTACCACCACACTCTTTGACCCTATTCATTCCTCTCCAGCTGTTAAGTCCACAACAAATCGGTCTGTTGTCCCCCTTGCATCCAGCTGGAAGCTCCTCACTATACACCAGCGGCTTTCCTCCAATTTCATTAGCTGCTTTCACTCACTCTCGGGCTGCTTTCACTCACTCTCGGGCTGCTTTCACCCACTCGCCCTGCCTTCATCCACAAATAATGCCTTTTCCCACTGGCACCATCTGCCTTCCTGATTCACAGCCGCTGCTTTCCCCCACTCGCATTAGCTGCGTTTGTTTGTAGTCAAATTAATCCTTGGAGGGAGCGCCAGCTGCTCTTATGAGAAAGATGGGAGGTAGGGAGAGAGAGAGAGAGAGAGAGAGAGAGACAGAGAGAGAGAGAGAGAGAGAGAGAGAGAGAGAGAGAGAGAGAGAGAGAGAGAGAGAGAGAGAGGTAGAGAGAGAGAGAGAGAGAGAGGTAGAGAGAGAGAGAGAGAGAGAGAGAGACAGAGAGAGAGAGAGAGAGAGAGAGAGAGAGAGAGAGAGAGAGAGAGAGAGAGAGAGCACAGAAGTACCCTCCAATCGTTAGCGTAATGTTTTGTTACTGTGAAATATGAGAAGCTGTCTGGCCTTATGGGTGATCCAATTACGGTAATTACCGACAATTAATCACATATTATTAGTTTATTACCTATACAAATTATTAACCTCCAATAACAAGCAAAACTAACATCATTATATTGAAAAATTATAATAATAAGAAATATATACCAAACAATAAGCTCTCAAATGCTTAAGAAAGTAATTATTTCTTTCTGAATCGTACCGTTCCGCATCAGAAAACGTCAACAATGTGGTGGTTTATAATGTGACTAAAGCGTCGGTGTTTTGACGCTGTGGACGAGGGCGTTTTAAATTGGGGATGAGTTAAGTGGGAGGACAGGTAGTGGTGATGGGTGGTGTACTGATGGGAATGTTTTGATGGGTAGGCTTGATTGTTGTGGTGATGGGGCCAGGCCCCTCATAGGCATCCCCATCACCTACCCTTTTCCTGTTCCATAGGGGTGCCCCCCTCCCTCTCGTTTTCACCCATTCTCTTCTCTCTCATCTTCCTCTACTCTCTCTCTTTCACCTCTCATTCTCATCCACCGTTGTTGTTGTTTCAGATTTAGCTACTCAGAACGAAGTGTCCAATGTAGCACGGGCTATGGTGAGCCCGTGTCCCATCCACCCTCTCTCACCCCCTTTAATACTATCACTCTTGGCCCCCTCATCACTTTCTCACCTTTCCCCCCACCACCCCATCACCCCCCTTCCTCCCCCTCTTACGTCACCACACTCCCCACACCAGGACCGAGCAGGACAGGAGCGACAGTATCACATCATGGTGATATCTCCCTGTCACCCAGCGAACAGGTGGATGTAAGACAGGCAGGCCCTGGACAGGTGAGTGGTGGACAGGTGGGGGCAGGTATGCAGGGGGAAGGGGGGGGGGGGAAGGACGATTGACAGGTAGGTGCTGGCCAATTAAGGGGGTTAGTGGGGGGGACATGTGGGAGAGGTAATGAACTAGGACACCTGTTTTGCATATTGATTTGCCTAGTGATATCATATTGACCTAGTGATATCATATCGCCTGTCACTGAAACCGTGGCTGGCTTGACGTTTGGCAATCACCTTTTCTGGAAGGTATATTATATTCTAATATTAAATCCTTATATGTATTTAATCTCTACATAAAATCCTCATATTCGATCCTTACATAAAACTCCTTATGTTAACTTTTCATATTAAAAGCACACATGAACGACATAAAAAGACGTATTTTCGTATTGAGAAGCCTTTAAGTTTTTTTTTTTTTGCAATATATTACATTCATCATTTACAATTTCAGAGGCCATTCAAATATGTTGAAAATTTCGAACACAGTATTCTAGAGAACATGTGTGTGTACTCACCCAGTTGTGCATGCAGAGGGTGGAGCTTCGGCTCTTTGGTCCCGCCTCTCAACCGTTAACCTACTGGTGTACAGGTTCCTGAGCCTATTGGGCTCTATCATGTTTACATTTGAAACTGTGTATGGAGTTAGCCTCCACCATATCACTTCTTAGTGCATTCTATTTACTAACCATATGTGTGTGTGTGTATTTAATATGTGTCTGCAGAAACAAGCTATTAGCTCTTGGACCCCGCCTTTCTAACCAATCTATTTTTCCGTTATTAAATCTAATACATATAGTTCTCTTTAACACACGCACACACACACACACACTCAGGAAGCAGCCCGTAGCAGCCGTCTAACTCCCAGGTACCTATTTACTGCTAGGTGAACAGAGGGACCAGGATGAAAGAAACTCTGACCATTGTTTCCGCCTGAGCCGGGAATCGAACCCGGGTCCTTAGGAGTTCGACCCATAGGCACTGTCCACTCAGCCGCGAGGCCGTGTATGTGTGTGTGTGTGTGTGTGTGTGTGTGTGTGTGTGTGTGTGTGTGTTTGTGTACTCACCTAATTGTGCTTGCGGGGGTTGAGCTCTGGCTCTTTGGTCCCGCCTCTCAACCGTCAATCAACAGGTGAGTGTGTGTGTGTGTGTGTGTGTGTGTATGTGTGTGTGTGTGTGTGTGTGTGTGTGTGTGTGTGTGTGTAATATTACAGGAAGACAGTGTTCATTAAGCATCTGTCCGTCATTCCACCCTCCGCTATTCCCTTATTTTATCGCATGTTTCTCTTTACTGTTCTACACATCCCTCCGTTCCATTTGTTCCGCCGCCCCTCCCCCTCTTCCCTCCTTCTCTCACACATCTCGTTATATTTTCTCATCCGTTCATTCGGGACGGAATACACACACACACACACACACACACACACACACACACACACACACACACACACACACACACACACACACACACACACACACACACAGAGTAGTTGACAAATGGAATGCATTAGGCAGTGATGTGGTGGAGGCTGACTCCATAAACAGTTTCAAGTGTAGATATGATAGAGCCCAATAGGCTCAGGAACCTGTACACCAGTTGATTGACAGTTGAGAGGCGGGACCAAAGAGCCAGAGCTCAACCCCCGCAAGCACAAGTAGGTGAGTACACACACACACACACACACACACACACACACACACACACACACACACGCACTAGATAACTGTTTACACTCGCTGTAACAAAGGTTTAAAACCGGTTCTAACCCCTAAGGCTCTTTCTTACAAAGCAAATCCCACGAAATATGACGAGCCGTGTAATTCAATTTAACATTGCATTATGCTTATACAAAAGCGCTTTTCATCCAGGGGGGGACAAAAGCCAGACTTAATTTGCTCCCAGAAACTAATTATGTAAACTTAATGTTTTTGTTTTAGTTAAAATTATCAACTGCATTTTGTTTATATTTTTATTTAGTACTTTTTTGGACTGTTGAAAAGTCACATTTGCATCTGTTGACATCGAAACCGATTGGTTTCACTCAATTCCAATTTTCGTTGATTCAATGAACAAATCCACAAGAGCCGTGATGTGGTTTCGAACCTACGGACACGGGATGTTCCCAGATGCGCCTAAGTCAACTATACCTCGTCACGGTCAAAAAAGAAACTGCCATTTGATATATATATCATTAATGTGATTTCTGTGAATATATTAGTTAATCCGAGTCTCTAAATCACCTCAGATCTGAGCTGACTATGTCTCTCAATCACTTATTTCCACTTCCTCACGTCATGCATGAGTCTGGGAATCACCACGTCAATAGACCATGTCAGAAACAGGATAGGGCCGAGTACAGAGCCCTGTGGGACTCCACTGGTGACTTCGCACCAATCTGAGGTCACATCCCTCACTGTAACTCCCTTGCCTCATAGTGATTTGTGATGATGGGGTCTGAAAGGACCAAGGGGGGCCAAGAGCCAAGAGACACTTCGTATAATTTTTATCTTGACTCACGCTCCACTGCTTTCTGGGTTGTTCGTCATCAATCCCCTTGCTGCTGGAGGTATGGATGAGGACGTGGATGACGGACGCCTGGCACCCACCGTCACCCACCTGCCATAAGCTGTCGTACATCCACCACACCACCTGGTGGATGGCGGCAAGTTTCATCCATCTCGCCACAAGTCAATAGACTTTCTGGTCACCTTTTTTATGTTGAGTTTAATCGGGTTAGATTCGAGGTCTTGTTCCTGTTTCTGCCTCCATTTTCGTCTCTCTGTTTTTGTCTGTATCTGTCTGTATCTGTCTGTCTGTGTCTGTCTATATCTGTATCTTTCTTTGTCTGTATCAGTCTTCGTCTGTAGCTGTCTTTGTCTCTCTATATGTGTGTCTCTTTGTCTTTCTTTGTATCTGTCTCTGTCTCTTTCTCTTTCCTTTTGTTCCTATTTCTCTCTCTCTCTCTCACTCTCTCTCTCTCTGTTTTATTGGTATCTATCTTTGCCTCATTTTCTGTCTGTCTCTTTGTCTAGATGTTTGTCTGCATCTGTCTGTTTCTGTCCTTCGCTGGCCTGTCTCTGTACCGCAGGACGGCACCATCTGTGGACCACCTGTCCCTGCTGTGCCACTTGAGGCACAGACCGCTAGCAAAAAAGTTTTCATAAAGAGTGCCTCTTCACAAGAGCAGCGGCACACTCACTTAAGGTCCACTTGGGGCTGGACGGTAGAGCGACGGACTCGCTTTATGCAGGTCGGCGTTTAATCCCCCTTCCCCCCCCCTCTCCGGCCGTCCCAATTTTTTCATTTTCAGAAGAAAACACTAAACTAATTTTCAGAAGTAATAAGTAAGAAGAAAAGTAAGTAAGAAGTAAGTAAGAAGTAAGAAGAAGTAAAGAAGTTCAGGTAATTTTCAGAAGAAAACACTAAACTAATTTTCAGAAGTAATAAGTAAGAAGAAAAGTAAGTAAGAAGTAAGAAGTAAAGAAGTTCAGGTAATTTTCAGAAGAAAACACTAAACTAATTTTCAGAAGTAATAAGTAAGAAGAAAAGTAAGTAAGAAGTAAGTAAGAAGTAAGAAGAAGTAAAGAAGTTCAGGTAATTTTCAGAAGAAAACACTAAACCATTACAAAGATGTAGTGCCTGGGAGGGATATGTTGATGATCAAGACGGTTTGAAGAAGTATATCTGAGCGTTTCCTCATTCAGTTTTGTAGTTTTCGTAGTTTTTGTAGTTTTTGTTTTGTAGTTTTTGTTTTGTAGTTTTTTGTAGTTTTTGTTTTGTAGTTTTTGTGGTTTTTTTGTAGTTTTTGTGGTTTTTGTTTTGTAGCTTTTGTAGTTTTTGTTTTGTAGTTTTTGTTTTGTAGTTTTTTGTAGTTTTTGTTTTGTAGTTTTTGTGGTTTTTTTGTAGTTTTTGTGGTTTTTGTTTTGTAGTTTTTGTTTTGTAGTTTTTTAGTTTTTGTTTTGCAGTTTTTGTAGTTTTTGTTTTGTAACTTTTGTAGTTTTTGTTTTGTAACTTTTGTAGTTTTTGTTTTGTAGTTTTTATTTTGTAGATTTTGTAGTTTTTGTTTTGTAGCTTTTGTAGTTTTTGTTTTGTAGTTTTTGTTTTGTAGATTTTGTAGTTTTTGTTTTGTAGCTTTTGTAGTTTTTGTTTTGTAGTTTTTGTAGTTTTTTGTTTTGTAGTTTTTGTAGTTTTTGTTTTGTAGCTTTTGTAGTTTTTGTTTTGTAGCTTTTGTAGTTTTTGTTTTGTAGTTTTTGTAGTTTTTGTTTTGTAGCTTTTGTAGTTTTTGTTTTGTAGTTTTTGTCAGTTTTGCACGTGAAGTTCCTTTCAAGATGGCAGCCAGATTACTCATGTAATCAGGACTCCGGAGGCCTCGTCCTACTTACAAAAATAAATTATCAAACAACGGCTGCGACAAATCAACTCAACACAACTGCAATCTGTCTTGAGACATCTAACACCATACATGCATCATTCAGGAATTGGTCAGTGCAGTGCCTTCGTGCACTCTTGCATTCTTGCAATCTAGAGTGACCACACTGTCACTCAGTCAGTTGTGGAAAACAACTCCCTCACATCTCTCTCTCTCTCTCTCTCTCTCTCTCTCTCTCTCTCTCTCTCTCTCTCTCACACACACACACACTTTCTGTGTCTTTGTCTGACACTTTCTCGGTATAGGTATAATTCAATCTATATCTCTCTCTCTCTCTCTCTCTCTCTTTCTGCTATAGCATTAGCTGTCATGAGCTGCCTGGGTCCTGGACGCCTCAGTGGTACCATCTGTCCACACCAGCCTAGGGGGAGACTCCCTGACGCCCTGTTAAAAGTTGGAGCGTTTGGGCTCAACAACCCAGCTTCCCTGGGCGCTATTTTTTTGGGCTCGTGTGCTGCTGAACTTTACACAAATTCGTTATCAGATTTGTAGAACATTCGTCGAGTCATTAAAATTCTATCACAGCGGCCATTTAGTTTTTCGGCTGGATTTTTGTAACTATTACTCTGGCAGTTCAGCTACCGGCAAATATATATATTATATATATATTATATATATATATATATATATATATATATATATATATATATATATATATATATATATATATATATATATATATGGTACATACTAAGATTAATCATGCGTAGTGGGCGCTGTTTGTCGAGCAGTACCTTCTTTTTCGTCTTTTGTACGGTCACTGATGGTCGAGCGGTTTAAGGTAACATGTACACCAGTAGCATTGTGCTCCTGGCGGTCTGGGTTCGAGTCACTTCTGGGGTGTGGAGTTTTCAGTTACATATATGCTTAGGGACCATTCAAGCTTGTTCGCATATTATATATATATATATATATATATATATATATATATATATATATATATATATATATATATATATATATATATATATTATTAAATATGACCGAAAAAGTAAGATTAATAATTCTAACACGAATTTTCTCAATCTTTCGTACATTATGCTTCACTGTTGGAGGTAAATCAAAAATCACTTCTCCAAAATTCATTTTTATTTCTAGTCTGACGCGACACGGGCGCGTTTCGTAAAACTTATTACATTTTCAAAGACTTCACAAATACACAACTGATTAGAACTTGCGTTTCCCTGATTTTATATCTACATTTGAGTGAGGTGGGAAGGGTGATGTGGCATTACATTTGAGTGAGGTGGGAAGGATGATGTGGCATTAACACAAGACAGAACACTAGAGGATATTAATAGGGTATTAAAAGTATCAACACAAGACAGAACAGAAACAATGGGTATTGAATAGAAGTGTTTGTAGAAAGCCTATTGGTCCATATTTCTTGATGCTTCTATATTGGAGCGGAGTCTTGAGGTGGGTAGAATATAGTTGTGCAATAATTGGCTGTTGATTGCTGGTGTTGACTTCTTGATGTGTAGTGCCTCGCAAACGTCAAGCCGCCTGCTATCGCTGTATCTATCGATGATTTCTGTGTTGTTTACTAGGATTTCTCTGGCGATGGTTTGGTTATGGGAAGAGATTATATGTTCCTTAATGGAGCCCTGTTGTTTATGCATCGTTAAACGCCTAGAAAGAGATGTTGTTGTCTTGCCTATATACTGGGTTTTTTGGAGCTTACAGTCCCCAAGTGGGCATTTGAAGGCATAGACGACGTTAGTCTCTTTTAAAGCGTTCTGTTTCGTGTCTGGAGAGTTTCTCATGAGTAGGCTGGCCGTTTTTCTGGTTTTATAGTAAATCGTCAGTTGTATCCTCTGATTTTTGTCAGAGATTTATTATATTTTTTATTATTTATTTATTATTTATTTATTATAACAGAGATTTATTAGAGATAAAAAGTAAGATTTATTAATCTTACTTTTTCGGTCATATTTAATAATATATGTCTACAGGAAAGACTGCTACCAAAATATACTAATATATATATATATATATATATATATATATATATATATATATATATATATATATATATATATATATATATATATATATATATATATATATATAATTTTCTCGTTCCATCATTTGCTCTCGTTCAGAGTCAATACTTCCTTCATATTAAAGATGTTTTTATTCAGACCTGTAATGTATATATTACAACTTAAGAAATTTTGAATTTTGCTTTAGATATTAAGTATAAAATAACATTACCTGAGGAGTAATACGGAAAAAATGTCTCCGAATTGCCCATTTAAACCAACAGAGGGGACACGTGACAAAGAGGAGTTTACGAGGCTGCTTGCCTAAAGGGGAGATTTCGTAACCCCTTAAAGATGAAGGGGAAGTCGTTGGGCAATCATTTGCCCATTAGTGCAAGAGACAACTAGAGCAATTAATGACACTTTTCTTCCATTTATACTTCGACTGAGTTGAATAATATTAATTATTATAATAGCCTTACTTAAACCAGCATTATTACTTTTTTTTTACTGCTATTACTATTATTATTTCTATTACTACTATTGCCCATATTCTGGGCGACATTAATAGTAAGCCGACACTCAGGATTACATTGAGTGAATCACTACTCAGGATGATATTCTGAGTGAACTACCACTCATGACAACATTCACAGAGTGAATCACCACTTAGGTCAACATTCAGAGGGTACCACCAATCAGGACAGCATTCAGAGTAAGCCACCAATCATGACAACATTTAGAGTGAATCCCCACTCAGGTCAACATTCAGAGGGTACCACCAATCAGGACAACCTTCAGAGTAAACCACCAATCATGGCAACATTTAGAGTGAATCCCCACTCAGGTCAACATTCAGAGTGTACCACCAATCAGAACAACCTTCAGAGTAAACCACCAATCAGGTCAACATTCAGAGTGACCCAACACTCAGGACGACACTCAAAGTGTAGAGCCATTCAGGAGGACAAATCAGATCAGCCAGCCAATTCACCAGAGACCCCAATACCCTACACCTGAAAATTTGATCCAAAATCGAATTACTTTACACTTCGTTTTCATTTAGTATCCGGGGCTTCAAACTTCATGATATAAACGTTAAATTAAGAGTTCACCTTTGCTCTTAGGTACTCCAAATATATATATATATATATATATATATATATATATATATATATATATATATATATATATATATATATATATATATATATATATATTTTTTTTTTTTATTTATTCTCTATCCCTTCTAAAACCATGTGCTATGGTTCGTCTCTCCATATCTGCAGTGATTACTCTTATCCGGTGTATATTGTTGATCCTAAATACATCCACTCATTGTTGCCTTAAGGTTACTAAGGGGTTTCTTAGGGTTTCTTGGAGAGGGTTGCTAAGACACTCATCTCAGGAATCACCTCAAGGTTGGTTCCGGGGCGGATATCGTAAACATCAATTTTGAAAGCCAATAATTGAAATAAGATATGAAATCTTGATAGAAGATTTGATGGTAGACTTTGAAGATGAGACGAGATCTTGGTAGACGATTTGATGGTAGACTTTGTAGATGAGACGAGAACTTAGTAGACAATTAAACTATTCAAAAAGAGGTGGTGAGAAGATGTCCTCTTGCTTTCAGAACCTTTCCCTCTTCCTCTTCTCTCTGCTCTTCTTGCCAAGCTTCATAATTGTACTCACGTTAAGGCCAAGATGGCACCCCAAATCTCCCATATGAAGTGCGCGGCTCCAGGAAGTAATGTGGCGGACACGCGCAGGCGCCACGGGGGTATGAACAGGGAACGAGGGGGGAGGCCATTCTCCCTTACTAGCTCACCTTCAGAGGAGTAATTCCCACGTAATGGCAGGGGTAATCTAAGGCACCCGGAGGACTGGTAACCAGATTACCATGGCTACGAGTCCCTTATTTCCCCTGGGGCCACGTGACAAGGACCACAAGCACACACACACACCCGCAAGCACTCCAAAGCAGAGTTGTTCAAGTAATCCGCAACATGGAAGGCAACGCGAGGAACGCATGCAACATCCTGTCGCTAAAGCATTGTTTGCAGGAGAGGAAATGTAGTTATTTTGGCAATGACGCATTTCAGAATACAAAATTCATAGATATCCCCCAAGTGGTAGAAGATGAGGTGCTGAGTTTCGTTCCGAGAATTTTTGACAATTTAGGCTAAATTTAGGGAGCCGGTCGGCCGAGCGGACAGAACGCTGGACTTGTGATCCTGTGGTCCCGGGTTCGAATCCCGGGGCGCCGGCGAGAAACAATGGGCAGAGTTTCTTTCACCCTATGCCCCCTGTTAACTAGCAGTAAAATAGGTACCTGGGTGTTAGTCAGCTGTCACGGGCTGCTTCCTGGGGGGTGGAGGCCTGGTCGAGGACCGGGCCGCGGGGACACTAAAGCCCCGAAATCATCTCAAGTTAACCTCAAGAAGGCTCGTGTCCTTCCGTATCGAGACGTGGAATGGGTAGACCTTAGCTAGTGGAACAGGAGGGGGAGTAAGTTTTGTTTACTAACAAGGTGCCTAAATCTTTATGCTTTTGGTTATCTGTCGTGGGGGACAGGAAGCTTGTGTTTATGGTCACTGAGCTCCTCTCAAGGTCAACTCCTGACCTTTCCCAGGATAAAGCCCACAACAGTTGCCTAGCTTATTTTCTTCTAGGTGAAAGGAGGCATCAGATGAAAGGAAACGTGTCCAACCATCTCTAATCTAGAGAGAGGGAGAGAGAGAGAGAGAGAGAGAGAGAGAGAGAGAGAGAGAGAGAGAGAGAGAGAGAGAGAGAGAGAGAGAGAGAGAGAGAGAGAGAGAGAGAGAGAGAAGAGAGGGAGAGAGAAACAGAAAGAAGGGCAGGAGAGGGGGAGCAAGGGAGCGAGAGCGACACCCGTTTAGGATTGACTGGGAACCGATCACTAAACTTTATACTTTAAAACCCCTAAAGTGCGCGGCCAACAATAAAGAGCCAAATAAGAAGGCTTCCCGGGGCCCAAAGGATCGCTTCCCCACCATTACCGCCTGACGCCCCTTAACCCCCATTCACACCCCTTAACTCCCTATAGTCTCCTCCTATTCAGCCCATTATCACCATTTGACGAAATTCTCCAGTTTGGATTCTGTTTTGCCTAGCTAGAAGCGTACGTAAATAAGAAAAGGAGATAAATAAACGTAGGGCCAGACGGCTGAGTGGAGGGCGCTCGGGTTTCGTAGTCCTAAGGTTCCGGGTTCGATCCCCGGTGGAGACGGAAACAAATGGGTAGAGTTTCTTTCATCCCTGATGCCTCTGTTCATCTAGCAGTAAATAGGTACCTGGGAGTTAGACAGCTGCTACTGGTTGCTTCCTAGGGGGGAAGGGGGGTGACAAAAAAGGAGGCCTGGTCGAGGACCGGGCCGCGGGGACGCTAAGCTCCGAAATCATCTCAAGATAACCATAAGATAACCTCTATACCCAGCAGAGATTGAACATAACCTTAACGTTTCTTAACCATCTAAAACGTTTTTTAAACGTTGCTACACCGTTACTATACGTTGTTAACGTTGCTACAACGTTTCACAAATCCCATACAAGTTTCTAACATTGCTACAACATTTTTAACTTTGCTACAACTTTTTTTTTACGTTTCTACAACCGCTTCTCAAGGTCTTGGTTGTGTAATATGTATTTACTGGGTAATTCCGTTGGGCCACTACCACAAGTCACAACCGTTGGTTGTGACTTGTGGTAGTCACAACCATTGGGTTGTGACTTGTGGTAGTCACAGCCGTTGGGTTGTGACTTGTGGTAGTCACAACCATTGGGTTGTGACTTGTGGTAGTCACAACCATTGGGTTGTGACTTGTGGTAGTCACAACCCAACACAAGTCACAGTTGTGGAAGCTGGTAGTGGCTCCAGGCTTCAGGAGACTGGTTCAGGAGTTATCACCCACCAGGTATTTTTTCTCTCCCTGTTTCCTTTGAGTATCTCGTGTTTAGCATCCTGTCCCCGGCACCCACACGACGAAACTACGACGTTACTGCAACGTTCGAACAAGGTCGATCGACCTTGTTCGAACGTTGCAGTTAAAAACGTTTAGTTAAAAACTAAAAACTCACCCGCCAAACACACACCGAAACTACGACGTTGGTACAACGTTGGAACAAGTTTTAACACCTAACCAGTTATAACAACCAATATAGCAAATTGTAACAACGTTCTATTACGTCATAAACACGTTAAGCCAAGATGTAACAACTTCATTACAGGTTGTAACAAGCGGAAAATAGAGACAGTTACGGTTTGTGTTTCGAGGAGTTTAACAAGTTGTAACAACCAATATAGCAAGTTGTGACAATGTTGTAATACGTCATAAAAACATTGTACCAAGATGTAATAACCTTGTTGTAAGTTGTAACAAGCGGAAAAATAGGGACAGTTACGTTTTTGTTTGCAGGCTCATTATAGTTTCAGTTTGTAGTTTCTTGTAGTATTTCCATCATATTCATATTTCTTTCATCGTTTGTGTGTAATTTGCAGCATCTGAAAGGATCGGAATATTTCATTCCCTTTAGTTAGATCCTAAACGAGGTTGGTCCTAGTATTACCTTTATGAGGTTTGAACCCTACGTTTGTGTGTGTGTGTGTGTATGTGTGTGTGTGTGTGTGTGTGTGTTTGTGTGTGTGTGTGTGTGTGTGTGTGTGTGTGTGTGTGTGTGTGTGTGTGTGTGTGTGTGTGTGTGTGTGTGTGTGTTTGTGTGTGTGTGTGTGTGTGTGTGTGTGTGTGTACTCACCTATTTTCACTTGCGGGGGTTGAGCTTTGGCTCTTTGGTCCCGCCTCTCTACTGTCAATCAACTGGTGTACAGATTCCTGAGCCTACTGGGCTCTATCATATCTACATTTGAAGCTGTGTATGGAGTCAGCCTCCACCACATCACTGCCTAATGCATTCCATCCGTTAACTACTCTGACACTGAAAAAGTTCCTTCTAAGTATGTGTGTGTGTGTGTGTGTGTGTGTGTGTGTGTGTGTGTGTTGTGTGTGTGTGTGTGTTGTGTGTGTGTGTGTGTGTGTGTGTGTGTGTACTCACCTATTTTCACTTGCGGGGGTTGAGCTTTGGCTCTTTGGTCCCGCCTCTCTACTGTCAATCAACTGGTGTACAGATTCCTGAGCCTACTGGGCTCTATCATATCTACATTTGAAGCTGTGTATGGAGTCAGCCTCCACCACATCACTGCCTAATGCATTCCATCCGTTAACTACTCTGACACTGAAAAAGTTCCTTCTAAGCATGTGTGTGTGTGTGTGTGTGTGTACTCACCTAATTGTGCTTGCGGGGGTTGAGCTCTGGCTCTTTGGTCCCGCCTCTCAACCGTCAATCAACTGGTGTACAGATTCCTGAGCCTATTGGGCTCTATCATATCTACATTTGAAACTGTGTATGGAGTCAGCCTCCACCACATCACTTCCTAATGCATTCCATTTGCTAACTACTCTGACACTGAAAAAGTTCTTTCTAACGTCTCTGTGGCTCATTTGGGTACTCAGCTTCCACCTGTGTCCCCTTGTTCGCGTCCCACCAGTGTTGAAAAGTTCATCCTTGTTTACCCGGTCGATTCCCCTGAGGATTTTGTAGGTTGTGATCATGTCCCCCTTACTCTTCTGTCTTCCAGTGTCGTGAGGTGCATTTCCCGCAGCCTTTCCTCATAACTCATGCCTCTTAGTTCTGGGCTAGTCTAGTAGCATACCTTTGGACTTTTTCCAGCTTCGTCTTGTGCTTGACAAGGTACGGGCTCCATGCTGGGGCCGCATACTCCAGGATTGGTCTTACATATGTGGTGTACAAGATTCTGAATGATTCCTTACACAGGTTCCTGAACGCCGTTCTGATGTTAGCCAGCCTCGCATATGCCGCAGACGTTATTCTCTTTATGTGGGCTTCAGGAGACAGGTTTGGTGTGATATCAACTCCTAGATCTTTCTCTCTGTCTGTTTCATTAAGTACTTCATCTCCTATTCTGTGTCCCTGTGCCTGGCCTCCTGTTTCCACTGCCTAGTTTTCATTACTTTGCATTACTCGGGTTGAACTTCAACAGCCATTTGTTGGACCATTCACTCAGTCTATCCAGGTCATCTTGTAGCCTCCTACTATCATCCTCTGTTTCAATCCTCCTCATAATTTTTGCATCGTCGGCAAACATTGAGAGGAACGAATCTATACCCTCTGGGAGATCATTTACATATACCAGAAACAGTATAGGTCCAAGGACTGACCCCTGCGGGACTCCACTTGTGACGTCTCGCCAATCTGAGACCTCACCCCTCACACAGACTCGTTGTCTCCTGTTGCTTAGGTATTCCTCTATCCACCGGAGTACCTTCCCTCTCACTCCAGCCTGCATCTCCAACTTTCGCACTAGCCTCTTGTGTGGCACTGTATCAAAGGCTTTCTGACAATCCAAAAATATGCAGTCTGCCCACCCTTCTCTTTCTTGCCTTATTTTTGTTGCCTGGTCGTAGAATTCAAGTAACCCTGTGAGGCAGGACCTGCCATCCCTGAACCCATGTTGATGCTGTGTTACAAAGTTCCTTCGCTCCAGATGCTCCACTAGTTTTTTCGCACAATCTTCTCCATCAGCTTGCATGGTATGCAGGTTAGGGACACTGGCCTGTAGTTCAGTGCCTCCTGTCTATCCCTTTCTTGTATATCGGGACTACGTTAGCTGCTTTCCAAGTATCTGGCAGTTCCCCTGTTGCCAGTGATTTGTTATACACTATGGAGAGTGGTAGGCTCAGTTCTCTTGCTCCTTCCTTTAGAACCCAAGGGGAGATTCCATCTGGGCCTATAGCCTTCGTCACGTCCAACTCTAGTAAACACTTCCTTACTTCCCCACTGGTAATCTCAAACTCTTCCAGTGGTTCCTGGTTAGCTATTCCCTCACTTACCTCTGGAATTTCTCCTTGTTCCAAGGTGAAGACCTCCTGTGTGTGTGTGTGTTGTGTGTGTGTGTGTGTGTGTGTGTGTGTGTGTGTGTGTGTGTGTGTGTGTGTATGTGTGTGTATGGTGTGTATGTGTGTGTATGTGTAAAAAAAGAACATCTTTCATTAATCTTTAATATCAACTGTAAAGTTTACAGAAAACTAGCAAAAAAAAAAGAAGCTAGTTTCCTATGACTTAAATCCTTAATTAACTTTAAATTTTGGAAGGTCAGTGGCCCCAATTCATTGCCTTCGATCATTCCGAAAAAATAATGTTTTTTTCCCTAGCCCAAGCACCTGGGCTGGACGGCAGAGCGACGGTCTGGCTTCATGCAGGTCAGCGTTCAATCCCCGACTGTCCAAGTGGTTGGGGCACCATTCCTTCACCTCGTCCCATCCCTAATCCTTATCCTGATCACTTCCCAGTGCTATATAGTCGTAACAGCTCGGTGCTATCCTCTGATAATTCCTTCCTTCCACCCCGCCTCTCTCTCTCTCTTCTCTCTCTCTCTCTCTCTCTCTCTCTCTCTCTCTTCTCTCTCTCTCTCTCTCTCTCTCTCTCCCCTCTTTCTCTCTCTCTCTCTCTCTCTCTCTCTCTCTCTCTCTCTCTCTCTCTC
>NC_091179.1:11106011-11133511 GCF_040958095.1 Procambarus clarkii
ATTGAAGATGGCATGTCAAAACGCCTCGTCAGCTTGGTCGACGTCATACCTATGTACTTACATTGAAGGTTACATCCTCGTGGGGGCAAGTGTACATGTATACAACGCTTGACTGCTGTAGAGGGTTCTCCGTCGGCTTCGGGCTGTTTTTGATAAGGAGTTCGGAAGTCTTCTTGGTTTTGTAGAATATTATCAGGTTTATGTTTTGGTTAGGAGTAGTGCTTTTTACTCCTTTACGGATTATTTCTTTCATTATTCTTTCCTCTTTTATATGTTCACTGTGCATGGTTTGATTTGTAATATAATTTTATTGGGGGTGTTGTGGTTTCTGTTCTAGATTCTGAATTATACCAACGGTCCAAGTGTCTTCTTATAGCAGCGTTTATTTCCGCGTTGCTATATCCGTTGTTCACCAATACCTGAGTTACTCTTTCAAACTCTCTACTCACGTTGCTCCATTCAGAGCAGTGGGTAAGCGCTCGACGAATATAAGCATTGAGAACACTGGCTTTGTATCTTTGGGGGCACTCACTTCTACCGTTCAGGCATAATCCTATGTTGGTGGGCTTGGTATATACGTTGGTGCTTAAAGAGGTTCCTTCTGTTTTTGTTATTAGTACATCCAAGAATGGCAGACTGTTATTTTCACTATTTTCATGTGTAAATCGGAGTACTGACTCTCTCTCTAGGTGTCTTTTTAGATCAATTAGTTCATCTGAGTCTTTTACTATTACGAATATGTCATCTACATAACGGCAGTATACAGTTGGTTTTTGTCTGCTACTGAAGACCCTATCTTCGATGGTTCCCATATAAAAATTAGCAAATAAAACTCCTAAGGGGGAGCCCATTGCTACTCCGTCTATTTGTAAATACATGTCTCCTTGTGGACTGATGAAAGGGGCTTCCTTTGTACATGCTTCGAGAAGACTTTTCAAGTGTGGCTCAGGTATGTCTAATTTGGGGGTGCTCTCGTCTCTGTATACTCTGTCCAGTATCATTCCTATGGTTGTGTCGACTGGGACGTTGGTAAAAAGGGATTCAACGTCCAGGGAAGCGATGAACTACTTGAACTACTTGCAGAAGCAGGGAAAAAACGAGGAACATATTCATCTACAATCTTAACCCCACGACTCAAAGAAGCAGCGAAACAACTAAAAAATCTGAAAGACGTAACAATAAGAAAAGCCGACAAAACAGCAGCATATGTATTGATTCCTACCCATGAATACATGAACAAAATTAGCGACATCCTAAGTGACGACTCCAAATTTCAACGAATCACGAGGAACCCCGTAGAAGACCTTAAGCGGAAAGTAAACAAAACAATTACAGCAATCAACGCAAAGAAAGGTAGTGTGCATTTCAATAAACTTCAAGGCGACTATGGCTTAGGATATGCCTACGGCAATGTTAAGACGCATAAACCAGGTAACCCACTACGCCCTATAATCAGCCAAATACCAACCCCAACTTATCACCTGGCAAAGAAACTCAATGAACTCCTAACTCCATACACTCCAAGTAAGTTTAGTCTACAATCATCAGCAGATTTCCTAGAATTGATCAAATCTACCCAGCCCGATGGAATCATCGCTTCCCTGGACGTTGAATCCCTTTTTACCAACGTCCCAGTCGACACAACCATAGGAATGATACTGGACAGAGTATACAGAGACGAGAGCACCCCCAAATTAGACATACCTGAGCCACACTTGAAAAGTCTTCTCGAAGCATGTACAAAGGAAGCCCCTTTCATCAGTCCACAAGGAGACATGTATTTACAAATAGACGGAGTAGCAATGGGCTCCCCCTTAGGAGTTTTATTTGCTAATTTTTATATGGGAACCATCGAAGATAGGGTCTTCAGTAGCAGACAAAAACCAACTGTATACTGCCGTTATGTAGATGACATATTCGTAATAGTAAAAGACTCAGATGAACTAATTGATCTAAAAAGACACCTAGAGAGAGAGTCAGTACTCCGATTTACACATGAAAATAGTGAAAATAACAGTCTGCCATTCTTGGATGTACTAATAACAAAAACAGGAACCTCTTTAAGCACCAACGTATATACCAAGCCCACCAACATAGGATTATGCCTGAACGGTAGAAGTGAGTGCCCCCAAAGATACAAAGCCAGTGTTCTCAATGCTTATATTCGTCGAGCGCTTACCCACTGCTCTGAATGGAGCAACGTGAGTAGAGAGTTTGAAAGAGTAACTCAGGTATTGGTGAACAACGGATATAGCAACGCGGAAATAAACGCTGCTATAAGAAGACACTTGGACCGTTGGTATAATTCAGAATCTAGAACAGAAACCACAACACCCCCAATAAAATTATATTACAAATCAACCATGCACAGTGAACATATAAAAGAGGAAAGAATAATGAAAGAAATAATCCGTAAAGGAGTAAAAAGCACTACTCCTAACCAAAACATAAACCTGATAATATTCTACAAAACCAAGAAGACTTCCGAACTCCTTATCAAAAACAGCCCGAAGCCGACGGAGAACCCTCTACAGCAGTCAAGCGTTGTATACATGTACACTTGCCCCCACGAAGGATGTAACCTTCAATGTAAGTACATAGGTATGACGTCGACCAAGCTGACGAGGCGTTTGACATGCCATCTTCAATCTGGTGCCCCTAGGAATCACATGAGACAAGCCCATGACATTACTCTAACAAGAGAAATGTTGAACAAGAATACTTGCATAATAGACAAAACCCAAGATTCAAGAAGATTACAAATTCTTGAGGCAATTCACATAAGAATAGAGCGACCTACCATGAACACCCAAATCACGGAACTATTTACTCTACCCACCATGAGAGTAAGGACAAGACAAGAACATATCGATGCCAACACAGAAGACAATGTCCAACATAACAGGCCAATTACACTGGATTAATCTTTGTGTTTGGATAGGAGATGCCTCGTATGGGCCAATAAGCCTTCTGCAGCCCCTATGTTTATCCCTTATGTATCCCCCCATGTTTTCACCTTCATTGTATTATCACCTGACCTAATGCGGGTATAAAATCAACTAGTATTGTAAGATCTGTTCACTTGAGAATGAACCATGGAGGTTCGAAACGTCGTGCAAATTATACAAATAAGTGTAATACACTCTATAGTAAATCACTTCTTTTCTTCACCTTAAAAGTACGAAAATGAGTTTTGGAGAACTCCTATTTCAATTAAGCCCTGATGCTAAGAAAATAGTTAGAGGGATAGAAGCCCTAAACCAGAAAATAATAAATACAGAATATGCGGTCATATTCAATGAAACATGTTTGAAAGAAAACCTGCTGCCAGTATACACCAATATAAACCCACATGACCCAGCAGTCCGCAATACAGAGTTTACCTATAGGTATAGGCAAGAGCTCATTCGGCATCAACTAAACAAGAAGAAGGAAGCCCTCCAAACCTTTATAGAGCAGGCGGAGCATCTGTTAAACAAATGGACCCAGTACGACATCCCTATCCAACTCAAGCAAACCATCAACAGTGAACTATTTAACCTGAAACAACAACATAAAACTCTTGTAGAAACAAAGACACTCCGTAAGTTAACATCCCTAAACGGTGGACAGCTAAAAATCCCTCGTCCTAAAGATGGCTACTTTAACCTGACTTCTTATGATCTTACCCAGGACCAACGTGACCTCTTAAATCTTGGTCTAAATTGTCAATTCTTATCTAAACCAAAGATGCATCAAAAACGCCTGGAAATCGAAATGCTTCTGGACGATATCCATAAGCTAGAAGACAACAAAAAAGTCATCACCACTGACACACTTCAAGCTGAACTACTTGCAGAAGCAGGGAAAAAACGAGGAACATATTCATCTACAATCTTAACCCCACGACTCAAAGAAGCAGCGAAACAACTAAAAAATCTGAAAGACGTAACAATAAGAAAAGCCGACAAAACAGCAGCATATGTATTGATTCCTACCCATGAATACATGAACAAAATTAGCGACATCCTAAGTGACGACTCCAAATTTCAACGAATCACGAGGAACCCCGTAGAAGACCTTAAGCGGAAAGTAAACAAAACAATTACAGCAATCAACGCAAAGAAAGGTAGTGTGCATTTCAATAAACTTCAAGGCGACTATGGCTTAGGATATGCCTACGGCAATGTTAAGACGCATAAACCAGGTAACCCACTACGCCCTATAATCAGCCAAATACCAACCCCAACTTATCACCTGGCAAAGAAACTCAATGAACTCCTAACTCCATACACTCCAAGTAAGTTTAGTCTACAATCATCAGCAGATTTCCTAGAATTGATCAAATCTACCCAGCCCGATGGAATCATCGCTTCCCTGGACGTTGAATCCCTTTTTACCAACGTCCCAGTCGACACAACCATAGGAATGATACTGGACAGAGTATACAGAGACGAGAGCACCCCCAAATTAGACATACCTGAGCCACACTTGAAAAGTCTTCTCGAAGCATGTACAAAGGAAGCCCCTTTCATCAGTCCACAAGGAGACATGTATTTACAAATAGACGGAGTAGCAATGGGCTCCCCCTTAGGAGTTTTATTTGCTAATTTTTATATGGGAACCATCGAAGATAGGGTCTTCAGTAGCAGACAAAAACCAACTGTATACTGCCGTTATGTAGATGACATATTCGTAATAGTAAAAGACTCAGATGAACTAATTGATCTAAAAAGACACCTAGAGAGAGAGTCAGTACTCCGATTTACACATGAAAATAGTGAAAATAACAGTCTGCCATTCTTGGATGTACTAATAACAAAAACAGGAACCTCTTTAAGCACCAACGTATATACCAAGCCCACCAACATAGGATTATGCCTGAACGGTAGAAGTGAGTGCCCCCAAAGATACAAAGCCAGTGTTCTCAATGCTTATATTCGTCGAGCGCTTACCCACTGCTCTGAATGGAGCAACGTGAGTAGAGAGTTTGAAAGAGTAACTCAGGTATTGGTGAACAACGGATATAGCAACGCGGAAATAAACGCTGCTATAAGAAGACACTTGGACCGTTGGTATAATTCAGAATCTAGAACAGAAACCACAACACCCCCAATAAAATTATATTACAAATCAACCATGCACAGTGAACATATAAAAGAGGAAAGAATAATGAAAGAAATAATCCGTAAAGGAGTAAAAAGCACTACTCCTAACCAAAACATAAACCTGATAATATTCTACAAAACCAAGAAGACTTCCGAACTCCTTATCAAAAACAGCCCGAAGCCGACGGAGAACCCTCTACAGCAGTCAAGCGTTGTATACATGTACACTTGCCCCCACGAAGGATGTAACCTTCAATGTAAGTACATAGGTATGACGTCGACCAAGCTGACGAGGCGTTTGACATGCCATCTTCAATCTGGTGCCCCTAGGAATCACATGAGACAAGCCCATGACATTACTCTAACAAGAGAAATGTTGAACAAGAATACTTGCATAATAGACAAAACCCAAGATTCAAGAAGATTACAAATTCTTGAGGCAATTCACATAAGAATAGAGCGACCTACCATGAACACCCAAATCACGGAACTATTTACTCTACCCACCATGAGAGTAAGGACAAGACAAGAACATATCGATGCCAACACAGAAGACAATGTCCAACATAACAGGCCAATTACACTGGATTAATCTTTGTGTTTGGATAGGAGATGCCTCGTATGGGCCAATAAGCCTTCTGCAGCCCCTATGTTTATCCCTTATGTATCCCCCCATGTTTTCACCTTCATTGTATTATCACCTGACCTAATGCGGGTATAAAATCAACTAGTATTGTAAGATCTGTTCACTTGAGAATGAACCATGGAGGTTCGAAACGTCGTGCAAATTATACAAATAAGTGTAATACACTCTATAGTAAATCACTTCTTTTCTTCACCTTAAAAGTACGAAAATGAGTTTTGGAGAACTCCTATTTCAATTAAGCCCTGATGCTAAGAAAATAGTTAGAGGGATAGAAGCCCTAAACCAGAAAATAATAAATACAGAATATGCGGTCATATTCAATGAAACATATATATATATATATATATATATATATATATATATATATATATATATAGACCACTGTACCAGCAGTGTAGTATGGTCTATAATGTTAAATATTATAGACTTATTTCAAACTTCTGGGATAATCATTCCATTAGTGAAATACATCATCGTGAAGCTCCCATACTGCTGGGATAAGCATTCAGAGTTCCAGGACTGCGAAAAGTGTGAGTTGAGAGGGAGTTTAGTTTAGTTCATTTATTATGGACCCCATACCCATCTTGTGGGCGGTAGTGGAAAGGGTTACAGAGGCACATAATGGGCTCAGGGACTGAACCCTACAATTCATTTAGCTAAGCAAGTTACAATCTTGATGAGCTAGTTACAAAATTCAGTATAAGTCGTCACATCAACAAAGGAGTTCACATCAGCCTCATTCCAGGTTCCCACAGCTATGTGGTGGAGTTAAATCCTAATGGACTCTTAAAGGCTTGGCCAATTCGGGGTTATCTTGAGATGATTTCGGGGCTTTAGTGTCCCCGCGGCCCGGTCCTCGACCAGGCCTCCACCCCCAGGAAGCAGCCCGTGACAGCTGACTAACACTCAGGTACCTATTTTACTGCTTGGTAACAGGGACATAGGGTGAAAGAAACTCTGCCCATTGTTTATCGCCGGCGCCTGGGATTGAACCCAGGACCACAGGATCACAAGTCCAGCGTGCTGTCCGCTCGGCTCCGACCGGATTTGGGGTCCACAAATCAACACGGCAAATTAACAATCGTCATCTGTTTCGTGTAATAATTGTCAGATTTCTGATGTATATTATCATCATCATCTTCCAACCCTACAGGTCGCTGTTCAATCCCCGACTGTCCAAGTGGTTGGGGACTATTCCTTTCCGTCCGTCCCATCTCAAAATCATTATCCTGATTCCTTCTCTGTGCTATATAGTTGTAATTGCCTGGCGCTTTCTCCTGATTCTCTTTCCCCCCTTCCCTTTCCTTCCTCCCTTCTTTTCCTTCCCTCTTTTCCTCTCCTTTCCACAACCCCCGCACTCTTTCCTTCCCTCCCTCTGTCCCACCTTACACCTAGTTTTGATACCCGCCTTTGAAAGGATAGAATTGTATTGCAAGAAGAGAACAAGTATGAGTTGCAGATCAATATACATCTCAAATCATGCAACATTTACAAACATGAAGCTGGTTTTAGCTGCCGGAGTTCTGCCGTCCTCCAGCTGGTCCTTTCACTCTGACCTTGAGGGTCATGGCCACCCCAGTCAATCACTCTTTGTGTCGTGTGGCAATTGGAACTCAGGATATGATTAGCTTAAGTTTCTGTTTAAATTTATAAGTGTTGTGTGTGTGTGTGCTCACCTAATTGTATTCACCTAATTGTGCTTGCGGGGGTTGAGCTCTGGCTCTTTGGTCCCGCCTCTCAACCGTCAATCAACTGGTGTACAGGTTCCTGAGCCTATTGGGCTCTATCATATCTACACTTGAAACTGTGTATGGAGTCAGCCTCCACCACATCACTTCCTAATGCATTCCATTTGTCAACCACTCTGACACTAAAAAAGTTCTTTCTAATATCTCTGAAAAATGTGTGTGTGTGTGTATGTATATGAGTATAGATTTCTAATACACTCTTCTTTTACACCCACTTACTTAAATGAGCTCTGAGAACATAATCAAGAAAAGAGGTTCGCCACACCTCGAGTATATGAAAGCTGCGCAAGTCGAAAAAATATGAAAAAAATAAACTAAAATAAAATATGAAGAAATCAAAAATAAAAAGAACCAAAACCGTAAACCCCGCATCCTACATATTTATAATAACAAATTTTATTTTTCCGCAACGCATTATCTGCCAGTAATCGATGAAAAATATCGAAAACAATATATCCTCGGAGCTGAATTTATTGGCTATCGGTTAAATTAGCTTCACGCCAGAGAGCGCTGGACACTGAGCCGTCTTGGGAGGCGTGTGTTCACCAAGCCACTAAAACAACAAACAGAAGACGACGAGATAAATGTAACAGACAATTCTTCGAGGCGAAAATAAAATAAAACAAGATTTGGAAAGAAAATATTGTGAAAGCAAATAAGAAGTAATTAAAGTTAACAGGACTATTGAAACAGCTGGTGACGGTCTTCGGGGTGAGCAAGAGTGAGTGTTAAAAGGCCTTTCGAGACATAATATATATGTCGAACTCTTCTTACCTGATGAGGATCGGCATATATGTGTCGTTAAGTCGACTCAGTCTTCCTGGTAGGGACCGTGGGGGTCGATAAGTCGACCTCCGAAACCAGGTGGGAACTAGGTACCCAAGTAAACTATTTGAAATACAAATGAAAACTTCAGTGACTGGCTAGTAAAGAAATGGAGTAGTCTCTGGAGTGGAATAATGGAGGCCAGACGCCATCGACGGACACTATGTATATTTGACGACACAACTCAAAGACAATTGAAGGATGAGAGGCGAGACCCAAGGGCTCAAGTTCAGCTCTAGCCAGGAAAGGTATATATATATATATATATATATATATATATATATATATATATATATATATATATATATATATATATAGATGCAAGAGCTCTAGTAAGAGTGATAGAAGCCCTATATCAGAAAATAGTTAATACGAAATATGCTGTTATATATATATATATATATATATATATATATATATATATATATATATATATATATATATATATATATGTATATAATATATATATATATATATATTTATATTATCATGCAATGATCAAAAGTCAAGTCCAGCGGTGCGTGGATCAGAGTGGTTGACGGTCTCTGGGGAAAGTTATATAGGGGGAGACTGAAACAAAGCTTGTGTGTCCACAGCTCCACGAGTAATCTTCCCAAAGTTTTAACTAGCGTCCTGTTGCCTCGGGCCGCATACACAATAACAGAGAGAAACCTACCTGTAATTTGTTTTTTTTATTTTATTACGTATTTTGTGATAGACTTTTTAAACAGAATTTATTTTGTAATCTCTGGGTTTTCTGCGTTTTCTGCAGTTGTTTGGTTATGCTAACACACTCTTTGTAGAATTTTGTTTATAATTCTCGATGAATGTGTGTAATAATGTCATTAATGTTCATTTATATTAAAGGACATAAATGTTGATTAATACCAATGTTGATCAGCATCAATAATAATTAGCATCAATTCAGCAGTTGGCATAAATATTTATTAAACTCACTTTTCGAAGAAAACTCATTTTTTTAAATAATTTTTTATAATTATAAAATTATTATAAAATTAATTATTATAAAATTAAAATTATACGCGTTAAATTATTTTATGGCCAAATGAATTTTATGAATGTATTTTTTATATTTTTTGCTTGACTTTAAGTAATTATATTCCGTAGTGCTAAAGTAGTGTTTTGTTTATATATATTCATGTAGGGCCCGAGGACAACATGGCGACGGCTGAAGGTGCGCACAGCCGCCCAAGTTACGGGTTCACCATAGCCCGTGCTACTTGGAACTTTGTTCCAGGTAACGAATCTTTAACAACAACTCTCTCTCTCCTTCAAATATTCACGATACTCCATTCACAAGGGCTGTAGGAGACTCGAACCGTGGACCCCCACACGTGTGAGGCCGGAGTTTTATCGAGCGAGCTATTGAGGAGTCTTAATAGGGAAAGGTTCCGGAAGCAGCATCCTGCTGCCAAACTGCAGCAATTTTATTATGATCCAGAGGGAAGGGAAGGGAATTATCAGGGCAAAGCACCAAGCTATTACGACTATATAGCAATGGGAAGGGATAAGGATTTAGGATGGGACGGGGAGGAAGGAAGGAATGGTGCCCAACCACTTGGACGGTCGGGGGATTGAACGCCGACCTGCATGAAGTGAGATCGTTTCTCTACCGTCCAGCCCAAGTGGTTGGACAGAGGGAGTTTTCCTGGACAGTAAACATTCACAGTAAAGTGAACAGGTTAGAGGCGAAACGCCCGGGCCCGCCAAACACACACCGAAACAACGACGTTGGGTACAACGTTGGTACAACGACGTTGTTCGAACAAGTTTTAACACCTCCTGACCAGTTATAACAACCAATATAACAAGTTGTAACAACGTTCTAATACGTCATTAACACGTTAAGCCAAGATGTAACACTTATTACAAGTTGTAACAACGTTCTAATACGTCATAAACACGTTAGCCAAGATGTAACAACTTTATTACAAGTTGTAACAAACGTTCTAATACGTCATAAACACGTTAAGCCAAGATGTAACAACCTTTATTACAAGTTGTAACAACGTTCTAGTACGTCATAAACACGTTAAAGCCAAGATGTAACAACTTTATTACAAGTTGTAACAAGGCCGGAAAAAGAGACAGTTCCGGTTTGTGTTTCCAGGGGGCCGAGCCACAGCACCCAGAGGTAAACAGAGCCCACCCCGGCCCCGCGCGCCCTCAGTACTCAACCAGTCGTCTTAAAAATAACGTCACTTTTGGCTTGTATGCGCACTATGGCCAAATTTGGACGTAATTTGAAATGAAATCGACTCACAAAAGTGACGTTCTGTTCCGTTTTCTATTTGAGTCGTCCGGCGTACGCGGAGAGGTTATGAGAGGACACTTTAAAATTACGTTTTTCATAACGTTTTGAAACTTTATGATAATTTCCTGCCCACCTAACCTATCAGAGGACCCTTAACTTACTGTTGTTGAAAAAAAAATCCCAATTTATTTTCATTTTTTTCATTTTCATATTACGTCCAAATTCGGCCATACGGGCAAACGGCCAAAAGCGGACGTTCTTTTAAGAGGACAAGTTGGCAGTACTAACATCCTCATCTCACCCAAGGTAGGACGAGTTCTCACTGGCTTGAAAACGTTCATCATTGCCTTTGATGACGATATATCCGAAGATAGGAGTGTTTTTTTTTCTAAAATAGCAAGGCACAAAGTATCCTATATCATGCCATTTCCAGGATATTTAAGATCAAAGTGCACGATATTAGACTAATAACAAGGAACTTAATCGCAGTGGACCACAAACAGAGAGAAACTAGAGCTTTCAGACGTTACTGACCTCTGTGGATACAAAGTCAGTTACTACCAATCACCAGGTGACCGATTAGCGCAATATGTAATCCGACATGTTGCAGACATTAGTGCAGACACATCAAGGCACACACTTCAGGCAGATAGCATTTCAATCTTCAGAGTCAACAATTTCTGCGTAGAACAGAGAATTGAGTGATACAGGCACTGCCCTGCTTACTTCTCTAGACTACATTCCCCCTGATCGGTCTGGATTAACGGCTTTCTCCATAAACTAGAGGTGTGCGTACCCCGTCCCATTCTGTGCTTCAGATGTAAAGGTCTTAACTATATTTTGAAAGGCTGCACCAAAGATATCAAATGGGGGAATTGCTGTTGTTCCCATTATTATTATTTTTTTTTTTAGATATATACAAGAGTTGGTTACATTCTTGTACAGCCACTAGTACGCGTAGCGTTTCGGGCAGGTCCCTGGAATACGATCCCCGCCGCGAAGGAATCGTTGTTACAACCAAGTACCCATTTTACTGTTGCGTAAACAGAGGCCTACAGTTAAGGATTTGCGCCCAATAAATCCTCCCCGGCCAGGATACGAACCCATGACATAGCACTCGCGGAACGCCAGGCGAGTGTCTTACCACTACACCACGGAGACTGAATTACACGGATACGGACAATACTATGGACACGGATTACACACAATACTATGGGTCAGATACACTCACCTGCTCAAACTGTGGTGGCGATCATGACATTACATTCAAACACTGTCCTTCATACCTAGCAGCAAAAACTAAGACTCCCCCCCCCCCACCACCAACCTGTAATACAGTAGTGCACTGAAACAACTTAACCCCATCATCAACCCCCTACCACATATTACCTCAGTCCATCACAGTCAACCACAACCTTTGCTTGTACCTGATATGTCTGTCACTGACAATCCTGCACCCCCAGAGTCCAATCCTCTCCTACAAAACGTACAACTGAGTCCCGATCTTGTTGAAGCACTTGTCACTCGCACTGGAAAAGTACAAGAAAAGACACTGGACCGACTCCTAACTAAAGTTTTACACAAGTAAACCAACGCCATCCCCCGAGGCTGACAATAACATCCGCACTAACGCAGTTACAATTGCCGTATACAAATCGTTTGAACTGATGCTTGACAAACTCCTAAATGACTACTTACCACGCCTTACCCAAGTCCTTTCCCAGGCTGACTTACCACAACCTCAAACCACCGGCATTAAGAGTAGAAATCCCCAGATCTTCTGTGCCAGGTAAGTACGACGGGGTCACCATAGCCCGTGCTACTTGGATTTTTTTGTTCCGAGTAGCTGAATCTAAAACAACCACCACCCAGCTGTACAAACCTTCCAGCGACCTGCCACTCTGACTAAAAAAACAGGTAAACTACACTGGGTCGGAGTCGGTCGGCCGAGCGGACAGCACACTGGGCTTGTGATCCTGTGGTCCCGGGTTCGATCCCAGGCGCCGGAGAGAAACAACGGGCAGAGTTTCTTTCACCCAATGCTCCTGTTACCTAGCAGTAAAATAGGTACCTGGGTGTTAGTCAGCAGTCACGGGCTGCTTCCTAGGGGTGGAGGCCTGGTCGAGGACCGGGCCGCGGGGGCACTAAACCCCGAAATCATCTTAAGATAACCTCAAGATAACCACTCTCCCACGACACATCCTCCAACCACACTCTCCCACGACACATCCTCCAATCATACTCTCCCACGACACATCCTCCAACCATACTCTCCCACGACACATCCTCCAACCATACTCTCCCACGACACATCCTCCAACCATACTCTCCCACGACACATCCTCCAACCATACTCTCCCACGACACATCCTCCAACCACACTCTCCCACGACACATCCTCCAATCATACTCTCCCACGACACATCCTCCAACCACTCCCAGATATTCAACACACTGTATTAGTGACCCGTCAAAGAAGACCGATGCAACCACATCCCAGACGTAAAGATCCGAAACACAACAACATAACATAACCCATCTTCGACTAACCTGCCCCGACCTAACCTAACCTTATACACATTAACCCCACGTTACTTAACGTACTCTAACATACCCTACCCTAATTACCCTAACCTCTCTGAATTACGAATAACTTCCTAAATATACTTCGACTCACAAACTCAGTCTCATAACTATACACTTTCCACAGAACAGCAACACTTAGCTACCACCATCAACACAACTTCCTCATGTTTGCCATCCCGAGTCCATTTCAACTCACGTTTATTTTTGTCCTTTGTCCTCACACAAATTATGAGCAATGATGCGCCACTGTGAGTGGGGCGTCTCTCAACACCACTACTCGTGCAGTCACTGAGAGGAAAAACCTTCAAGCAAACTGCATGTATCGCAAAGATGAAGAAAATGATATATTGATGATCAGCCTTCATCATCCAGGTAAGATGTGGTGTGTAGGTACACTGTGTGAGCGCGCCTGTTGATACGCGTGTGAGGGTTGAGCTTAAGCCTCTGGGCAACAATTTGTTTCTAAATGTAGTTCATATGTTTGTACCTGAATTACTCAACTAGATGTGATTGCAACGTCGAATTAGGCTCCTAGCGCCGACCTCTTTACCTACTTAGATTAATGTAATGACTTATTTCTCACTCTTTTTTTATCATATTTACAGTAAACATTTGATGTCAATATGTTTCAACGACTCCTAACGTCTAACCTATTCCAGTTATTGGCAGTTCTAACACTGAAGATGTTCTATCCGACATCTCTGTCACTCAACGGCGTCTCTAGTTTCCATCTATGACCCCCTCGTTCTACTGTTCCTAGCTCTAAACAACGCTTGTACACCGTTAAAGACTTCAGAAAAGGCACTTACCAGCTGACCAAGCTCTCCGTAAGCACTAGTTAGGCAAGTTCCTTGCCCGAAATGCTATGCGTACTAATGGCTTTACGTATTGTACGTACTAGCTCTATCTATAAATCCAACATTATGTTTCAAAAACAACTATGTATGTTCTTTCCTGAATAAAATTTACTTTACTACTTACTAAGTCTCACGGCCGGGCGCTCCTCCCTGCATGGTTCCAGCGATGGTGATGCCTTGCTCTATTTTGTTTACTGTCTGACCTAACGGTATTAGAGTTCACTGTGAGTTGTTGGTCACTGCGGACACTGCATGGGACTCAATACTATGTTTTAGTCTCTTATAACACTTAAATGTTCAGAGATAATTGATGTTAATTCGCGGACCCGCACTGACACGTGTGTCTCTCTCACGAACGACTGGACACTCACTGACTCAAGTAGGTCAGTCAGTTGTCTGACCCCTTAACAGTCAGTCAAATGTGTATATATCCTATACCATTGTTATGTATGTATCCTATATCCCATCCTATTGCCTATATATGAACTTATATTTACGCATTACTTATTATGTATATTAATTCGTAATACAGTCTCCTTATGGCTAATAGACGCATATACAGGTATGGCAAGCATGGACCCTAATGACCCCCCACCCCCCCTCAAGGGCTTTGTGTAGGAACACAGAAAACGGAACAAACAAACTGCTTCACATATCCAAAATTACTCTTTATTTGTTGTCTCACTCTTTAAACAAATTAACATTAAATTGTCAAACGAATTAATAACAAATTTCCAGGATTATAAATAAGAATTTTAATTCACATTTTATTATTCAAATGCAAACTATTTCCAGCTAGAGAATACTATATAAAATATATGAACAAAATTACACTTTTTGTCTATTTTTTGGCTAACATGTTTGAATAAACTATATATATATATATATATATGAGAGAGAGAGAGAGAGAGAGAGAGAGAGAGAGAGAGAGAGAGAGAGAGAGAGAGAGAGAGAGAGAGAGAGAGAGAGAGAGAGAGAGAGAGAGAGAGAGAGAGAGAGAGAGAGTTAGTTAGTTAGTTTTCAGTGAAATAACTTGAACGTTACAGTTATTCTGAACAAATTAGGTCAGTTGTACACAAACAAGTGTGCAACACAATTCAGAACTTACAACTGTAGGTTATCAGAGCACTTTTTGCAAGTTTCTGTTACTCATCATACAAATGTCTACTTGTATGTACATGCTACAGAGATCCAGTATTATATATATATATATATATATATATATATATATATATATATATATATATATATATATATATATATATATATATATATATATATTTATACATATATATATATATATATATATATATATATATATATATATATATATATATATATATATATATATATATATATATATATATATATATATATATATATATATATAACTGTCATTGTTATAGGAGATCGATGGACAGTGCGATCAACACACGCAAGATGCAGATTCCAATTCTATTTACAATGAATTCTATCACATTAATTTGTGGGTTGGGGGCCACCAGAGGGAAGAGGCAAGGTCCACCCAGGGGAGCAGAACACACACCCTCCACCAGACGTCTGCTGCCGCTGTTGCTGTGCTCAGCTGTGCTGTGCTGTGCTGTGCTCCAGAACACAGTGAGACATTACCACACTCTCTCAAGTCCTGTTGAGCGTGTTCATCGGACCCCCCCCCCCCCCCCGCTTCGCCGTCTCGCTGCTGTTGGGAAGTATCTATCCACTAGGAAGCAACTGGCCTGCTCAAGTACTAAGCAGGTTAGTTGCTTTCTTGCAAACCAAGGAAGTTGTATTTACAACTACTTCCTTGGTTTGCCAGTTTGTCAGTTGCAAACCAAGCGTGGGTTTGGTGTGGCGCGGGTGGTGAAGCAGCGGCCAGGTAGCACGAGGCTATAGCAATTACAGTAGAAGAAAATATAGATTTCAAAAAATTCTTTCAGCACCATCAGAAGTGAAGATCTCAAAGCCGGTCAACAGGACTTGCTAAGCGTTCACCCATTTGTTTCAGCGAGATGCAACAGAGACACAACACTGCTGTTTGCTAGTATGAGATCAATTCAGCAAAAGGAACTCAGCAAGAAGACCTCTTTGTTCCTGAGATCACCAGCAGATTGATCAGCATCCTCAACACCTGGTTTCTGGACGCCAGTTCTCAGACAGGTACGCAAGAGCCAGTGTCTTTTCCCAGACAGACCTCCAGCAGATGAAATGCCAGGAAAAGTCTTTGAGTCTAGTAGTCCCTAACAAATCCAAGTGTGAAATAATTTACTCTAGCTATCCAGTACTTAATGCAGTGACATCTGCTGTACCACAATCCCCAGTCACTAAACTTACCGACATTAGGCCGCCTTCGACAGTCCATAACTAAGTGAATATAACGAGTTCCTGAAAATCATATTCTGAAAGGCACCTCACATTGTCTTAGTGGAGTATATAAGACAAAGCATTGATGTCTGTTAGACTTTGGAAAGAATGGTGGGTGGGGGAAGGGGCGGAATTAGGAATTAGGGGGAATTACACAAAGCAAAGCTGGCAGCTTTACCGGCATCCTGCATGTACAGCTGACAGCTTACCGGCATCCTACATATCTTGCAGTTCATCACCGATGCGGTCAAATGCAGCTGATATAATAACAAAACTTGTTTTTTTGTGTTAAAATCTCTTCACATGGTTGGGGGATTTCTCCTTCGCCTTTCTCTGAAAACTTGATGTCTCACCCATAATGCTCTTCGCGATGGTGTAGCCCGTCGCCTTGCCGTCCCCGCTGTCTCAACTCGCACACGTTCACCAGCACATCGGTGAACGTGTGCGAGTTCACCGATGTGCGACCACCATGATCTTGGTCGTGAATCCCAGGGAAACGTAGCAAGACATGCTACGTTTCAACAACATCATAAATCAAAGTCTCGTCATAGTCGGCTGCCCAGCATAGAGAGAACCACAACTATTCGGGCCCAATCTGCTGCCCAGCATAGAGAGAACCGCAACTATTCGGACCCAATCTGCTGCCCAGCATAGAGAGAACCATCGGACCCAATTTGCTGCCCAGCATAGAGAGAACCACAACTATTCGGGCCCAATCTGCTGCCCAGCATAGAGAGAACCACAACTATTCGGACCCAATCTGCTGTCCAGCATAGAGAGAACCACAACTATTCGGACCCAATCTGCTGTCCAGCATAGAGAGAACCACAACTATTCGGACCCAAGGACACTCTTGAGAGTCCAGATGGGGTCACCATGCTCCACTGGTAGGCTGGCAAGCTGGTGGTGGTGTGACATATACCTGCCTACTATACTGAAGGCAGTACACTGCACTAAAAGTCCACCCCCTTTAATACTGTACCTTTAGTACAGTGTATATTAAGCGTTAGGTACAGCTTCTCTCAGGAAGACGCAGAAAAACCATTACATATGGAGGGAATAGCCCATTAATACAGCTTTGTTCTGATTAGCTTTGAGTCTCTAAGCTCACTGGTCAAATGTGACTAGTATCTGTTGAGCATTTCGTGGATCAGTGTCCCGCGGCCCTGTCTCTGACGAGGCCTAGGTTCACCCAAGGGAGCAGGACATAACAGAACAACACAACCTCCACCAGACTTCTGCTGCTGTGTAGCAGCACCAGACAACCCGTTCTCGCACTTGCTTATAGTCAATATTGGCTTATTTAATAAGTGCATATGTGACATACTAATTGATTGTGAATATTTTAGTTTACCTTGAAAAGCTTTAGTTTACCTTGAAAAGCTTCATAGAAAACGCCGACCTCACCTAACCTTCTTAGTATGTTAAGATAAGCATCTTATTGCTTCTTAATTACAATTATTACTCAACCTATACCGTTGATAGGTTAAGTAATAATTGTAAATAAGGAGCAATAAGATGCTTATCTTAATATACTAAGAAGGTTAGGTGAGGTCGGTGTTTTCTATGAAGCTTTTCAAGGTAAACTAAAGCATTTCAAGGTAAACTAAAGCTTTTCAAGGTAAACTAAAATATTCACAGTCAATTAGTATGTCACATATGCACTTATTAAATAAGCCAATATTGACTAAAAGCAAGTGCGAGAACGGGTTGCACCAGAATTACACGTTTCCGAAGAGGTTAGGCAAGCATCTAATTAGGGCAACTGAAGACAGTAAATCTACAAGTATCTTGAATTGTCTTGTCCAAGTGCTTAACGTTGTGGTTCAAAGAGGATATGCTTGCGGGATTCTGAACAAGCAACTAGTCCTCTGTGGAGTTGGATATTTCTGAATTGTACAATGTGTCAAATCATGTATGTTTGTGATATCATGTATGATCCTGTGGTCCTGAGTTCGATCCCAGGCGCCGGCAAGAAACAATGGGCAGAGTTTCTTTCACCCCTATGCCTCTGTTACCTAGCAGTAAAATAGGTACCTGGGTGTTAGTCAGCTGTCACGGGCTGCTTCCTGGGGGTGGAGGCCTGTTCGAGGACCGGGCCGCTGGGACACTAAAAAGCCCCGAAATCATCTCAAGATAACCTCAAGATATGTAATATGTAATCAAATTATTTTGATTACATATTGATTGTGTAATCAATCGACTAGTGTTTGCTGTGTGTGTATACTAGAGCTTCACATTATGTAACCCAACTCAACCAATCAAACAAATTATAAAAAATAAACAAATGAGAAGTTTTAGATAAATATATTTGTATGACGTTAGAAAAACTCATAGATTATCGCAGATTATCTTACCTATATATCTTCTATACATCTTAAACAACAAACTTTGTATATATTGCAGGGTCCATTCTGCCAAAGCACAGGTGTCTAGCACAAAGGACACAGTGAAGTCTATGAGATCAAGCCTTACCACAGTTGGGTGTCCAGCAGAGAGAGAGCACCGCGCTTCCTCACCACAATTCTTCTGATCGCCCAGACAATTTGTCCTCTTCAACATTACATTGCATTTTGACATCAAAATCCCCAACTGCCAAAACATGATGTACTATAAATCATAGTGGCTCACAAACAACCAAGTTTTCCATGTACTCACCTAATTGTGCTTGCGGGGGTTGAGCTTTGGCTTTTTGGTCCCGCCTCTCAACTGTCAATCAACTGGTGTACAGGTTCCTGAGCCTACTGGGCTCTATCATATCAACATTTGAAACTGTGTATGGAGTCAGCCTCCACCACACCACTTCCTAGTGCATTCCATTTATTACTCTACTCTGAATGTGTGGGTCGATCGGTTAGGTTAGAATGAGGCAACTTAGTACATCATTTTCTGTCTGACGTGACAGCTCGAGAAGACGGCCTGCGCCCAAACGGTATTAACTAAAGTTTATCCCTGGAAGAACGGGAGACGGTTGGTGTTGGACTACACGTGCGGATCAACCTCGGGTAATAATGACATTACGCTTAATGCTGGGCTTGTAGGCGACGCTGCTGCCATATTGGAATGAACCAAAACCCATAAGTACAGAAAAACAACAACCAGATCACCAATAAAAAAAATTGCCCCTTTCCCCAGTAGGCCTGGTCGACGACCGGGCCGCGGGGACGCTAAGCCCCGGAAGCACCTCAAGGTAACCTTCCCTACTGGTTCAGAAACTCTCGGTGCCTAGGTTAAAGGTGTTAAGATCTTCCTCGAGGAACTGGATTCCAAACCCATCAAATCAACAAGAGACCCAAAAGCTGCCAATGCAGCGAGGAAACATACACAGCAGTCTTCGATCCGGGCCCAGCATCCCAGGAGATGCTGAGGAGCTCTAGCTACAGCTTCTGACTGTTATCTTTGTACCTTTTATGTAACCAATCTTGTATAATACAGATAAACAAAAAATAAGTTTATGTATAGGGTGGCCAAGAAGGCAGTATTCAAGCAATTATGTCGAAGCTTCACCAGGCTCCCCCAGGTGCCGTATATTTTCATCTCAGAGGCGAAGGGTCCCCACTAATACAAAGGAGGTCCCCCTTATATATTAAATAAATATTATATATATATATATATATATATATATATATATATATATATATATTATATATATATATAATATATATATATATATATATATATATATATATATATATATATATATATATATATATATATATAATATATATATATATATATATATATACAAATTTTTTTTGTTTGTGTGTGGCATATTTGTCTTTATCACTCACCACTCTCAATTTCTCTCTCATTCCTCATCTCTCTCTTACGAAAGACGTTCATACATTTCTGTCTTAAAATGTCCTCATTGATTCTCACAATGCCGTCCTCCTCACAAGTGTCTCGGACCCCAACAGAGCCTCTTGGCCCTTCTCCTGAGAGCTTTGTATTGACCCATAAGTCTCAGACGCGGAAGTTGGGCTCAATGGTAGTGAGGGAGAGTCATTTTCGATTACAATGCTGGAGAGGCAAACCTCGGTCAAGACACAGTCCAGAGCGTGAAGATCGGCTCTGGGTAACCATTTCGATGTTCCCGGGAGTCGATTTCGATGGCGATGGCAAGGTTCAGAGGTAGCGAGGCGGTGTCGATCCTTCCTGGCAGTCGACGACGCGGGTTTCGGTCGTGCCAGTTTTGCCGGGACACGACGCGGGTTTCGGTCGTGCCAGTTTTGCCGGGACACGATATTCACTGACTGATTGATGAAGAATTTAGTCACCCAAGAGGTGCCACGGGCATGAATATCCCGATGAAATTCACAATGAGCAGCCGCTCTTGAAGACTTAGTGAGGTGTCGGAGGACTACGAACTGACGCGACGGAGGCTTCAACGAAGGGAGCCACCTCCCTTCTCTCAGTCGTAGTCCAGCACGTGGGGTTCGACGGTCGTGAGGCTTCGAATGCGGTCGTAGAGGGTGGCCATGGGGTGCCTCTCCTGAGGGTTCTTGCTCCAGCAGGAGAGCATTATACGGTACATATCTGAGGGGCAACGCTCAGGGCAGTTGAGCATCTTTCCCGCTGTGATCTGGGTGATGACCTGAGCAAGGAAAACAAACAAACATTAACACGTTTCAATGATGCAGAGATAACGTACATAAAGAATATTTAGATCTGGTAAAATGAATATATCAAATATTATACCAATTCTGGGCTTTAAGTAATGCATTTGTTACATTAAACTTTCACTCTAACCGAGTGAAAGTTAACCGCAGCTCACCCCAACGCATTAGAGCGCTGGCCGAAGCTCTATGAAGACGACAATGACTCTGCAGTAAATCGTTATTTGCTTTGATAGTGCTCTCGTAGGTCGCACCTCACTCTACCTCCAATGGTTCTCAAATATATCAAGTGAGCCCCCCTGATACACCCTCCAGTGTACCCCAGTGTACCCCAGGGGGGCTCTGAGCGCCCCGGGACTCACCTCCTGGTTGGTGTAGCCGTACCACGGCTGCTTGCCGCCGGTGAAGATCTCCCATAGGACCACACCAAAGCTCCAGATGTCAGACTCGATGGTGAACCGTCGGTACAAGATGCTCTCTGGGGGCATCCAACGCACCGGCAGCAGCGTTCGACCCCCGAACTGTGGAGGGAAGGTTGCGATGTTGTCTTAGCAGCTGGGTGGGTGTGGGGCTAGGGGCTAGTAGCTAGGTGTGGGGCTAGTAGCTAGGTGTGGGGCTAGTAGCTAGGTGTGGGGCTAGTAGCTAGGTGTGGGGCTAGTAGCTAGGTGTGGGGCTAGTAGCTAGGTGTGGGGCTAAGGGCTTGATGGTGTTTGATGCTGTGTTTTGGGGAACTTCGATGCTGTAGTATGGTGGGTATTAGAAGTATTAGAAACAAGATGTTGATGTGAGGGTATTAGAAGCTAGGATGTGTGTGGGGGGGATTTAGAAGCTGTGATGTGTTTCACAAGGTGTTATGTATTTCAGAAGGTGTGATATGAAGGGGTGGGAAGGGCTTATGCAGACACGAATTTCCCGTCAAAGAAGGAATAATTTAAATAGGGAGATTGAAGAAATCGAGCGGAAATTGAAACACTCATATGAAACTGAAGAAAGGCAGTTAGAACAGAAAGCAATTCAGGAAATAAAGAAAAATCCAAAATATTTCTTCTCATATGCGAAATCAAAAGCAAAAACCACTGCCAGTATTGGACCTATTCGTACAAGTGAAGGTTCATACACGGAGGATGACAAAGAAATTAGTGAAATCCTAAAAAAGCAGTATGAGGACATGTTTAGCACTCCAATAAACAACATGAAGTGGAAGATCCAGACAATTTCTTTATGCGGGATATTCAAACCCCTGTAAATATAACTGATATAAACACGAGCGCATTAAATTTTGAAAGAGAAATTGAAAACATGCCCATGCACTCGGCCCCAGGTCCAGACTCATGGAATTCAATATTTATAAAGAAATGCAAAGTGCCGGTAGCACAGGCACTCAGTATAGTGTGGAGGAAGAGCTTAGACACGGGGGAGATACCAGATGCACTTAAAGTAGCAGACATAGCCCCTCTACACAAGGGAGGGAGCAAAGCATTGGCAAAGAATTATAGACCAGTTGCACTAACATCGCACATCATAAAAGTATTTGAGAGAGTGATTAGGAGTCAGGTCACCAATTTCATGGAGACCAATGACCTTCACAACCCAGGCCAACATGGATTTCGAGCGGGAAGATCGTGCCTCTCACAGCTACTTGAGCACTACGACAAAGTCACTGAGGCATTAGAAGAAAAACAGAATGCTGATGTGATATACACGGACTTCGCAAAGGCTTTCGATAAAGGTGACCATGGCGTGATAGCACACAAAATGAAGTCAATGGGAATAACCGGTAAAGTAAGACGCTGGATACTCAGTTTTCTGTCAAACAGGACTCAGCGAGTAACGGTCAACCATATAAAATCTAGTCCAAGTGCAGTTAAAAGCTCTGTACCTCAGGGTACAGTCCTTGCACCGCTGCTTTTCCTTATTCTCATATCAGATATAGACAAAAATATAAGTCACAGCTTCGTATCATCCTTTGCAGATGACACAAAAATCAGTATGAAAATTACCTCGGCTGAAGACGTTGAAAAACTTCAAGCTGATATTAATAAAGTTTTCGACTGGGCATCAGAAAATATGATGTTTAACAGTGATAAATTCCAGGTACTCAGGTACGGTAAAAATGAGGACCTTAAACATAATACAGAGTACAAAACACAATCAAATGTGCCCGTAGTAGAAAAACAGCATGTAAAGGATTTGGGAATAATAATGTCTGACGACCTAACGTTTAAGGAGCATAACCAAGCAAATATTGCGACAGCCAGAAAAATGATAGGATGGATTACGAGAACTTTCAAATCCAGGGATCCCATCACAATGGTTGTACTCTTCAAGGCACTTGTGTTGTCCCGTCTTGAGTACTGCTCAGTACTCACTTCCCCCTTCAGAGCAGGAGAGATTGCTGAAATAGAGGGAATACAGAGAACATATACGGCACGCATAGACGCAATAAAGCACCTAAATTATTGGGATCGTCTCAAAGCCCTCCAAATGTACTCACTAGAAAGAAGACGAGAGAGATATCAAATAATATACACCTGGGAGATACTGGAGGGCCAAGTACCAAATCTACACAGAAAAATAACAACGTACTGGAGTGAACGATATGGAAGAAAATGTAGAATAGAACCAGTGAAGAGCAGAGGTGCCATAGGCACAATCAGAGAACACTGTATAAACATCAGAGGTCCGCGATTGCTCAACGTCCTCCCAGCAAGCATAAGAAATATTGTCGGAACAACCGTGGACATCTTCAAGAGGAAACTAGATTTATTCCTCCAAGGAGTGCCGGACCAACCGGGCTGTGGTGGGTATGTAGGCCTGCGGGCCGCTCCAAGCAACAGCCTAGTGGACCAAACTCTCACAAGTCAAGCCTGGCCTCGGGCCGGGCTTGGGGAGTAGAAGAACTCCCAGAACCCCATCAACCAGGTATCAACCAGGTGTTAGTAGCTGTGATGTGTGCGAGAAGCTGTGATATGGAAGGTTAAATAAGCTGTGATGTGGGGGTGTTAGAATCTATGATGAGGAGGTGTTAGAACCTATAATGTGGAGATGTTATAAGCTGTGATGTGGATATGTTAGAAGCTATTATGGGTGTTAGCGGTTGTGTTAGAGAGATTAGTAAATTGTGAGGTGGATGTCAGAGCCTTAGTTGTGTCAGTAGTTAGAATTTGGGAAGGTTGGCAGTTAGAGGGGAAGGATGAAATTAAGTAGCTGAGAGGTGGTAGTGGTTGAAAATGATTGGTTGTTGACTGCTTGCATAAAGGTGGGAATGGTTCGGGATAGTTTCTAGTGCTAATTAGTGACGAATGATCTTAGAACCACCTTCAGCATCTGTCTCTCTCTCTCTCTCTCTCTCTCTCTCTCTCTCTCTCTCTCTCTCTCTCTCTCTCTCTCTCTCTGTCTCTCTCTCTCTCTCTCTCTCTCTCTCTCTCTCTCTCTCTCTCTCTCTCTCTCTCTCTCTCTCTCTTTCTCTCTCTCTCGCTTGTTATGAAATGCAAAGTGCACCTTCTAGCTCCTCTTGCCATCGTCTGAAAGAGGTTCTACACTGACGTTGACTTTCTATACTTGGCTCTTTGTATATTCACAAAGACAATTTTTGAAGTGTCTTAACTCTCCCAGACACTCCCAGGTACTCCCAGGTACTCCCAGGCACATTCAGCCACTCCCAGGCATCGTGTAACGAAAAGCTGCAGCATGTTGATAAGCTGACTCCAGACAGTCCTTGTGGACCCTCTCTCTGTTGCCTGACAAGGAGCTGTAGCAGAGAGACTTACGATACTCAAGTGTGGAGTGGATATCATAGTAAGAATACGTAAGTGTGTCTCGGAGCAGGAGAAGAGGAGAAGAAGAAGGAGAATTAGAAGGAGTAGGAGGAAAGGAGAAACTGAAGACAGAAGAGTAGGAGGAGGAGAAAGTCAAGGAGGAGGAGAGGAAGAAAGAGACTACATAACAGCCATCCTGAGGGACATGTTGGTCTCCTTTTAGACTTTGAATCACTCGCGTTTTGAGTGCATAGCTCACGTGACCTTTCGTCTCTCTCTCTATAAGGTTCCTTATCCTTCTCTATCATGGTAGGTTTATGTCCCCCTCTCTTCTCTACGTCATTCCTATTGTATTCTCTTACTTATCTCCCTTTATGCAAAGTATTTTCCTTCTCTCTCTCTCCCTCTCTCAATTTCTAATCTTTATATTCTTCTTATCTATCAATTTATCTCAGTGCTTCCCCATCCTGATTTACTTTCTCGCTTACACACACACACACACACACACACACACACACACACACACACACACACACACACACACACACACACACACACACACCCACACACTCTCTCTCTTCTCTGCTTCGCTTCTCTTCATCTCTGCTTCTCTTTTCTCTCCCTCCCTGCTTCTCTTCTCACGACTCCTGCACACACACACACACACACACACACACACACACACACACACACACACACACACACACACCCTTCCTTCCCCCCTTGCCCGCCCAGGAACGATACGTGTTCCCCCGACAATATCAAATTTGGCTTCGTTTTGAGGAGGTAACTTGATTGACGAGAGCTTTCAGTCGCAAATATGGCCGTTGGAACACAGCTTAAAAAAAGCTCCATGATACGTGTTGTTCCTTTGAGGCGCGGGGCCGGTCATCGCGGCAGCAACAGGGGGTCGAGGCGGCTGAAGAGCAACTAATGGATATTAAAAAAAGGGGAGACTGAAAGCTTTTTTTGTTTTTAATAGCCATTAATCAGCACTGGTGACTACTGTATATCAGCGGCGGTGGCCAGAGTACAGTGCTGTTGATGGGGGGAAGGGAGGGGGGGGGGGGGGGAGGGGGGAAGACCCCCCTCTGCCTGCATGGAGGGCCTGGGTTCGAATCCTCTGAGGAGTTAAAGTGATGTATGTGCTTGGGGGACTATTCAAGCCTTGAATGGTCCTCAAGTATTTATTATGAAAATCACGCAATTGGGAATTGATTGTGTATATATATATATATATATATATATATATATATATATATATATATATATATATATATATATATATATATATATATATATATATATATATATATCATAATCCCGATAGCACTCGGTGGCCACAGACCAAAAATCGTTTTCATCAAATCAGTTCACTTATAGGCATGCACGTTAATACAGTCGGCTTGTGCGTTTATGCAATTTTGTGATACAATTCCAAAAGGATTCGAACCCCAGATAGCCAGGAGGAGCGCTATGCACCTTGGCGTACATGGTACCTTAACCACTAGACCAGCAAGACTGTACAAAAATCTTGGTAATCGAGAGACTATTTCACCTAAAGTCATTTCGAGTCGACCATTGAGCGCTGTCGGATCCCAGTCCCAATGGTTGGATTTTCTCGTTAATGTATATCACGTTAGTGGGATTTTCTGTGTGTAAACTCCAGGTTCAGGTCTACATTGCATTGGTGAGACCTGTCATATTGTTACCCTTTGTCGCATCTCCGTGTGTGTGTGGGCCTGTCCGCCCGTCCGTGCGTGCGTGTGCGTACTTGCGTGCGTATGTGTGCGTCAAAAATGCGTTTGCGTAGGTACTATGAACGGTACTTTACTCCGTAAAGTACTATGAATTTATTGATAGTTTTTTACGTACTTTACTTTAGTATTTTATTAAAGTACTAAATAGTACTTTACGTACTTTAGTACGGATAGTAGTACTTTACGGATAGTAGCACTTTACGGATAGTACTTTACGGAGTACTTTACTCCGTAAAGTCCGTAAAGTCTCCGTAAAGTCCGTAAAGTCTCCGTAAAGTCCGTAAAGTCTCCGTAAAGTACTCCGTAAACTACTGTTCTCCTTATTATATTAGATTATAGAAAGGGTATAACTATTATAGTTAAGGTATAGCCAAACTAAATATTATAAATATTATAGCCTAAATAAAATATTATAGTTAGGGAAGAGCCTACTTAAACACATCAGAAACTATATAGGCCTAACCCACCAGAGCCGAAAAATAATTAGGCCTATGAAGTGTCCACATTGCGGTGATGATAATTATCCCTAATTAAGAGCAAATCTTCAGGTGTCAATAACGCAAAAAAAAAAAAGTGTTCAAAAATGAGAAAATTTTACATTTGCTGAAATTAGTGTTCATAAATATCAGTCAAGTGTTCAAATTTTTGGCTCCTGGCGCCAACAAGGTTACACACATGTGCCAAATTAAATAAAAAAAAAAAATTCAGTAGTCAAAAACTATGATTTAGAACTATACAAAAATCTCACCAAGAATGTTTTTGTCCTATACGTGAATATTTTCTATGAAAATTGTTTATTTACAATTAAATTTACAATTATTTACAATATAAAATGTTTATTTACAAATTGCTGTGTGGTCTTGAGAGGTATTTTTGGGTCCTGAATACCATGCATTTCTTTCGTACAGCTGCTGTAGCTGGTGTCATGGCTGTGTCAGCTGGTATCATAGCTGGTATCAGCTAGTATCATAGCTGGTATCA
>NC_091179.1:11138511-11156011 GCF_040958095.1 Procambarus clarkii
CTAAAATTATGAGAAGGATTAAAACAGAAGAGGACTGTTTGAGGCTTCAAGAAGACCTAGACAAGCTGAAGGAATGGTCGAACAAATGGTTGTTAGAGTTTAACCCAACCAAATGTAATGTAATGAAGATAGGTGTAGGGAGCAGGAGGCCAGATACAAGGTATCATCTGGGAGAGGAAATTCTTCAGGAGTCAGAGAAGGAAAAAGACTTGGGGGTTGATATCACGCCAGACCTGTCTCCTGCAGCACATATCAAGCGGATAACATCAGCGGCATATGCCAGGCTGGCCAACATACGAACGGCATTCAGAAACTTGTGTAAAGAATCATTCAGAACTTTGTATACCACATATGTCAGGCCAATCCTGGAGTATGCAGCCCCAGCATGGAGTCCATATCTAGTCAAGGATAAGACTAAACTGGAAAAGGTTCAAAGGTTTGCCACCAGACTAGTACCCGAGCTGAGAGGTATGAGCTACGAGGAGAGACTACGGGAATTAAACCTCACTTCGCTGGAAGACAGAAGAGTTAGGGGGGACATGATCACCACATTCAAGATTCTGAAGGGGATTGATAGGGTAGATAAAGACAGTCTATTTAACACAAGGGGAACACGCACAAGGGGACACAGGTGGAAACTGAGTGCCCAAATGAGCCACAGAGATATTAGAAAGAACTTTTTTAGTGTCAGAGTGGTTGACAAATGGAATGCATTAGGGGGTGATGTGGTGGAGGCTCACTCCATACACAGTTTCAAGTGTAGATATGACAGAGCCCGATAGGCTCAGGAATCTGTACACCTGTTGATTGACGGTTGAGAGGCGGGACCAAAGAGCCAGAGCTCAACCCCCGCAAACACAACTAGGTGAGTACACACACACACACACACACACACACACACACACACACACACACACACACACACACACACACACACACACACACACACACACACACTTGCACACATATGCACACATATTCACACAAATGCACACGAGGACATAATTAGAAAAGCAGATAAGCCATAGAGATGCCAAAAAATAAATGTTTTACTCTCAAGGTCGTAAATAAGAGGGATAGACCAGGTAAGGTAATTGTCGAAGCCAATTAGATACACATTCTTTGAATATCAATATGATAAGAAAAGCGAGAGGAAATGGGCCACTTCATTGATCTAAAGATAGTAAAAAAGGCAGGACTTTAGAATGGATGCTCAGCCAGACAAGCACATGTAGGTGAGTACATACACACACATATACACTGGTCTGGAAGTGCAGTCCTAAGGGCCCGGGTTCGATTCCTGGTCGAGACAGAAACAAAATGCAGTTTCTTTTACCTGATGCACCTGTTCACCTAGCAGCAAATAGGTACCTAGGAGTTAGTCAGCTGGTACAGACTGCATCATGGGGATGTATGAGTGTGTGAGAGAGAAAAATGTAGTAGATATAATAAAGGAAAAATAGATTGGGAGTCAATACTTTAGGCAAAAGATAGTTGGAAAAGCGGGGTCCAAGAGCTAACAGCTCGATTCTGCAGACATAAGTACTAAATACACACACACACACACACACACACACACACACACACACACACACGCACACACGCACACACGCACACACGCACACACGCACACACACACACACACACACACACACACACACACACACACACATACACACACACACACACACACACACACACACACACACACAACTACACAAGCATGTTACCTGTGAGGCCAAATACTTCATCCCAGCAGCGACCTGGAGAGCTATCTGTAGACAGTCCATAACAGAGAGGGGCTCCGTAGCTGCCTCCTCCCCTGACAACAGCGCCACGTCCTCATTGTGGCTCCTGGTGGAGGCACAGAAGGGTGACACTCAGTCCTCACAGCAACCAGACCAGGGATTATCTATAACCATTCTTTGGAAATGGCTACAGGCATTTATTTTGGATAATTAGCTCTAGGTAACCAATGTCAGATGATTTGTTCCATGCAATTCACACATAAGTTGCAGGCAATGAGTCACAATAACGTGGCTGAAGTATGTTGACCAGACCACACACTAGAAGGTGAAGGGATGACGGCGTTTCGGTCTGTCCTGGACCATTCTCGCAACCGACTTGAGAATGGTCCAGGACGGACCAAAACGTCGTCGTCGTCCCTTCACCTTCTAGTGTGTGGTCTGGTCAACACACATAAGTTTTAACTCCAGGTAATTAAACACGTTTTCAGTAAAAATCTCAGTGGAAACTATATCAGGTAATCATCACTAGAGAGTCAGTAAAATGGGACAAAAATTGCACTCGTAATTGCTGGTGACAATCTAGAAGCTCATTAAGCAAAATACCGCTAATTGGCTTAACAAAAAACAATCTTTTTTCTTTCTCCTGATATGTGCTAAAATCAAAACAATAGCTTAAAATGCACACACATAAATCGCAATAACGTGATATATCAAATGATTGATTTGTTCATGTGATAGCTTAAAATTTTTCGGTAAAACAATGATTAAATTATAATTCAAATCAGCAGAGCAGTTCAAGCTCTAGAGCGATAATTTTCATACAAATTCATGGCGCTCGAAACATATTTTCCTATAAATTTGGAAATAGGTGACCTTGACAACAGTTTTTTTTCTCTTTAACATTCCTCATGACTGTTTAAAACTATTTAAACATTAATATAAAATAAAATACTGGCACGAAACATTAGTATTTAAATTTAAATTCCAAAGCAAAATATAGGAATATAAAATTAAATTCCACCGTGAAATTTAATATATGAATATAAAATTAAATTCCACCGTGAAATACTTGTATTTAAAATATATTTTTCCTTTTTGAGAAAACGAGATTAAAAATAAGCAAAAGACACAATGAATTCATTGAAGATAATTTCCCCAGAGACGAGTTATTAATATCGGTTCTCAGCCACAGACGCAGCAAGCATGTGGAGAAGTCCTAAAATAATTTAAGAAATAATAAATGGATTTTGAACGCATAGAAATTATTAAGAAGTTAAAACAAATACATAAAAATGGACACACTGGGACGGGAATGAGAGAGAGAGAGAGAGAGAGAGAGAGAGAGAGAGAGAGAGAGAGAGAGAGAGAGAGAGAGAGAGAGAGAGAGAGAGAGAGAGAGAGAGAGAGAGGGGGGGATTTACAGATTGCTTATCTTATTTGCTCCTTCAATTCAGACACTGCTTTACGTTAATTAATATATACAATTTTATTCAACTTTATGATTGATTAAGCATCTGAAAAAACTTAAATTAATATCAAGTAAAGCCATTAAATATTATTGATCTTTTCATAATTTAACTAAAATACATTTATTTAAATTAAAAGAAAAAAAATAGCATTAAATTCCAAAATAATTATTTTCGGTTTTATTCATTAATAAGAAGAAAATTAGGGAAGGTAAGCCCATCTGCAAACCAATTTATCGAAGGAATAAGAATTTCTGGCTCTTTGGGGGGTTTTGAGGGCAGCAGGCATAATACTGAAAGCAACCTGGAGGGAAAGCTCTTGAAATGAAAACAATGATTGTCTGTTACGGAGATCAGGAGTAGTGACGTGTTACTGGCCAGCTGCCGCTTGCTAACATCACTGGAAATTTTGTCTTATGTGCTCTAGTCCAACACACAACGTAACATCATGGTTACAACCGCAACGTTGTTGCAACTTTGCAACCACAACTTTGCATCAATGTAACATCCATATTGTTGTAGCAACGTGATAACCACATCGTTGTTCCAGCATGGCTAACACGGCATTGTTGCAATGTTGCAATTTCAGTTTTTGTTGCAACGTGTCAACCTCAATTTTGTAGCAACGTGACAAATACAATGTTGTAACCCCATTGCTACCTCGGTGTTGTGGCACTGTTACAACCACAACAATGCTGCAGCGTTGCAAACCCAATGCAAAAGCGATATTACAACCACAACATTGCAACAACCGTACAACTACTAAGCTGCAGCAGCGTTGCAACCACACAATGTGTGGTGAAGTGAGTGAGGTGGTAACAGGTCACAAGTGAGGATAAGGATAAGAAGATTAGAATGGACTTAAATGAATGAAAAACAGAAGAGTGAGAGGAAGCATGAAAGAGAGAGAAATAATTAAGAACAGAAGGAAGAGGAAGAGCGAGACAAAGAGCAAGAATGAATGAGATATAAAATACAAAAAAAAAAATAATGAATAAGAATACTTTATAATTGCTAAATTCTTAAGAAACTTCATTTAGCTATTAACTACTGTTGATTTGAAGCAAATCATCGACTCGCCACCCTCTAACCATCCACCCAAACAATGAATCCATTCCCCATCTATCCCTTTAAGCCCCATCCATCACTCCAGGAGCATATGACTGACACTTCAGAACCATCCACCACCTTAATAACAACCATACCAAACTAATATGAACCAATCGGTATTAAATTGTCTAGTTATGGACAAGATAATAACGAAGAACCAATATCTATTACCCTGACCCTAACTGCCAATCAACCACCCACTAGCTATACTAATTAACCACCCACTAACCACTCATCAGCCACCCGCTAACGACTCATTACCGTTCGATACACCCGCTTACCTCAACCCGTTCTTGCACTTTCTTATAATCAATATTGACTTATTAAATACGTGCATATGTGACATACTAATTTATTGTGAATATTTTAGTTTACCTTGAAAAGCTTCATAGAAAACACCGACCTTACCTAACCTTCTTAGTATGTTAAGATAAGCATCTTATTGCTTCGTAATTACAATTATTACTTAACCTATTATAGGTATAGAATAAGTAATAATTGTAATTACGAAGCAATAAGATGTAAGGTCGGTGTTTTCTATGAAGCTTTTCAAGGTAAACTAAAATATTCACAATAAATTAGTATGTCACATATGCACTTATTAAATAAGTCAATATTGACTTAAAGAAAGTGCGAGAACGGGTCGCTTACCTGAGGTAGTTATTAAGGTCGCCATGTTCCATGTACTCGAACACCATGAGCAGCGGGTCGGAGTTGGCGCACACGCCGAAGAAGCTGACGATGTTCTTGTGTTTGAGGTTATTGAGCATCTCCACTTCGCGTTCCAGCTCCAGCCGGGCCTCAGCTCCCACGCTCTTCAGCGTCTTCACCTACGGCGGGAGAGGAGGTAAGAGGTTCCTACAGGTGTGTTTACAGAAAGGTGTGGTGTTGATTCGTACATGTGTGTTTTACAGAAAGGGGTGGCGTTGATTCGTACATGTGTGTTTTACAGAAAGGTGTGGTGTTGATTCGTACAGGTGTGTTTACAGAAAGGTGTGGTGCTGATTCGTACACGTGTGTTTACAGAAAGGGGTGGCGTTGGTTCGTACAGGTATGTTTACAGAAAGGTGTGGTGCTGATTCGTACACGTGTGTTTACAGAAAGGGGTGGCGTTGGTTCGTACAGGTGTGTTTTACAGGAAGGGGTGGTGTTGATTCGTACAAGTGTGTTTACAGAAAGGTGTGGCGTTGATTCGTACAGGTGTGTTTACAGAAAGGGGTGGCGTTGATTCGTACATGTGTGTTTACAGAAAGGTGTGGCGTTGATTCGTACACGTGTGTTTACAGAAAGGAGTGGCGTTGATTCGTACAGGTGTGTTTACAGAAAGGGGTGGCGTTGATTCGTACAGGTGTGTTTACAGAAAGGGGTGGTGTTGATTCGTACACGTGTGTTTACAGAAAGGTGTGGTGTTGATTCGTACACGTGTGTTTACAGAGAGGTGTGGTGTTGATTCGTATACGTGTGTTTACAGAAAGGGGTGGTGTTGGTTATTACAGGTGAGTAAGGGAGGACATAAGGGGGATGGTGTTGGTCCATACAGGTGTTTGGGAAAAGGGGAGAAGAGGAAGGGTAGTGGTGTTGATTCGTACAAGTGTGTATATAGTCTTAGAAGTGGATTTCTTGGTTCGTACACACATATTCCTGTGGTGTACACACAGACGCTCTCTGATGAACACACTGTTTATCTACAAAATTCTACGTATATAATTTTGTATTATAATATTCTTTATGAGGAACAACAAGTTTACATAACAGCCTAAAAAAAAAGAAAATGTCTATAATGCTTCGAGGAAGAAAGAACAGTAAGCAAGATCACAAGGAAACAGGAAGGAACGACAAGGAAACAAATGGGAAACAAAGCAACAATGAAATAAGAAAGGTACATGCTCACAAGGAAACAAGAGAGGAACAAGGCCACAGGGGAACAAGAGAGGAACAAGGCCACAGGGGAACAAGAGAGGAACACAATACTCACAGCCACCTGGGTAGCTCTGCCCCAACCTTCCTCCATAATGCCCAGATACACGCGGCCGAACGCCCCTTCCCCCAGCTCTGACACGAACTTGACATGGTCGCGGGGGATGACTCTAGCCTGGGGGAGGGAGAGAGAGAGAGAGAGAGAGAGAGAGAGAGAGAGAGAGAGAGAGAGAGAGAGAGAGAGAGAGAGAGAGGGAGAGAGAGAGAGAGAGAGAGAGAGAGAGAGAGAGAGAGAGAGAGAGAGAGAGAGAGAGAGAGAGAGAGAGAGAGAGAGAGAGAGAGAGAGAGAGACAGAGAGAGAGAGAGAGAGAAAGGGAGAGAGAGAGAGAGAGAGAGAGAGAGAGAGAGAGAGAGAGAGAGAGAGAGAGAGAGAGAGAGAGAGAGAGAGAGAGAGAGACAGAGAGAAAGGGAGAGAGAGAGAGAGAGAGAGAGAGAGAGAGAGAGAGAGAGAGAGAGAGAGAGATAGAGAGAGAGAGAGAGAGAGAGAGAGAGAGAGAGAGAGAGAGAGAGAGAGAGAGAGAGAGAGAGAGCAAGAACAATTGTAGATGGGACAAATGATTATGGGAGAAAATCATCAAAGCAATAGAAGAAAATTGAAGAATAAAGACAAGAATTATGAGCATAACAAAAAATATTAAAAGAATAGGTGAAACATAAACAGGAAGAGAAGAAAAAGATAGAATGAAGAGTAAGGACAGAAAGGAAGAAATTATTTATAAATTAATTAACTATATAAAGCAGAGAAAGAGAATATTTCTCATTAGCTGCAATCATTCGCATGTTAGTTTAATTAATAAACAACTCACATAAAAATGTCTCATAACAGTGTGGCTTGTTTCCCTCTTCATACTTAACAATAGTCTAGCATAACTATTCATAACATTAGTCTAACAATATCAAATGTTAACTGATCCATATCCTTCTAAGCCTTACTAAGAAATTAACAAAACAACATTCAAGGCCATAGAAGCTTTGGCATATATATCATCTGTGAAATAATGTAATTACTTATTGGCAGAACTGATGAAGATCAGCGAAATGAATGCATCTGGTTCAGTGTTAGTGAAATGTGGGTATTGACGACCGTAGAGTTTATGTCATGTTCAGACCAGAGCCAAATTAGCGTGTAACAAGTTTGAAGTTGAATTAGATCTAGGAATCCCCATCTCTGCTGTCAAAACTGTATTAATCCAAACATTCAGATCTGATAGGAAAGAACTTACTGACTCCCAACGACCTGAAAGTACTAGTATAAAAAGCTATGATTTGTTCAGATCTGAAACCTACATCTATGGACAGCACAAAACGTCCACTAGACTGTGCGACACAGTGGTTGCAAGGATCAGGTTGGGTTACCGTTACCTGTGGCAGGTGGCTGCAGGTGACGGGTCTCCCAATCCTGAGCACTCCAGTTGCAAACTCTGCGAGCAGGAACTACGGCATGATCTCCCGCACTACATCACTGAATGCCCAGTTATTTGACCTTTCAGACCAGTTGGCATGAGGTACCTGGAGCTTTGCAATTACTTTATTCATTCTCGTATTCTTGAAGATATCCTCACAGTATACCCAAAATTTGCCAGTGCAGGCTATTAAACACATGGCTCTGTATGACTAACCATCCTGCGAGATGGGGACTTGTATTACCACTGCTACCTTATTCAATCTTGTGGTGTTGATATTCTCAAAATGCATCCGGAGTCTGCCAGTGCAGACCGCTTATCACATGCCTCTGTATGACTAACCATCCTGTGTGATGGGGATTTTTTAGCATCACCTAGTTAGCTTCTTTTTGACACACTGTACTCCACTTCATATAGTCTAGGGTAGCTGCACTAATGCAGATGTACCTAATATGTTAATAAAAAAAAAAAAACTCTATGAGTCTAGGGGAAGCTTCACAAAGGCAGTTGTACCTAAATGTGTTAGTAAAAAAATAAGGTATGATGTACTTGGCCATGCTCATAATGTCCACATGCTCATAATGTCCACATACTCATAATGTCCAGATGCTCATAATGTCCACATGCTCATAATATCCACATGCTCATAATGCCCAGATGCTCATAATGTCCAGATGCTCATAATGTCCACATACTCGTAATGTCCACATACTCATAATGTCTACATACTCATAATGTCCACATACTCATAATGTCTACATACTCATAATGTCCACATACTCATAATGTCTACATACTCATAATGTCCACATACTCATAATGTCTACATACTCATAATGTCCACATACTCATAATGTCCACATGCTCATAATGTCCACATGCTCATAATATCCAGAACGCTTGCCTGTGCTGTCAATGGGTCACATGCTCACTTATGATTAATTGCATTTTGAGATGGGCATTTTTAGTCACATACTAAATTGTCAATGTTACATAGAATATATATATATAAACTATGTAACCCTTTATATAGTCTTGGGTAGCTGCATAATTGCCCTGATACTTTTGGTATAATAATAATACTAATAATAAAAATAATAAAAATAATAATAATATACTATTACTACTACTACTACTACTACTACTACTACTACTAATAATAATAATAAAGCAATATACAATTAGATTTTTTAAATAACTTTCATTAACTTTTTTCCTTCAATTAAATTCACAGGTTCACTCCCTTTAACTACCTTCTCTTCTACCTCTATGGGGTCCCTTAACTGCTCTCTCCTCTACCTCTCTGGGCCCCTTTAACTGCTCTCTCCTCTACCCTTCTGGGCCCCCTTAGATACCGTTCCTCTTACCTGCGGTTTGGACGGAGAAATCTTGCCATTTCCCATGTACTCAGGATTGTCGACGAGGCGGTCAGCGCTAAGCGGCATCAGCTCCTGTAGCTGGAGTCCGTCACTCTTCTTCTGGCAGTCCTCGTCTCTGCACAGGCACCCACTGCTTCTATTACAACCTCCTCTATCCACAGGGCCGGGCCAGGGTCAAGGATAGGAGGAGTGGGTGTGGCGAGGGGATAGTGAAGGGTATGGTGTGGCTTGGTCGAGGATGCTGGGTTGGCTACAGCGTCCTCTTCCTCCCACAGGACGAAGCCTGGGTCAAAGATAGAGGGGGTGTGTGTAGCGTGTGGATAGTACGAGGGTAAAGAAATGTGTGTGTGTGTGGCTAGTTAGATATGAGTAGTGTGTGTGTGTGTGTGTGTGTGTGTGTGTGTGTGTGTGTGTGTGTTTGGGGGAGAGGGAAAGGAGAGTTTTACAGGACAGTATTGAAGGATTGTTGAATGAATTGCGAATAACAAACCCATCCTCATGATATGACATATAGCTTCACTATATTCGCTAACACCGAATCAACACCATTGGACCCTTCACTATCCCCTGCGAAATGGATTCTAAGCCAGCACGCATCACTATACACTAAGCACTGTAACAACACTTGAACCATGAGGACGAAATGAGGGAATAGTTGGGGGAGGGAAGGGGAACCATTCCGTCCTCATATTTCAGCTCAGTCTACCCTCGTATCCTTTCTAAATAGCTATAGAGTCAAACTGGCTCTGTGCTTTCTCTTGAAAATTACCATAAGGTATAAATATGATGTATTGATGCATTTTGCATGAGGACGGGTTATCTAGTGGTATTAATATTAGGTCAAGGATGGTGTCAGGATGTGGAGTCAGGATTAGTGGACGAGGCACTAATGGTGTCAGGATATAACCCTGATCTTCAGGATATAAGGATATTCTGAGTGTAATTGTAGGGGGGGAACGAATACATTCACATAGACTTCATTAAAGTCTCAAATAAAACAAATAGAATGTTAATAATACAACAGATGTGAAAGTTAAGAATCATTGACCTTTGTGAGAGTTATTACTGGCCATCATTTTCCTAAATTTTGAATCTAGGGAAAAATTACAATTGTGTGAAAGGAAATATATAAATTAGGGAGAAAAGGCTGAGTTTTAATTAAGGGAAAGATAGACTACAGGAAATGGAACAGTAAAGGTTTAGCAGTGAAAAAGTTTATTAGTTTAGCATCTAAAGGGCTTCTAATATTTATTTACAAGGGTTAGTAGCTATGACATGGGTAAGGATATGGAAGGGGGAAGGATAAGATATATGGAAAGGATGTGGTATATGGGATGATATATATGGGAAGGATTTGATATATAGGAAGCATAGGTTTCAGGCACTTATTCACTCATGAAAACCATAAACATCTAGTCAATTTTAACTGCTTCCTCTGTTTGTCCTATTCCTTAAATTCGCCTATGTAGCCTCTCCTTCTCTTCCTCCTATTAGCCAATGTTCGTCTGATATGCTCACCTATATATATATATATATATATATATATATATATATATATATATATATATATATATATATATATATATATATATATTTATCTATTTGTGTGTGCATGATCGAGCTTCAGCTCTTGGTCTCTGTTTCACCAACCTCTGAGAGTATTTTTATGAAACATAGATATTTTATTATAAAAAACTAATATCTTATTTAAATTCTTATTGGTATCTCTTCTGCAGTCTGACTGATTATAACAATAACAGCAAAACTGAACAAAATATAAAGATTTTGATTCAATATTATTTTTAAATACCTCTAATCAATTTTCATTAAATTCTCAAATTCTGAATGAAGTGGACTTTGTGTTCATCTTAGCTAGAACACCGAGCGAACTTCAGCTTAGCTAGAACAAAGAGCCTACTTCAGCTTAGTTAGAACACTGGAGCCCACTCTAGAGAACGAAGCCCACTTCAGGCTAGTCAGAACACAAGCACCCACTTCAGCCTAGCTTCAACACAGTGCCCATTTCAGCCTAATTAGAACACCATAGCCCATTTCAATCTAGCTAGAACACAGAATCCATTTCTGCCTAACTAGAACATCAGAACCCACTTCAGAATAAACAGAAGTCAGAGCCCACTTCAGCTTAGCTAGAACACCAGGGGCCAGATTCACGAAAACACTTGTGCAAACACTTACGAACCTGTACATCTTTTGTCAATCTTTGGAGGCTTTGTTTACAATTATTAAACAGTTAATGAGCTCCGAAGCACCAGGAGGTTGTTTATAACAATAACAACAGTTGAATGGGAAGTTTTCATGCTTGTAAACTGTTTAATAAATGTTATCAGAGCCGTCAAAGATTGAGGAAAGATGTACACGTTCGTAAGTGCTTGCGTAAGTGCTTTCGTGAATTTGACCCCAGAGCAAACAGCAACAACAACAGACTCTCAGTTGCTCACCAAGAAGGACTGCTCCTCTCTTTTCCAGTAGAGTCCCTTTGACTCTCCTCTACACATCACCCATCCACACTATCTTACAAATCCTGCACCACACAAGGAAACTCGTTTCTCCAGCTCTTCCCCTCCCCCCTCTTTGTTTTCTCTCTCTCTCTTATTTATTTATTTATTGATTTATTTATTTTTTATATGCAAGAAAGTACATTGGGTTTGTGAGAATACATAGCATAGTATTTACAATCTTGTAAAGCCACTAGTACGCGCAGCGTTTCGGGCAGACTCTTTCTCGCAGACTCACTCTCTCTCTCTCTCTCCCTCTCCACAAAAGACCTAAAACTCCTCTCACAGCAAAAGCACTCGTCTTTGATGAGGTCCGCTGTGTGTAAATACAAGTTCGAGTATAAATTGGAGTTACCTTGCATGAGCCAATAGGCATTCTACCGTTATCTTTATTTTTATGCTCTTCCTACGTGTAAATACAGGAATAATTAACTCATTCACTCTCTCTCTCTCTCTCTCTCTCTCTCTCTCTCTCTCTCTCTCTCTCTCTCTCTCTCTACCATCCGACTCCACTCTGCGAATTGGTTGGTCTCTAGCTACCGGTCTTAATCCGAAGTGAAAGCTTCCGAAATATTGATATACACATTTATATATATATATAACAAATGTAATTTTAGTTAATAAGAATATAAGAATTAAGGTAACTGCAGAAGGCGTTTTTGCCCATATATTCACCAAATTTATATTTGGCTCTATTTATATCCACCAACTCCCATTTATATATATATATATATATATATATATATATATATATATATATATATATATATATATATATATATATATATATATATATATATTGGTGTATACTGGAGCAGGTTTTCTTTCAAACATGTTTCATTGAATATGACCGGTCATATTCAATGAAACATATATATATATATATATATATATATATATATATATATATATATATATATATATATATATATATATATATATATATATATATATATGTATGTCTAATGTGGTACCAATTTTCAAGAAAGGAGATAGATCACTTGCGTCAAACTATTGGCCAATTAGCTTAACATCTATTGTGGTAAAGTTGCTTGAATCGATAATTGCAAATGCCATTCGTCTTCATCTTGAAAAACTCAGATTAATAATTGATTCACAACATGGTTTTACTAACGGCCGTTCATGTTTAACAAATTAGCTCATCACTTAATTCCAGCATAGTTGAGGCAGTTGATAGTGGTAAGGTTTGTGACGAAGTGTAAACCTCACATAACGCTCTCGTACTCTCAGTTTACGAGCGAGTATACGGGGTTAATGACCTCGTAATGAATGCTACTTAACACGCTATAGTGATGTCTCTTAATGCACTTGTAGTAATCTCGGTTAACGTGTTTAATTGAGCACCTCGGTTAACGCGCTTGCGACCTCAGTTAAGACCTGTGACCTCGGGTAAGACCTGTGACCTCTGTTAAGACCTGTGACCTCGGGTCAAGACCTGTGACTTCGGTTAAGACCTGTAACCTCGGTTAAGACCTGTGACCTCGGTTAAGACCTGTGCCCTCGGTTAAGACCTGTGACCTCGGTTAAGACCTGTGACCTCGGTTTAGACCTGTGACCTCGGTTAAGACCTGTGACCTCGGTTTAGACCTGTGACCTCGGTTAAGACCTGTGACCTCGGTTAAGACCTGTGACCTCGGTTAAAACCTGTGACCCCGGACGAGACACTTACATGAAGGTGATCTGGAAGGGGGAGTCGGGGCACGGGTCAGCGTCCGGGTGGGGGCGAGTGTGTCCACGTCGCAGGTTACGAAGCAGCAGGAGAATCGCTCCGATGACGATGACCACCACACACGCCCCGATCGTCAGCTGCAAGAGGTAAGGTGAAGGACTTGGTCAAGACTTGGTCAAAAAATGCGGTCATGGCTTGGTCAAAAAATACGGTCATGGCTTGGTCAAAAAATACGGTCATGACTTGGTCAAAAAATGCGGTCATGGCTTGGTCAAAAAATGCGGTCATGGCTTGGTCAAAAAATACGGTCATGACTTGGTCAATATATGGTCATGGCTTGGTCAAAAATGCGGTCACGGCTTGGTCAAAAAATGCGGTCATGGCTTGGTCAAAAAATGCGGTCATGGCTTGGTCAAAAAATGCGGTCATGGCTTGGTCAAAATACGATCATGGCTTGGTCAATATGGGGTTATGGCTTGGTCAATATGGGGTCATGGTTTGGTCACAATACAGCCAACGATCATTGCTATCTTGTTGAGTAGGGCCCCAAAATTTATCGAGTATTCATTATGGTTCCTTGAACATCAAAAAAAATTTGCAGCTTATAGATCATAAATCTAATTTATATATGTAACATAGATAGCTCCTCACACTCCTACATTTCAGAATAGTATAACAAGAACGAAAATAGAACAAGAATAGGGTACGGACTCACCGTTATCGACAGAGGAAAAAGTTTAGTTGAGGGAGGCAGAGCTGAAGTCGAAGACTCGACAGTCAGTTCAGGAGGCGATAAGGTAATATTCGCTGTCGCGATGGAAGACCCGGACAGTGCGACGGTGATGGCAGAGGTTGCGGTGCTGGCAGCAGTCGTGGTGGTAGTCGTCGAAGTTGGTGCAGTGGTCGTGGAGGGTAGGAGGCAAGGCGTGAGGGGTAGAAGGGACGGAGAGGAGGCCGCTGGTGTCTGAGGGAACCACCGCTCATCGGGGAAGATTTCGAACCCGATGGAGGTGTTGCAGGGTTGGGTGTTGAGTCGGCGCCGGGAGAAATGCACGGACTGGCTGGCTGCGCCGAACTGGTTGGTAACTTTGAGTTCGTAGTCCCCTCGTTTGGCTCCTCCGGTGGTGTCCGGGAAGATCAGGTACCCTGCAGAAAGGACGTCACAAGCTTGAGAGACAGCGTCTTGAAGCCGTGAGGGAAGTTGAAGTCAAAAGGAACATGAATGCAAACTGCATCAAAAGGTTAAGATGAAACAGTCTTACTGTAGAAACGGAAGCAGGTTAAGACAGCTATAACTTAGACAAAAGAATGGGAGGCCCAGGCAACGTTAATGTACTCAGAAGAGACGCTTGCCTAAAAAATCTTTAACCTAAGCATAGTAGGTAAGCTTTGAGGAAGGTTTGTTGAGAGGGAGATAAGAACCGAACTTAGTTGACAGATTGAGAAAAATAGATTAAATATATTGAAAATAGGAGATTAATCACCTTGATAAATTGGACATTAATTGCCTCTAAAGTTAGGACATTATGTGCCCTTAAACTAGAAGATTAAGCACCCTGAAGATTGGAAATCAAGTACAATATGATTATCCTGGAGGGACAAAAAGTGTAAAAATAAAATTAAACTACATAGTAGGAGGAACATCATTAGTGTCAGAGAGAGACATGTCAACCCGAAAACCCTGTCTTCTTCTGTCCCCTCGCTGCTGTCCCAAGCCTCGGGTCTACTGTCCCAGGCCTCGGGTGCGCCGGTGACACCACTTACAAAAGACCTCGCCATATTTTGTCAAGACAAATTATTTTGCTCTCTTTTTTTTTCCCTTTACAAATTTTCCTCTCATGCTCATTAAGTGGATTCCCCTTCCCCCTCCCCCCAACCCCTTGTTATGAACGAGTGTAAGGAAAATGAGTGTTCCGTCTCCCTCACCTTCTATGTACGAGGACCTCTGAGCCATGGTATCAACGTAGTAACTGAGCTGCTTCCCGTCGAAGTCACCGCCGCTGAAGCTCGGACACGGGCTGAACCACCAGCCCAGGGTGAAGTTTGGCGCCGCCTGCGCCTTGAAGTAGAACCTTTCTCTAGTGGAATCTCGCTTAAATTCCGTCCAGCAGATCCTTGGCTTGGCCTGTACGTCTGATTCTATTCCTGATAACCCACACACCCACCAAAGCCAAGTTAGTTATGATTGTATAATGCTACATGAAAATTATGACCAAAATATACGTATTTTAATGCATTTCTAAATCAATAAAATGTCAAATTTGTCTTGAAACCAAGTGACTGTTTGCATGAAACCATTACAGAGAAGGGTTTCGAATGCTTGACCTTAGTATCATGCAGAAACGTAAGCACTTGAACAAATCCCCAAGGGCCGTGATGAGGGTTCTAACTTACTAATGTCTGTTTCCTCCACGCTGAGGAATCTATCGTTCTGAGCTAGGCAGGAGAGCGGCCGGCGTGGGACGACGGACGGCCGCCTCATATACGCTGTGGGAGGTGACGAGGCAGCGACCAGGGTCTCCTGGGTTACGTTGTAGACGAGGGTGATGGTGGAGGTGACGGTGGCGTTGTCGGAGGCTGAGAGAACGTTCGGCAGCCTCTTGACCATCACCAGGTGTTGTGGCACGTCCCATTCGATCTGTCCGGGAGAGAAAAGGTTCTAAGCTGCGGCACTTTATGTTGTAAAGACTAGCATCTGGACACGAGAAAATCTTTGAAGCCGGACGGGCAAGCTATTTCCTGCGTCTTGAGTCATTATATCGACTATCAATATATTTTTTTTGTTAACGCCTCTGGACCTCCATTAACTCGATTCCTTCTCGTGGGTCTATTACAGAAAACCACCTCGCTTCTAAAAAAATTCTGAGATGCCAACGAAGACAGGTCGTTACCTGTTCCTAGTTTAAGCTTAAGCTTCGCTTTATATCCACCTGATGCTTGTAGGTGACTCTTGTACGGGTTAATCATGCCCGTGCAAGTAATCACCTTTTGGGTGGCTTTATCTTCATCATCAGGTGACTCTTACCACACCTGGCCTGCCACGGAGCCACACACCTGGCCTGACACGGAGTCACGCCTGGCCTGCCACGGAGCCACACACCTGGCCTGCCACGGAGCCACACCTGGCCTGCCACGGAGCCACACCTGGCCTGCCACGGAGCCACACCTGGCCTGCCACGGAGCCACACACCTGGCCTGCCACGGAGCCACACCTAGCCTGACATGGAGCCACACCTGGCCTGCCACGGAGCCACACCTGGCCTGCCACGGAGCCACACCTGGCCTGCCACAGAGCCACACACCTGGCCTGCCACAGAGCCACACACCTGGCCTGCCACGGAACCACACACCTGGCCTGCCACGGAGCCACACCTAGCCTGACATGGAGCCACACCTGGCCTGACATGGATCCACACCTGGCCTGCCACGGAGCCACACACCTGGCCTGCCACGGAGCCACACACCTGGCCTGCCACGGAGCCACACACCTGGCCTGCCACGGAGCCACACACCTGGCCTGCCACGGAGCCACACACCTGGCCTGCCACGGAGCCACACACCTGGCCTGCCACGGAGCCACACACCTGGCCTGCCACGGAGCCACACACCTGGCCTGCCACGGAGCCACACACCTGGCCTGCCACGGAGCCACACTATATGCAGCAGTGTCTTTTCTTCAATTGTATTCACCTCTGATCAAAAATGCAAATTCTTTGCAAGGTAGAAATTTAGCTTTTTTTGTGGAAATTTGAAGAAGACAAATGAATCCACGGAATAAACTAATATAAAAAAGACATTGGCAAAGGTATTATACAATTCCCCGATAAGCAAAAGCATACCCGAAAGACCGATATGAGCTCCAGCCTCACCCGCGTGGGAGTCCCGGGTTCGAGTCGCCTAGAGCCTAGGTAAATGGCAAAGAAAACCCAAATAGGCAGGTGAAGGCGCCCCCCCATATAAAACCTGCACAACTTACTATACTGACAGATACCAACCGCAAACAGCATGAGAGAAATATGGCCTAATATAAGTTATCGAAATTATCCAGATATAGATTAGGAAACAAGGAACCTCCACGATGGGATAGATACATTGTGCGTACACTTAATTTAATCTCTCTCTCTCTCTCTCTCTCTCTCTCTCTCTCTCTCTCTCTCTCTCTCTCTCTCTCTCTCTCTCTCTCTCTCTCTCTCTATCTCTCTCTCTCTCTC
>NC_091179.1:11161011-11173511 GCF_040958095.1 Procambarus clarkii
CCTTGAAAAGCTTCATAGCATCTTATTGCTTCGTAAATACAATTATTACTTAACCTATACCTATAATAGGTTAAGTAATAATTGTAATTACGAAGCAATAAGATGCTTAACTTAACATACTAAGATTGGGGCCTCGTAGCCTGGTGGATAGCGCGCAGGACTCGTAATTCTGTGGCGCGGGTTCGATTCCCGCACGAGGCAGAAACAAATGGGCAATGTTTCTTTCACCCTGAATGCCCCTGTTACCTAGCAGTAAATAGGTACCTGGGAGTTAGTCAGCTGTCACGGGCTGCTTCCTGGGGGTGGAGGCCTGGTCGAGGACCGGGCCGCGGGGACACTAAAGCCCCGAAATCATCTCAAGATAACTCAAGATAACCTCAAGAAGGTTAGGTAAGGTCGGTGTTTTCTATGAAGCTTTTCAAGGTAAACTAAAATATTCACAATAAATTAGTATGTCACATATGCACTTATTTAATAAGTCAATATTGACTTAAAGAAAGTGCGAGTACGGGTTGTTGGATAAGGGAGTACCTAAGCAACAGAAGACAGCTAATCACTGTGAGGGGTGAGTCCTCAGATTGGCGAGACGTCACCAGTGGAGTCCCACAGGGTTCAGTCCTTGGACAGAGTAGTTAACAGATGGAATGCATTAGGCAGTGATGTGGTGGAGGCTGACTCCATACACAGTTTCAAATGTAGATATGATAGAGCTCAGTAGGCTCAGGAATCTGTACATCAGTTGATTGACAGTTGAGAGGCGGGACCAAAGAGCCAAAGCTCAACCCCCGCAAGCACAATTAGGTGAATATAATTAGGTGAGCACAAGTGTTTACTCAATTACTAGGTGAGCACACACACTGACACTCACACAGCCCCTCTCTCTCTCTCTCTCTCTCTCTCTCTCTCTCTCTCTCTCTCTCTCTCTCTCTCTCTCTCTCTCTCTCTCTCTCTCTGTCTGTCTCTCTCTCTCTCTCTCTGTCTCTCTCTCTCTGTCTCTGTCTCTGTTTCTGTCTCTCTCTCTCTCTCTCTCTCTCTCTCTCTCTCTAAACCTATTTATTTGTGCACTTATCCTTTATTTGTTTATTTCTCCTACCACTCTCAGCCCGGACCAAGCCCCCGTAGAGGGTTGAGCTCTTCCCAAACGATAAACACTGTCAACTTTGAACATTTCCTCATGCCAAACAAGTTTAATTAAAGCATTCCACTGCAGAAATGTTTACATGCTTAGTAAACACAGGGATTTTACAGTGCAAATGTTTGATTGATGCTTCAGAAGCAGCATCTTGATAACATGCTTGGTAAGTCCCTGGACTTGGTAAGTCCCTGGACTTAGTAAGTCCCTGGACTGGATGAGTCCTTGGACTTGGTAAGTCTCTGCACTTGGTAAGTCCCTGGACTTGGTAAGTCCCTGGACTTGGTAAGTCCCTAGACTTGGTAAGTCCCTGGACTTGGTGAGTCCTTGGACTTATCCAGCGTCTTTCCTTTCAGAAATTCTTAAGCTCTAAAACGAGTTACATGCGTTTGAAGACAAGATAGCCGCGAATAATTAGTTTTCCAAGTCTAATGACTCGTAATTTCAGACTTTACTTAAAAGTAAAATTATATTTCAGACGCTGGTATTTATAGGATCTTAGTTTAACAGTAAAAAGAAAGTTTATAGGCATTCATTTTTATCGCGATAGGCATATGGCGCTAAGTAATCAAACACTATGTTTCTAAGTGATCAAACCAAGCCTAACTAGGCCTACTCAAACCACAACTACTCTTATCAACACATAACGAAACAAAATATATAAATTATTGTAATTAACAATGATCTAACAACTTACGGAAACAAATCAATCTATAACCTCACTAAGGCTAATCTCACTTCTATTAGCAGAATAAATCTAATCTCACCTAATTAAATAAATCTAATAACCTAATCTTGCCTCCCCTTACCTAACCAAATCTTACCTAACCTAACCTTAAATTAACGAAATCCATCCAAACCTAACCTCACTTCAACGAACTCAATCATGACAAGAAAACAAGAAACACTGTGATCCAGTTGAGTTGTTACACACACACACACACCCACACACACACACACACACATACACACACACACACAAACACACACACACACACACACACACACATGAGTATGAAAACAACAACAAGGCAGTTAACACTATAATTGAGAGGGCAGCCTCTGCTGCCTGTAGAAATAGATCCCACCTGCTCATCATGGGCGACTTCAATCACGGAAAGATTGACTGGGAGAACAAGGAACCGCATGGAGGCGAGGATACGTGGAGAGCCAAACTATTGGAGGTGGTGACAAGCAACTTTTTAACGCAGCATGTCGGAGAACCCACAAGGATGAGAGGCAATGACGAACCAGCGAGACTCGACCTAGTCTTCACTCTGAACGACTCCGACATAAGAGAAATCGGTTTTGAGGACCCAGTAGGAATGAGCGACCACAGTGTACTGGTGTTTGAGTACTTGATTGAAGAAGGGTTATTGAACTCGAGGAGGGATACCGAAACCAAAAGGTTAGCATACCGAAAGGGAAACTATGAGGGGATAAGAAAATTCCTAACAGATATAGCATGGGAAACAGAGCTCAGGGGAAAGACGGCCCAAGATATGATGGATTACATCACGCAGAAGTGCAAGGACGCAGCAAACAAGTTTGTCCCAGTCCAAAAGGAAAACAGAGAAATGAAGATGAGAAACCCATGGTTTAATCAAAGATGTAGGCTAGCTAAGCAGCAAAGTAAAAGGGCATGGAGAAACTATAGGAATAACAGGACACTGGAGAGCAGAGAAAGATACCAGAATGCCAGGAATGAATATGTCAGGATGAGAAGAGAGGCAGAAAGACAATACGAAAATGACATCGCAAGCAAGGCAAAGACTCAGCCTAAATTGTTGCATAGCCACATTAGGAGAAAAACAACAGTAAAGGAACAGGTTATGAGATTAAGGATAGGGGCGGAAGGATTCACTACAAATGACAAGGAAGTGTGTGAGGAATTGAATAAGAAATTCCAGGAGGTCTTCACCTTAGAACAAGGAGAAATTCCAGAGGTAAGTGAGGGAATAGCTAACCAGGAACCACTGGAAGAGTTTGAGATTACCAGTGGGGAAGTAAGGAAGTGTTTACTAGAGTTGGACGTGACGAAGGCTATAGGCCCAGATGGAATCTCCCCTTGGGTTCTAAAGGAAGGAGCAAGAGAACTGAGCCTACCACTCTCCATAGTGTATAACAAATCACTGGCAACAGGGGAACTGCCAGATACTTGGAAAGCAGCTAACGTAGTCCCGATATACAAGAAAGGGGATAGACAGGAGGCACTGAACTACAGGCCAGTGTCCCTAACCTGCATACCATGCAAGCTGATGGAGAAGATTGTGCGAAAAAAACTAGTGGAGCATCTGGAGCGAAGGAACTTTGTAACACAGCATCAACATGGGTTCAGGGATGGCAGGTCCTGCCTCACAGGGTTACTTGAATTCTACGACCAGGCAACAAAAATAAGGCAAGAAAGAGAAGGGTGGGCAGACTGCATATTTTTGGATTGTCAGAAAGCCTTTGATACAGTGCCACACAAGAGGCTAGTGCGAAAGTTGGAGATGCAGGCTGGAGTGAGAGGGAAGGTACTCCGGTGGATAGAGGAATACCTAAGCAACAGGAGACAACGAGTCTGTGTGAGGGGTGAGGTCTCAGATTGGCGAGACGTCACAAGTGGAGTCCCGCAGGGGTCAGTCCTTGGACCTATACTGTTTCTGGTATATGTAAATGATCTCCCAGAGGGTATAGATTCGTTCCTCTCAATGTTTGCCGACGATGCAAAAATTATGAGGAGGATTGAAACAGAGGATGATAGTAGGAGGCTACAAGATGACCTGGATAGACTGAGTGAATGGTCCAACAAATGGCTGTTGAAGTTCAACCCGAGTAAATGCAAAGTAATGAAACTAGGCAGTGGAAACAGGAGGCCAGGCACAGGATACAGAATAGGAGATGAAGTACTTAATGAAACAGACAGAGAGAAAGATCTAGGAGTTGATATCACACCAAACCTGTCTCCTGAAGCCCACATAAAGAGAATAACGTCTGCGGCATATGCGAGGCTGGCTAACATCAGAACGGCGTTCAGGAACCTGTGTAAGGAATCATTCAGAATCTTGTACACCACATATGTAAGACCAATCCTGGAGTATGCGGCCCCAGCATGGAGCCCGTACCTTGTCAAGCACAAGACGAAGCTGGAAAAAGTCCAAAGGTATGCTACTAGACTAGTCCCAGAACTAAGAGGCATGAGTTATGAGGAAAGGCTGCGGGAAATGCACCTCACGACACTGGAAGACAGAAGAGTAAGGGGGGACATGATCACAACCTACAAAATCCTCAGGGGAATCGACCGGGTAAACAAGGACGAACTTTTCAACACTGGTGGGACGCGAACAAGGGGACACAGGTGGAAGCTGAGTACCCAAATGAGCCACAGAGACGTTAGAAAGAACTTTTTCAGTGTCAGAGTAGTTAGCAAATGGAATGCATTAGGAAGTGATGTGGTGGAGGCTGACTCCATTCACAGTTTCAAATGTAGATATGATAGAGCCCAATAGGCTCAGGAATCTGTACACCAGTTGATTGACGGTTGAGAGGCGGGACCAAAGAGCCAGAGCTCAACCCCCGCAAGCACAATTAGGTGAGTACAATTAGGTGAGTACACACACACACACACACACACACACACACACACACACACACAAACACACACACACACACACACACACACACACATGATGAGAGGAAACGACGAACCAGCGAGACTCGACCTGGTTTTCACCCTGAACGACTCTGACATAAGAGAAATCAGTTTTGAGGACCCAGTAGGAATGAGCGACCACAGTGTATTGGTGTTTGAGTACCTGATTGAAGAAGGGTTATTGTACTCGAGAAGGGATACCGAAACCAAAAGGTTAGCATACCGAAAGGGAAACTATGAGGAGATAAGAAAATGCCTAGCAGATATAGCATGGGAAACAGAGCTCAGGGAAAAGACGGCCCAAGATATGATGGAATACATCACGCAAAAATGCAAGGATGCAGCAAACAAGTTTGTCCCAGTCCAAAAGGAAAACAGTGAAATGAAGATGAGAAACCCATGGTTGAATCAGAGATGTAGGCTAGCTAAGCAGCAAAGTAAAAGGGCATGGAGAAACTATAGGAATAACAGGACACTGGAGAGCAGAGAAAGATACCAGAATGCCAGGAATGAATATGTTAGGATGAGAAGAGAGGCAGAAAGACAATACGAAAATGACATCGCAAGCAAGGCAAAGACTCAGCCTAAATTGCTGCATAGCCACATCAGGAGAAAAACAACAGTAAAGGAACAGGTTATGAAATTAAGGTTAGGGGCAGAAGGATTCACTACAAACGACAAGGAAGTGTGTGAGGAACTGAATAAGAAATTCCAGGAGGTCTTCACCTTGGAGCAAGGAGAAATCCCAGAGATAAGAGAGGGAATAGCTAACCAGGAACCACTGGAAGAGTTTGAGATTACCAGCGGGGAAGTAAGGAAGTGTTTACTAGAATTGGATGTGACAAAGGCTATAGGTCCAGATGGAATCTCCCCTTGGATACTAAAGGAAGGAGCAGAAGAACTGTGCCTCCCGCTCTCCATGGTGTATAACAAATCACTGGCAACAGGGGAACTGCCAGAAATTTGGAAAGCAGCTAATGTAGTCCCGATATACAAGAAAGGGGATAGACAGGAGGCACTGAATTACAGACCAGTGTCCCTAACCTGCATACCATGCAAGTTGATGGAGAAGATTGTGCGAAGAAAGCTAGTGGAACATCTGGAGCGAAAGAACTTTGTAACACAGCATCAACATGGATTCAGGGATGGCAGGTCCTGCCTCACAGGGTTACTTGAATTCTACGACCAGGCAACAAAAATAAGGCAAGAAAGAGAAGGGTGGGCAGACTGCATATTTTTGGATTGTCAGAAAGCCTTTGACACAGTGCCACACAAGAGGCTAGTGAAAAAACTGGAGATGCAGGCTGGAGTGAAAGGGAAGGTACTCCGTTGGATACAGGAGTACCTAAGTAACAGGAGACAACGAGTCAGTGTGAGGGGTGAGGTCTCAGATTGGCGAGACGTTACGAGTGGAGTACCGCAGGGGTCAGTCCTTGGACCTATACTGTTTCTGATATATGTAAATGATCTTCCAGAGGGTATAGAATCGTTTCTCTCAATGTTTGCCGATGATGTAAAAATTATGAGGAGGATTGAAACTGAGGACGATAGTAGGAGGCTACAAGATGACCTAGACAGACTGAGTGAATGGTCCAACAAATGGCTGTTGTAGTTCAACCCGAGTAAATGCAAAGTAATGAAACTAGGTGGTGGAAATAGGAGGCCAAACACAGGATACAGAATAGGAGATGAAGTACTTAATGAAACGAACAGAGAGAAAGATCTAGGAGTTGATATCACACCAAACCTGTCTCCTGAAGCCCACATAAAAAGAATAACGTCTGCGGCATATGCGAGGCTGGCTAACATCAGAACAGCGTTCAGGAACCTGTGTAAGGAATCATTCAGAATCTTGTACACCACATATGTAAGACCAATCCTGGAGTATGCGGCCCCAGCATGGAGCCCGTACCTTGTCAAGCACAAGACGAAGCTGGAAAAAGTCCAAAGGTATGCCACTAGACTAATCCCAGAACTAAGAGGCATGAGTTACGAGGAAAGGCTGCGGGAAATGCACCTTACGACACTGGAAGACAAAAGAGTAAGGGGAGACATGATCACAACCTACAAAATCCTCAGAGGAATCGACCGGGTAAACAAGGATAAACTATTCAACACTGGTGGGACGCGAACAAGGGGACACAGGTGGAAACTGAGTACTCACATGAGCCACAGAGACGTTAGAAGGAACTTTTTTAGTGTCAGAGTAGTTAACGGATGGAATGCATTAGGCAGTGATGTGGTGGAGGCTGACTCCATACACAGTTTTAAATGTAGATATGATAGAGCCCAGTAGGCTCAGGAATCTGTACACCAGTTGATTGACAGTTGAGAGGCGGGACCAAAGAGCCAAAGCTCAACCCCCGCAAGCACAAATAGGTGAGTACAAATAGGTGAGTACACACACACACACACCCACACCTTCCCAGTCGATCTCCTGCATAGCTAACCTTGAGTACCCCCGGAGAGAGAGAGAGCTTGGAAGGCCGGAAAAAGGTGTTTCTGGAGACTGCAAGACTTCTGGGACACCATAAATGTTCATATTACCCAGCCTCCTGATGGTCGCCCCGGAAGGCTCTCCTCCTCCCACACACACACAATATAACCCACTGTCTTGGTATTCTTCACAGGGCGGCTGGGAAGAATAGGAAGGTTTGGACCGAGGCGCCGCTTCCCGTCCTTATCTTAGCCTCCACTGACCTACTTCTTGGGGAGGGGGGGGGGGAGGGCTTTCCTTTCCCCAGTTTGCCTGCCTTTGAGGCAAGGAAATGTTGCTCGGTGTTGTGGTATTGTATTATTTACTGTTTTTTTTCTTGTAAGGGAGTTATATTTGAATTATTGTTGTTTTGCTCTGATGATTTGTGGGCATATTTTAATGATTCTCTCTCTGTCTCTGCCTGTCTGTCTCTGTTTCTGTCTCTGTCTCTGTCTCTGTCTGTCTGTCTGTCTGTCTGTCTGTCTGTCTGTCTGTCTGTCTCTCTCTCTCTCTCTCTCTCTCTCTCTCTCTCTCTCTCTCTCTCTCTCTCTCTCTCTCCCTCTCTGTGGTGTTAGTCAATAGAAGCCCTCAGCAGGAGGTAATATCAGATCATGTTGATTGTCTAAGGTCCCAGTAACCTGCAGGTGGTAATGACAGGTCTCAGGTAATGTCACCAGGTGTTTCTTGCTTATTAAGGCTTCACCTCCTGACAGTTTGATGAGACGGTCTGGAATGAATGTTCCAGTCTCGAACACTGTCTTAGACACCTGTCTTGAACTTGGAATCAGATAACAGTGTCGAACTATAGGGATAAAAACCAGCTACGAACTTTGTTAAACGTTATTCGGGCTTGATATCGTTTTGCTAACGAGTCGTTATCGTTCACTCACATTTGACAGGTCGAGTCATTGTAACCCGCCTTCACTCGGTGTCGAGCTCATTATAATAAAAACTACCCAAATTCTCGCTAATCCAGCCGCCTGCCTCCGTTCTCGAAGGATGAAAACACGGTTCACTTGTCTTACATCTGCTCAGGCAACCCGTCCTCGACTCAAGTCCATTACATTCAACGGTCGACCCCACAGAAGCATTCATAAATTTTAACATGCTGTTCATTCAAAACGGGAATTTTCTCAAGTATAAATTAATATTATAACATATTAGCATATTGTGTATATATAGGCATAAGTACGGTTAGGTTAGGTTAGGTTAGGTTAGGTTAGGTGTTTAGGTTCTGTTGACGATTATTTGTATTTGTAGTACGTAGGTGAAGCATTTATAGCGTTGTGGTTCGAACAAAATTCGTCAGTGAAGCACTTGTTCCGGATATGTTCGAACGTCAGCAGTTGTGAGTCGTGTGTAAACCGCTTTTCATTCATAAACAGGCGGTTTGGCGGGTGCATGGAATCACTTTTGGATCTTTGTTTGGAGGACGGGCTGGCTCAGGATTGCGCTGTGCTCGAAGAGTGATTCATACACTGCCGATGTTCGAAGCGCAAGTATCTAAATGCTTCAAAACACCAGCTCGTCCTCATAAACAAATGCCAAAGTCCATTCCATGCACCCGCCAAACCCTCTGTTTATGAATGAAAAACGGTTTACACACGACTCACAACTGATGACGTTCGAACACTTCCGGAACAAGTGCTTCACTGACGACTTTTGTTCGAACCACAACGCTGTAAAGGCTTCACCCACGCACTACAAATACAAATAATCGTCAACAGAACCTAAACACCTAACATAACCTGTGCCTAAATATGCACAGTATGCTAATATATAATAATATTAATAAATATTTGAGAATATTCCTATTTTGAATGAACAACATGTTAATATTGATAAATGCGTCTTTAGGGTCGACCGCTGGATGGAATGGACTTCTGAGGACGGGTTGCAAAACACTGCAAACATAACAAATCGCTAACATAATCAAAACACCTAATCTAGCCTACGTCTAATAATGCAAACAATAAAAATATACGTTAATATTAATTTATTTTCGAGGAAAATAATGATTTTAGATATACGGGGCCCTATAATTGTCGAATAAATCTCTGGGATGGTCCACGGCATGGAGGAGGATAGCATAAGAATGGTTCCATACAATACATCCCTCTCAATATCCTAACCTATCCATCAAAACTATCCAGTCCACCTAACCAGTCATCCGAAAGTCTTGCAGGCGATGAGTCACAATAACGGGGCTGAAGAATGTTGACCAGACAACATACTAGAAGGTGAAGGGACGACGACGTTTCGGTCCGTCCTGGACCATTCTCAAATCGATGGTGTCAAGACAATCGACTTGAGAATGGTTCAGGACGGACCGAAACGTCGTCGTCCCTTCACCTTCTAGTGTGTGTGGTCTGGTCAACTAGAGATATATATCCTACTATTTTTGTGCAATCAAAACGTGGAATCTTGATATAGTCAAGCTGATGGCGCTAGTTAATTCTAATGTAACAATGTTGATTTTATATTATTCAAAGAACGCGTTCCATACACGCCCCCGTATTGACTTCCCATACCCATCAAAGGGGGTATCCACACCCTGAAATGGGTACGGATACCCTCCCTGGAAACACAAACCGAAACTGTCTCTATTTTCCGCTTGTTACAACTTGTAATAAAGTTGTTACATCTTGGCTTAACGTGTTTATGACGTACTAGAACGTAGTTACAACTTGTTATAGTGGTTGTTATAACTGGTTAGGAGGCGTTAAAATTTGTTCGAACGTTGTACCTACGTCGTAGTTTCGGTGTGTGTTTGGCGGGGTAGCTTAGTTTAAGAACCTCTGATCTAGACCAACAGATTGTCAACAAAGTCAGGAGACACACCTACGGGCCGCTCCAAGCAACAGCCTGGTGGACCAAACTCTCACAAGTCAAGCCTGGCCTCGGGCCGGGCTTGGGGAGTAGAAGAACTCCCAGAACCCCATCAACCAGGTATCAACCAGGTACCCGCCAAACACACACCGAAACTACGACGTTGGTACAACGTTCGAACAAGTTTTAACACTTCCTAACCAGTTATAACAACCAATATAGCAAGTTGTAACAACGTTCTAATACGTCATAAACACGTTAAGCCAAGATATAACAACTTTATTACAAGTTGTAACAAGCGGAAAATAGAGACAGTTTCGGTTTGTGTTTCCAGGGATATCAACCAGGTACTCACAGCACGTGGATGAGGTCGCGGGCCCTGTACCCGGGCAGTCGTCTGTTGTTGAGTCGGAGAGGAGGTCACCACCAGGCCCTCCTGCCTCTGTGACCCCACTGCCCGTCACGCTTCCAGGTCCTCCTCCTCCTCCTCCTCCAGGTCCTAGATGGTGTTGAGACCTGGCGCCTGGTTGACTCCATGTCCGCTGCGGCCTCCCGAGCCCCGTGCTCTGCTCCTTCCAGGTTTGTAGCCACATGTTTTTACAGTCACTTGGATCCAGAGGGTTGTCCGTGGTGGTGATGTGACGGAGATTGTCTCTGGAAGGTAGAAAAGAGGGGGGAATGATTTCACCAAAAGGAAACATTCTTAAATTTATTCTATTTCAATTAGGGGTATGAGGAATCACGCACGCACGCGCGCGCGCGCACACACACACACACACACACACACACACACACACACACACACACACACACACACACACACACTGAGTGCCCAAATGAGCCACAGAGATATTAGAAAGAACTTTTTTAGTGTCAGAGTGGTTGACAAATGGAATGCATTAGGAAGTGATGTGGTGGAGGCTGACTCCATACATAATTTCAAGTGTAGATATGATAGAGCCCATTAGGCTCAGGAACCTGTACACCTGTTGATTGGCAGTTGAGAGGCGGGACCAAAGAGCCAGAGCTCAACCCCCGCAAGCACAACTAGGTGAGTACAACTAGGTGAGTACACACACACACACAAACATATTCAGTGGAGACAGACTCTATACACAGTAACAAATGTAGATATGATAGAGCCGACTAGGCTCAGGAACCTATACACCAGTTGATTGACAGTTGAGAGGCGGGACCAAAGAGCTAGAGCTCAACCCCCGCAAGCACAAATAGGTGAGTACAAATAGGTGAGTACACACACACACACAAGTTCAACCCCCGCTACCACCTAGGCGAGTACAAGAACAACAACTAGGTGAGTACACCCACCCACCAGGCTGGAGTCTCCCTTACTTTATCAGGTATTAGTGGACCCTCAGCCTTATTGACAAGAAGCTAATGAGTTTGAAGAAGCTACTTATGTACTCACCTGCACCCGCCCAGTGGGTACAGGCGGCTTCTGTACCGATTCCGTGTGTAGCCTATCACGCACTGTGTGTGTAATTAGCTAAGTGTAGTTACAGGATGAGAGTTACGCTGGTGGCGTCCCGTCTTCCCAGTACTCTTTGTCGTATAACGTTTTGCAGGGCGGTAGTGGTTACTAACGGGTGGCTAAAGATTTCTAAGCTTATTATCAATTATTGTAACATAGTTGTGTATTCACCTAGTTGTGTTTGCGGGGGTTGAGCTTTGCTCTTTCGGCCGGCCTCTCAACTGTCAATCAACTGTTTACTAACTACTGCTACTTTTTTTTCCACACCACACACACACACCCCAGGAAGCAGCCCGTGACAGCTGACTAACTCACAGGTACCTATTTACTGCTAGGTAACAGGGGCATTCAGGGTAAAAGAAACTTTGCCCATTTGTTTCTGCCTGGTGCGGGAATCGAACCCGCGCCACAGAATTGCAAGTCCTGTGCGCTATCCACCAGGCTACGAGGCCCCTGAGTGTGTAAGTGTGAGTGTGTGTGTGTGAGTGTGTGTGGGTGTGTGTGTGTGTGTGTGGGTGTGTGAGTGTGTGTGTGTGTGTGTGTGTGTGTTTACTATTGTTTGACATAAAAAATATATTACATATTATATCTATATCATCTGCTATATATCTTTAGTTTTTACTTCAAGCACACATGAGCAACCAGTGACCAAAAACAAAAGAAAAGCTTTAATACCATCGAAGAAAGACTCGATAACAGGATCACCAGCAAACACTCCTTCCAGTGCGTGGGAGGAGTGTTTTCCCACTGCAAGTGCTTGACCAAATTACTTATAGCTCACTATCGGGTCAGTGACACCGCATGTATCCTGTCGGGGGGGGGGGGGGGTAACAGCTGAGCATCGAAGGTAAATAAAGGGATTCGGAAGACCCTCCAAACAGGCGATGCCATCTCCCAGGATTCAACGTGAAGGGGGATCGAAGACTCCGTCTGGATG
>NC_091179.1:11178511-11193511 GCF_040958095.1 Procambarus clarkii
GGAGGTGGTAGACTGATCTTGTCTGGGGGAGGTGGTAGATTGATCTTGTCTGGGGTGGTGGTAGACTGATCTTCTCTGGGGTGGTGGTAGACTGATCTTGTCTGGGGAGGTGGTAGACTGATCTTGTCTGGGGGAGGTGGTAGACTGATCTTGTCTGGGGAGGTGGTAGACTGATCTTCTCTGGGGGAGGTGGTAGACTAATCTTGTCTGGGGAAGTGGTAGACTGATCTTGTCTGGGGAGGTGGTAGACTGATCTTGTCTGGGGGAGGTGGTAGATTGATCTTGTCTGGGGTGGTGGTAGACTGATCTTCTCTGGGGTGGTGGTAGACTGATCTTGTCTGGGGAGGTGGTAGACTGATCTTGTCTGGGGGAGGTGGTAGACTGATCTTGTCTGGGGAGGTGGTAGACTGATCTTGTCTGGGGAGGTGGTAGATTGATCTTGTCTGGGGAGGTGGTAGACTGATCTTGTCTGGGGAGGTGGTAGATTGATCTTGTCTGGGGGAGGTGGTAGACTAATCTTGTCTGGGGAAGTGGTAGACTGATCTTGTCTGGGGAGGTGGTAGATTAATCTTGTCTGGGGAAGTGGTAGACTGATCTTGTCTGGGGAGGTGGTAGACTGATCTTGTCAGGGGGAGGTGGTAGACTGATCTTGTCTGGGGAGGTGGTAGACTGATCTTGTCTGGGGGAGGTGGTAGACTGATCTTGTCTGGGGGAGGTGGTAGACTGATCTTGTCTGGGGGTGGTGGTAGACTGATCTTGTCTGGGGGAGGTGGTAGACTGATCTTGTCTGGGGGAGGTGGTAGACTGATCTTGTCTGGGGGAGGTGGTAGACTGATCTTGTCTGGGGGAGGTGGTAGACTGATCTTGTCTGGGGTGGTGGTAGACTGATCTTGTCAGGGGAGGTGGTAGACTGATTTTGTCTGGGGGAGGTGGTAGACTGATCTTGTCTGGGGAGGTGGTAGGTAGATCTTTTCTGGGGAGGTGGTAGACTGATCTTGTCTGGGGAGGTGGTAGACTGATCTTGTCTAGGGAGGTGGTAGATTGATCTTGTCTGGGGTGGTGGTAGACTGATCTTGTCAGGGGAGGTGGTAGACTGATCTTGTCTGGGGAGGTGGTAGACTGATCTTGTCTGGGGGAGATGGTAGACTGATCCTGCCTGGGGAGGTGGAGACAAGCAGCTGGAGGTGGACCTTTAGCATAAAGTTGATATTTTAGACACGAGAGATTCTAGGGCCGAAGGGTCTTGTCTGGCATGGAGCCTTGGGTAAACATGTAAAAGGTGGGAAGTGTACGTGAGAGAGAGAGAGAGAGAGAGAGAGAGAGAGAGAGAGAGAGAGAGAGAGAGAGAGAGAGAGAGAGAGAGAGAGAGAGAGATAGAGAGAGAGAGTCTATTTCATTGATCAGTTACACCTCATTCCTGAAGCTAGATGACTAGACCGTATCTTTACACAAGTGTAAACAGAACAACTACCAAGAAAGGTCTCCCACTGAGTGATAAAGTTGAGATAGTGGGAATGAAGTTTCACTCTAATGACCACTTCAAAAAAAGCGACGTGTTTAACTTAGCGAGCATGACAGCCAGGAAACGTTAAGCTCCTACTGTGCATATCTTCTTGACAACTGGAGTTGGGGGAAAAAACTTATGCTGAGTAAATGTTTGTTCCCATCTTGAGTATGTTGGGCTCTCCTGGACCGTCTCCCCCCCCCCCCTTCATTCATTTAAAATTTTAAACAAGATGGAGAATCGGGCGAGAAGGGTCATCTCTAGTTCTGACCAAGTCCGGTCGGACTGGTCTTAACATCAGAGTACCTTCAACACCGGCGAGATGTTGTTGGACTTTTTACGTATAAGGCCAATATTCTCGAAGTTCCGCTCCTGTCCCAACTTCGTGGACAGCCAGCAAGTTGGCACTCGTGACACAAGGCGCTCATCAGCTATCAACAACCTCATGCTGGAACTGCCTCTCTCAAGAACATCACTCCATCAGCGATCATTCATTCCTAGACTCACTCGCATCTTAAACCTGTTCACTCAGCATTTTTGATGCATAAATCACTTCAATCGACCATACATACCTCTAGTACACAGTTAGTTCCTGGCTCATCCTGTTCTTTATTTGACAGTAAGTTAGTTAGTATTAAAGTTAGTGTATACCTAATGGACAAAAATATTAAGCTCACCAAATAAATGAGAGAGAGAGAGAGAGAGAGAGAGAGAGAGAGAGAGAGAGAGAGAGAGAGAGAGAGAGAGAGAGAGAGAGAGAGAGAGAGAGAGAGAGACAGAGACAGAGAGACAGAGAGAGAGACAGACAGACAGACAGAGAGAGAGACAGAGAAGGCAAACAAGTGGCCGGGTAGAACCAGTAAGACCAAAAATATGAATTGTTTGTACGAGGGGTAATAATACAGCCAGCCGGCTTACTCACCCAGGCCGCGACGCAGGCCACAGACTGCGCCAAGAGAGCGCATGGAGCTGGTTCTTGCGCAGGTCCCTGGAGAGAGGAAAACAAAAGAGAAGAGACTTGCGTTAGTAACCAACAAAATACGAACGTAACATATAAACACAAGACGTAAAGAATATTGACCTAGTATTGGCAAACAGTATTGACCTAGGCTATCTCTGCTGGGGGAATAGAGCGTCCAGCGTTCAGACAACGTAACCGCGACGTTTTCCAACCGTTATTACAACGTTTAACAAACGTAACAATGGTAAGGCTACATTTGCTGTTGCCGTAGATGAGACAGTACGGTGGGCTAGAAGAGCTAGTTTTCACTAGATTCGTATCGAATGGTAGACACCCCCCCCCCCCACACATTACCTGTGGAAGTACCATGGTAGTCATGGAAACGGTGATGGGAGGGGAATGGTTGTCGTTAGAGGGTGATCAGCAGGGGGGCGGGGGGGGGGGGGGGAGGGAAATGGGTGCCATTTCAATGTTGGTTTAATTTTTCATTGGTTCGAACTAATGCTGGTTCAATTTTTCATTGGTTCGGGCCAATGCTGGTTCGGGGGAAACGGTAGTTAAGGAAATTATCGAAGGATGGAAAGGGGCAGTGATATAGGCTGATGGAATGATGGTATTGATAGTGGTAATTTATGGGGAGGTGGCCGGAGGAATGGGGTCCTCCGGAAGTGGCCATAGGGGAAGTGGCCAGGTCAAGTGACCCAAGTAAGTGTCCAGGGGAAGAAACCACAGGAAGTGTCCAGGGGAAGTGACCAAAGGGAATGACCAGTAGAAGTGGTGAGAGGAAATAGGGAGGGAGGGGGGGGGGGGGAGGAAAGGAAAGGAAAGGAATTATCAGGAGAAGCGCCAAGTCATTATGACTATATAGCACTGGGAAAGGGTCAGGATAAGGATTTGGGATGGGGCAGGGAGGGGAAGGAATGGTGCCCAACCACTTGGAAGGTCGTGGGATTGAATGCCGATCTGCATGAAGTGAGACCGTCGCTCTACCGTCCAGTCCAAGTGGTTGCCATTAGAAGTAGTCAGAGAAAGTAGTGCGTGGAAGTCTTGGGAAAGTGACCAAGGAAACCAGAATACAGCTCACAGCTTCCTAAAATGTCAGTACTTGCAGCAAGTATTCAGGTGAACGTTCAAAATGAACAGTCACAGCACATCACAATGTTCACAAATGTTCATGTTATGTATTGATAATTGTGTAGAGTGCACGATAGAACCCCAAATCCAAACATATAAACATTCCAAGGTCTAATAAAGTACATATATGCACTATAATAGGCCTTAGATAGCGTATACTAGGCCTAACTAGGATTGCTCTGACAGGTTTAGCTAGGTCCCTTGCTGCTTTTTAATTTTTATAGCATGCCATTTGCATTAATTCAATAAAACAAAACGATTGGGCAGAACAGTCCAATTTTTGTAACGTTCAACCAAATAATTGGAAATAAGCACAATTATTTAAAGAGAGATTGGGCTGTTTATAACAACACTATAATCCCAAAAATGGTGCCTCTACATATGTAATGGTTTACAATAATAGTTAATAGTCATACAAAGATAACCACAATAATGGTTACTAACGATATAAATTCCGACAAGACCAAAAAAATAGTAAAATAGGGGACCTGAGATCTGGTCAAAATGAATTGGTGGTCAAAATGACTCAATGAATTCCTTTTGAAGGCCTGAGACTCTCTCTCTCTCTCTCTCTCTCTCTCTCTCTCTCTCTCTCTCTCTCTCTCTCTCTCTCTCTCTATATATATATATATATATATATATATATATATATATATATATATATATATATATATTCTCTCCACGCTCCGAGTGCCAGAGGTAATAGATGGCACTGGCCCCGAGAGGATCCCACCGCGGACGACGGCAGGATCAGCTCTAATTAGACTAATTACCGAAGAATTAGCCCCCACACGTGTCTGGGAGTCGCAGACGAGCAGTCGCGCGTCTGACCAACCTAAGTGGTTGGTCACCTAAGCTACGACATCAACAAATACATCGTAGTATTCACACACAGGAGTAGCGGAGATTTTAGTAGGTTACGTAAGACTTCAGAAATGCATTAAAAAGTGGAGCAAAGTATTAAAGACTTCAGGAAAGTATGAAAGACTTCAGGAAATTATCAAAGACTTCAAGAAATTATCAAACACATCAAGAAATTATCAAAGACTTCAGGAAATTATCAAAGACTTCAGGAAATTATGAAAGACTTCAGGAAAGTATCAAAGACTTCAGGAAATTATGAAAGACTTCAGGAAAGTATCAAAGACTTCAGGAAATTATGAAAGACTTCAGGAAAGTATCAAAGACTTCAGGAAAGTATCAAAGACTTCAGGAAATGATCAAAGACTTCAGGAAATTATCAAAGACTTCAGGAAATTATCAAAGACTTCAGCAAAGCACCAAAAAGACTTCAGCATCAAAGCCTTAATAAAACTCCTATACTCTCAGTTAAACTGAGATAAACAGTTAAAGTCTGAGAGGGAACTTTCAACACTCCAACTCTCGGGGCTGCTGTGGGATCGAACTATCGTCCTGGATCATCCCAGACGCACCCCGTAACCCCCTGCACCATGATATGCTTGAAACATTACGCACATTCCTAGTGGGTTCAGGCGGACTTCAGGTTGTTTAACTCTCTATCAATAACCTTAATTATTGTGTTATAGTGACTAACTGAAACCTAATACCTTAACAGTTATTCATAAATTATTGAAATCAATGTATATAAATCAATTTATTCTTTAGCCGAGCTTGAGTCGCGAAGGAACAGCTTACTGAGAACCGTTTAAGGAAGAGTAGTTACCTTGGGACTATTGTAGTTACTTGGGACTGAGTAGTTACACTATATCCTTAAGACCGAACCGGAATTGTGGACTTGAAATCGCCTTCTTATACCTTGTTCGAACCTAAACAACTTCGTCCGGACTTACCAGCTGAGTTTAGCCGTTTTGCCATTCCTTACAGAGAGCCTTCGACAGGGCCATATATATATACACACACAGGACATGTGAATAATTCTGTTCATGTTCCCATGTGCTTCCTTAGGGGGTGTTGAGTTGCCTGGTTTTCTGAAAATATTGGTGAGGGTAAATATCTTCTTCTGTCCCCTGTGACCCAAATCTGTGGTTGGGACAACAGAGGGAGAGGCAGCGAGGTTCCTCAACCGGCCAACCAGTCTGTGAGGTTGGGTGAGGCTGAGTAAACACCCAGACCGGTTTGGTCCAGACCGAGCAATTTCTGGCAGAGGGGAAGTTTAAACACTGCATGAAGTAAGAGTGAATTCATCGTCTCCACTCGCCTCTCTGTCTGTCTGTCTGTCTGTCTGTCTGTCTGTCTGTCTGTCTGTCTGTCTGTCTGTCTGTCTGTCTGTCTCCCTTGATCTCACTTTTACTTGAATGAACAGACACCCGTCTGGGGCCACCAGGGGGGGGGGCCTGAGACGCTACAAGAGCCCCAGGCCATGTATACAAGGCCATGTATACAAGGCCATGTATACAAGGCCATGTATTCAGGGCCATGTATAACCATTAGGAGTCTCAGGGTGTTATCCTTATCCCTTACCCAGCCTCCGGGAGCATCTTGGAGTCCTCCCAAGTCCACTGGTGCATCTTGAGGCACGTGGGGCGGGGAAGGAGGGGGGGGGGGGGGGGAGGTAAGGGAGGTTTATGCATAGCAATAGGGTGGATGCTGCAGATGCTGCCAGAAGATCACGGATGCTGAACACCTGAGATGTGAATCTTCTTTGTAGCGGTGAAGTTGGGGGGGGGGGTCCATTAGTTAGGGGAGGATTAGATCGCTTAACCTCCATATTATACCTTGGTATGTGGCAATGCTGTCTACAGCATACCTTGGAATGTGGCTATGCTGTCCATAGTATACCCTGATATATGGCTATGCTGTCCATAGTATACCCTGATATAGGGCTATTTTGTCCATAGTATACCCTGATATATGGCTATGCTGTCCATAGTATACCCTGATATACGGCTATGCTGTCCATAGTATACCCTGATATAAGGCTATGCTGTCCATAGTATACCCTGTTATATGGCTATGCTGTCCATAGTATACCCTGATATATGGCTATGCTGTCCAGAGTATACCCTGATATATAGCTATGCTGTCCATAGTATACGAGCCAGATCTCTCGGTTTCCGCAGCGTAAAAAATACAGCGGATTAGCTACCCCAGAAGCGTCAAAAACCTAACCAGACCAATCGAAGAAGATACTCATTAGTCCCCCTAACTACGTCAATAATAAGATGGTTTTAACTTCCATGAACCACCGCAATTTTTACGACGGGATCAACTGCGTAAATAATGCAACGGAATCTGTAGGAGGACGGGAATTGCTGGAAACGAGACAGGAATGAAGATAAATTAGACGGGCTCTTCAACGCCTCTCCGTCTTACAAACAGATTACCAGGTACCAGGTCCGCCATGATTGAGCAATGATGTACAGCTTTCTCACCTTCTGATTGAAAACTGCCGAACCTATGTCATGCCCAACCCTTTCCCCCGTCACCCTTACGCAACTCTCCTCACTCACGTCGCGTCCTCCCCCTCTCGATAAGCAACCCATAAGTCCCCCCTAGTATACAGACACATCACGAGTCCCCCCTCCATCACCGTTCTCTCTGGTGGTACAGTAAAAGGGATAACTGAGCCATAAACCGCAATACTTTAAGACGCACTTCGTCTCGGCCAGACGCCGGTGAAGCGGTCCCAAGCCAGCCAGAACGACGCATCAACGAGTACGAGGCTTTGCGTCACTCTTCGTGCGAGTGACACCACTCGTGGCGCTCATTTGGGGAAGGAAAGATGCTGTGGAAGAGTGCAAGATTTCCCAGAAAAGTGCAAGATTCCTTTGGAAGAAGGCAAGACTCCTTGGAAGTTGTGCAAAAGTCCTTGAAAGAGTGCAACACCTTTTGGAAGAGTGTAAGGCCCTTTGGAAGAGTGGAAGACCCATTGGAATAGTGCAATTCCTTTTGGAAGAGTGTAAGATCCCTCATGATACTGCAAGACCTCTCGGAAGAGTGCAAAACCACTTGGAAGAGCTCAAGACCCCTTGGAAGAGTTCAAGACCCTTTGAAAGAGTGCAAGACCCCTAGGAAGAGTTCAAGACCCCCCTTGAAAGAGTTCAAGACCCCTTGGAAGAGTTCAAGACCCCTTGAAAGAGTGCAAGACCCCTTGAAAGATTACAAGACCTTTTGAAAGAGTTCAAGACCCCTTGAAAGAGTGCAAGACCCCCTTGGAAAAAAGCCACAACGTGAGAAAACGACGTCGATTTAATGATGATAACGCCTTGATATGGTAGTGAAAGATGAGTGATTGCGGAAGAGAACGCATGAATTATCGCTTTTGTTTATCAGGAAAACCAGAGTGAAACTTCCTGCGTAAACAGATATTCCCGCGTAAAAAGACTTTCCCGCGTAAACAACAGATATTCCCGCGCAAAGAGACCTTCCCGCTTAAAGAGATATTAATAAATTCCCGCGTAAATTGATATTCCCGCGTAAAGAGAATTTTTCCCGCGAAAATTCTGACCATCAGCGAGCCGCATTTGCATCCTCTTCTACCCGAGGAGGACAGTTATGGACTGCCTACACACACGGCTCTGACGACGCCTTGAAAGGACGAGAAGTGAATACAAAAATTTGCAATTAATATAACTCATTCCTGGCCAACGCGTCACTTGAGGAAAGTTGGTGAACGTGAAAACGTGTTTTCAATGTTTTTTTTTTTTCTAAACTGAAAATGAGTGTCGCATTTTTGAGTTTGCATGTTTTTCTATTTATAACTTTTCCATCTTTAAAAATGTATAAGCCATACACACACACACACACACAAATATATATATATATATATATATATATATATATATATATATATATATATATATATATATATATTGTGACGATAATCTCCTTCAAGAGATTGAGCCTGCTCTTCCCTCCACAATTACGTCGTTGGAATTATATAAAACTACTAGGGAAGAATGTCCAGCAACGACAACAACACCAGCAAGGCTTGCCAGAGCGCAAAACGTTGCAGCCAGAGTCACCTGTTCGGACTCAAACCGCCAAACTACTTGTTGATCGCTACCGGCTCCGCTGATTGGTCGCCGGTCTGGCTGCACCTGCACTCGCCCCCCCATACTACTTGATGTCTGGGGTCGCCACGACCTCAGACCTCAGAATGTTCAGTGCTTTCGTAGTTATCACTCCTCCCGGCTAGACGTTAGCGTGTACTGAGAGAGGTGATAGCTTAAAGCCAATATTCCAGCACCTCCCATTTACTTTTGTGCTGCACTTCTTGTTATTTTGCCTTAACGTAACTTTTTATTGTGTCATTTAAGAATTCTTATTATTTTGATTAATTGATTTTATTATAAGAATTTGTTTGTGAATTTTATTCATGTTTTGATTTATTTAACGTAATTAAAATTTCATTGTTAAAATTTACTTGTGTTTTGTGTGTCTTCTCCTTACCTTACCACAGACGACGTTCCAGTTTTTCTATTTTTTTTTATAACTATGTGACGAGGCCATACCCCTAGCCTTAAACAGCCGAACACCAACGCGTTACCGTCACAAGTTATATGGGGGCCTGTCCGGGAGCTTCACTCAGGTACTGGTGCCAAGTGGTAATTTATGGTAAGCGTATTTAACTTTGTTAACGTAGCTTTACTATTTTTCATATTCAATTTCATTTTTTATAAGGTGCGGTGTATTGTGCATTACGAGAGTAACATATAGTGAAGGTGAGACAACTTTGGATTACGTGGTGACTGTAGGCCGCAGTCATACTCTTAATTGGTCATCTCTCCCTCCGTGTTATTACTCGTGCTTACCATCTATGTCCCTTGAATATTTCGCATTCTGACAGATCATCATATTGGTACCCTGGTACTGTGGTCTGCCCCGGGTCAAGAGTACCCAATCTTCTGCAATCTGACTGTAGGAGGACAAAGAGGGCCATAGTTCCTCTAGCTCGAACTTTAGTTGCTGAATTGGGACCTCAGCAGCAGTTCTCGTCACCAGTTGACACCTCGCACCCCTACACGTCAGTCAGAGATGATGATACATACAACGGTAGGGAATTAGCTTATTTTTTCAGAGCACAAAAGTTCGCTAATTCTGTAAGTATCATATTAAATTCAGTAGGAAAAACTTGCTGTATGTCCTATAGAGACGTGGCAAGGTATGCCTACATCCTTGGACTACCAATTTTACTTTTGAAGCATTTAACTGTTTCATTTGTTAGTAGGATTTTCTTGCCCTTATTCTCTTACATGAGTACCGGGTACAAGATTTCCTGCGCCCTTGATTTAATTTAATCATTTAATATCTTTCACTTAACTTTAATTGTTAAAGATCTCACAGGATAGGTACCAGTTGCCACGTTGTCCTGTTTCTGACATTCACTATTGAATATTCGTGTACCTTTATTTGCTAATTTCACCATGTTTCGTCTCCAAGCTTTCCATACAAATCCAGCAGGTGAAATAGGGACTTTAAGTCGTGCCAAGAGGACTGAATTACAAACTCTTGCACATGAGTATCAACTAGAAGTTCCCTACCAAGCCAACAAAAATGACCTACACAACCTGTTGCTGGATTACTATTTAGAGCAAGGTAAGATAGACTCTGAAACTCATGAAACTTACTATATTGCAGAGAAAACTGACTTGGCAACGATGAAACTTAAACTAGAGCTGGCCAAGATTGAAAGTGAGCAGCAAAGAGAAGCAGCTGCCATACGAAGGGACGAACAAGAACGTGAGATTGCCTTACTCCAGGAGCGGGAACGCGTACGGCTTGAAACCAAACAACGCGAGTTGGAGATGCAACGCGAACATGACAAGCAACAAGCAACTCTGGCTCTAGAGTGTCGTCAACGTGAAATCGCCTTGGAAACTTCACACTTCACTCAACGCCAACAAGCTACTGCCAATCTTCCCGTCAGTTTTAATATATCACATGCAAGTAAGTTAATGCCATCCTTTGTAGAAGCAGAAGTTGATGTGTTCTTTACCACCTTTGAAACCCTTGCTAATCAACTCAGTTGGCCTGTCGACCAATGGGCCACACTTCTCAGAGTCCATCTTACAGGTAGAGCTGCAGTCACACTCAGTACTTTGGCGTCTGAGAATGACTACTACACTCTGAAACAAGCAGTGTTGGACGCCTACCTCCTCTCTACTGAAAGTTATAGAAGGAAATTCCGTGACCACCTGAAGGCAAGTACCACTACCTTCCTCGAGTTTGCTAACACGAAACGGAGGTATTTCATGAAATGGCTGGAAGCAGCACATGTCTCTACTTTTACAGAACTCGTCAACCTGATGCTTGTTGAAGAATTCTTGAGACGTGTGCCACCTCCTGTCCGCCTCTACTTAGCAGATAAAGAAGAAACCGACTACCTGAAGTGTGCTAAGTCGGCTGACACTTACAGCCTCATCCACCGGCTGACACCCGAACCATCCTCCAGTAAGAAGTCGTGGTACAGTTACGAGAAGGTGAGCCCCGATCAAGCTGGTTCACAACTGTACTGCAAGTATTGTAGACTCTATGGACATACCATAGACAAGTGTGGTAAGTCTCAATACAAGGGAACCACTGACCAACAAAGACCCAAACCAACTCCTCCTAAGTCCGGTAAGCCTGTGATGAATGTTGGTGTTGATGTTAATGATCTTTCTCTTTTCAGTAACCACCTGTATACTGGAACTGTCTCTGCCAACGGTTCAAATCCGGAGGGACGTTTCAAATTGAAGATCTTGAGGGACACAGCGGCTCTACAATCGATCATCTTGAAGTCGGCTGTGCCCAACATCGTCTACACCGGAGAAACCGTCTTCATCACTGACCTCACTGCTACCACTCCATACCCTCTCGCCAGAGTCCACCTGGATTGTCCCTACGTGAACGGGGAAGTCCAAGTCGCCGTCAGGGAAAAGCCTTTTCCCATGCCTGGAGTGCAACTTCTCCTAGGCAACGACTTGGCAGAAGACCTGCAACCGACCAACCTGATCGTCATGGACAAACCCCAGGTGTGTAACTCTGTGCCAATAAACCCTATTCTTGAGTATGTTCCAGCAGAGGTTCAAGAGAGTGATGAAGTTTCTCCTCCGGTTCTCGTGACCACCCGTGCACAAGCCGCACGTCCACAGCCAGCTGACTCTACTGCTAACGCTGTCCCTCAAGACCCTCAGAAACTCCCCCCGCATCTGACCAAGTTGGAGTTCCGTAAGTTGCAGAGGGAAGATCTTACTTTAACACCATTGTTTTTCCAGGCTGAGACTCAACCCGACAGTATTCCTGGGTTCTTCCTAGAGAACGACTTGCTCTACCGCAGATATAGACCCAGTAAACTGAAGGAGGAAGACGATTGGGCCAACATCGAACAACTTGTGATTCCCACCAGCCTGCGGCCCACTATTCTACACCTGGCCCACGGAGCATTCTCCCACTACGGCTTCAACAAGACTTACCATGGGATTCGTCAAGACTACTACTGGCCAGGTATGGTAAATAACGTCAAACAGTACGTAAAACAGTGTCATACATGTCAGATGGCAGGCAAACCGAACGTCTCCATTCCCAGAGCACCACTGATTCCCATACAGGTGCCTGCGGAACCTTTCCACAGACTCATAATAGACTGTGTTGGTCCTTTACCTCGGACCAGTTCAGGTAACGCCTACATCCTAACCATCCTGTGTCCTACCACCAGATTTCCCATAGCAGTTCCAGTGAAGAACATCACGGCTGCTACGGTTATAAAACATCTATTGAAGATCTTCACTCAATACGGATTTCCCAGGGAGATTCAAAGTGACTGTGGTACCAACTTCACCAGTGATCTCTTCAAAAGAACACTGGAGGAGTTCAACATCAAACAGGTATTGTCCAGCCCCTATCATCCTGCTTCACAGGGTTCTCTTGAACGTAGTCATCAGACCATCAAAGCACTCTTGAAAAAGTTTTGTAGTGAAACCTCAAAGGATTGGGATAAGCAGATTGACCTAATAATGTGTATTTTCAGAAGTCTCCCCAATGAGTCCCTAGGAGTATCTCCTTATGAGATGCTCTACGGCCGTAAGTGCCGTACTCCCCTTAAGGCTTTCAAAGACTCTCTCAGAGATGCCACCTTCAGTGAGCATCAGAATGTGCCCCAGTTTCTTCAAAACCTTCAACACATTCTAGAGAGAGTCCACCGCTTTGCCCATGATAATCTATTGAAAGCCCAGGTGAGAATGAAGACTCATTACGACCAGACCAGCAAAGTAAGAAAATTCAAGCCGGGAGACTTCGTCCTTGCCTATTTCCCTATCCCAAGTTCACCTTTACAAAACAGATTTTCAGGACCCTACTGCGTCAAAGAGTGCAGGAATAATAACAACTACGTGATAGAGACTCCAGATAGGGGGCGGAAGACCCATCTGTGCCACGTCAACCTCCTGAAGCAATATAATGGTACTCATCCCACTGTCCTGACTAACTATTCCACCTTCACAGAACCCTACATCCACAGCGAGACCTTCCCAGCTTCTCCCGAAAGCACTGACAAGGAGTCAGCGCTTTCTAATTCCGAAATCCTTAATGATCTTCCCAAATACTTTCAGGATAATCATAGTGCACCTCTCGTCAAGATCTTCAGAGAACATAAAGAGTTGTTCCGAGATGATCCCCAAGAGTGTAATGTTACCCAGCACGACATCCAACTGCTCCCCGACACCCGGCCGATTCGTCAACCCTTCTACCGAATCAGCCCGAGCAAGAAGGAAGTCATGCGTGCTGAGGTGCAATACCTCTTGGATCATGGACTGGCTACACCTTGTGAGTCCCCCTGGGCCTCACCTTGTATCTTGGTGCCCAAACCCCAAGGTAAGGTGCGGTTGTGCACTGACTATCGTAAACTGAACTCTGTCACTGTCAAGGATGCTTACCCCTTGCCAAGGATAGATGACATCCTTGATGCCATTGGTAGTGCCCAGTACTTGTCCCAAGTGGACTTGCTTAAGGGGTACTATCAAGTGTGTCTAACGGAGCGCGCTAAAGAGATATCTGCCTTCATCACTCCTTTCTCCTTTTGGACTTTTCAGATATGAACGCCTTCCTTTCGGACTATGTAATGCCCCGGCCACCTTTCAAAGAGCTGTCAACCGTGTCATCCAGGGCTTGGATAACACATACGCCTACCTGGACGATATCGTCGTAGCCTCCAACTCCTGGAGTGAACATCTGCTCCAGCTGCGACGTCTGTTCTCCAAGCTCCTGACAGCCGGCCTCACCATCAACCTGGGCAAGTCCACTTTCGCGAAAGGTAAAGTGCGTTATCTGGGTCATGTTATTGGGAGTGGCAGCATAGCTCCGTTAGACTCGCACACTCAAGCCATCCAACAGTATCCACAGCCTACCACCAGGAAGCAGCTCCTGCACTTCCTTGGTCTTGCCTCTTACTACCGTAGGTTTGTGAGGAATTTCAGTACAGTCGCCACACCTCTAATTCTATTAACCAGTCCCAAGCAACGGTATAATTGGACCATACAGCAAACCGTTGCTTTCGAACAACTCAAATTCCTCCTCTGTTCTAACCCCATTCTCGCCTCTCCAGATATCACCAAGCCTTTCGTCCTTCATGTCGACGCCAGTGGTACCGGCGTTGGTGGTGTCCTGATGCAACAACGAGGCGAGGAGGTTCTACCTGTCAGCTACTACAGCTACAAACTGAAACCACACCAGAGGAACTACAGCACTATTGAAAAGGAGCTACTATCCATCGTCCTGAACCTCCAACACTTCGCTCTGTACCTACAAGGCGCCAGGTCTACCACCATCTTCTCAGACCACAACCCTCTCCGCTTCCTACATCAAGCCCAATTCACCAACCAGCGTCTTCTACGATGGGCTCTGTATTTACAAGACTTCAACCTGGAGATCCGCTATATCAAGGGTTCTGACAACACCATAGCCGATGCCCTCTCCAGAGTTTATGAAGTAGAAGCGACTCCATCCATTACTCCACCACATAACGACGTACTTCTTCCAGAACCGCAGGCTTCGGGGGAGAGTTGTGACGATAATCTCCTTCAAGAGATTGAGCCTGCTCTTCCCTCCACAATTACGTCGTTGGAATTATATAAAACTACTAGGGAAGAATGTCCAACAACGACAACAACACCAGCAAGGCTTGCCAGAGCGCAAAACGTTGCAGCCAGAGTCACCTGTTCGGACTCAAACCGCCAAACTACTTGTTGATCGCTACCGGCTCCGCTGATTGGTCGCCGGTCTGGCTGCACCTGCACTCGCCCCCCCATACTACTTGATGTCTGGGGTCGCCACGACCTCAGACCTCAGAATGTTCAGTGCTTTCGTAGTTATCACTCCTCCCGGCTAGACGTTAGCGTGTACTGAGAGAGGTGATAGCTTAAAGCCAATATTCCAGCACCTCCCATTTACTTTTGTGTTGCACTTCTTGTTATTTTGCCTTAACGTAACTTTTCATTGTGTC
>NC_091179.1:11198511-11211011 GCF_040958095.1 Procambarus clarkii
ACAAGGAGAAATTCCAGAGGTAAGTGAGGGAATAGCTAACCAGGAACCACTGGAAGAGTTTGAGATTACCAGTGGGGAAGTAAGGAAGTGTTTACTAGAGTTGGACGTGACGAAGGCTATAGGCCCAGATGGAATCTCCCCTTGGGTTCTAAAGGAAGGAGCAAGAGAACTGAGCCTACCACTCTCCATAGTGTATAACAAATCACTGGCAACAGGGGAACTGCCAGATACTTGGAAAGCAGCTAACGTAGTCCCGATATACAAGAAAGGGGATAGACAGGAGGCACTGAACTACAGGCCAGTGTCCCTAACCTGCATACCATGCAAGCTGATGGAGAAGATTGTGCGAAAAAAACTAGTGGAGCATCTGGAGCGAAGGAACTTTGTAACACAGCATCAACATGGGTTCAGGGATGGCAGGTCCTGCCTCACAGGGTTACTTGAATTCTACGACCAGGCAACAAAAATAAGGCAAGAAAGAGAAGGGTGGGCAGACTGCATATTTTTGGATTGTCAGAAAGCCTTTGATACAGTGCCACACAAGAGGCTAGTGCGAAAGTTGGAGATGCAGGCTGGAGTGAGAGGGAAGGTACTCCGGTGGATAGAGGAATACCTAAGCAACAGGAGACAACGAGTCTGTGTGAGGGGTGAGGTCTCAGATTGGCGAGACGTCACAAGTGGAGTCCCGCAGGGGTCAGTCCTTGGACCTATACTGTTTCTGGTATATGTAAATGATCTCCCAGAGGGTATAGATTCGTTCCTCTCAATGTTTGCCGACGATGCAAAAATTATGAGGAGGATTGAAACAGAGGATGATAGTAGGAGGCTACAAGATGACCTGGATAGACTGAGTGAATGGTCCAACAAATGGCTGTTGAAGTTCAACCCGAGTAAATGCAAAGTAATGAAACTAGGCAGTGGAAACAGGAGGCCAGGCACAGGATACAGAATAGGAGATGAAGTACTTAATGAAACAGACAGAGAGAAAGATCTAGGAGTTGATATCACACCAAACCTGCCTCCTGAAGCCCACATAAAGAGAATAACGTCTGCGGCATATGCGAGGCTGGCTAACATCAGAACGGCGTTCAGGAACCTGTGTAAGGAATCATTCAGAATCTTGTACACCACATATGTAAGACCAATCCTGGAGTATGCGGCCCCAGCATGGAGCCCGTACCTTGTCAAGCACAAGACGAAGCTGGAAAAAGTCCAAAGGTATGCTACTAGACTAGTCCCAGAACTAAGAGGCATGAGTTATGAGGAAAGGCTGCGGGAAATGCACCTCACGACACTGGAAGACAGAAGAGTAAGGGGGGACATGATCACAACCTACAAAATCCTCAGGGGAATCGACCGGGTAAACAAGGACGAACTTTTCAACACTGGTGGGACGCGAACAAGGGGACACAGGTGGAAGCTGAGTACCCAAATGAGCCACAGAGACGTTAGAAAGAACTTTTTCAGTGTCAGAGTAGTTAGCAAATGGAATGCATTAGGAAGTGATGTGGTGGAGGCTGACTCCATTCACAGTTTCAAATGTAGATATGATAGAGCCCAATAGGCTCAGGAATCTGTACACCAGTTGATTGACGGTTGAGAGGCGGGACCAAAGAGCCAGAGCTCAACCCCCGCAAGCACAATTAGGTGAGTACAATTAGGTGAGTACACACACACACACACACACACACACACACACACACACACACACACACACACACTAACACACACACACACACACACACACACACACACACACACACACACACACACACACACACTAACACACACACACACACACACACACACACACACACACACACACACACACACACACACATACACACACACACACTAACACACACACACACACACACTAACACACACACACACACACACACACACACACACACACACACACACACACTAACACACACACACACACACACACACACACACACACACACACACACACATACACACACACACACTAACACACACACACACACACACTAACACACACACACACACACACACACACACACACACACACACACACACACACACACTAACACACACACACACACACACACTAATACACACACACACACACACACACACACTAATACACACACACACACACACACACACTAACACACACACACACACACACACACACACACACACACACACACACACACACACACTAACACACACACTAACACACACACTAACACACACACACACACACACACACACACACACACACTAACACACACACACACACACACTAACACACACACACACACACACACACACACACACACACACACACACACACACACACACACACACTAACACACACACACACACACACACACACTAACACACACACACACACACACACTAACACACACACACACACACACACTAACACACACACACACACACACACACACACACACACACACACACACACACACACACACACACACACACACACACACACACACACACACACACACACTAACACACACACACACACACACACACTAACACACACACACACACACACACTAACACACACACACACACACACACACACACACACACACACACACACACACACACACACACACACACACACACACACATATAGGGAGCCGGCCGGCCGAGCGGACAGCACGCTGGATACATGATCCTGTGGTCTGGGGTTCAATCCCGGGCGCCGGCGAGAAACGATGGGCAGAGTTTTTTCACCCTATGCTCCTGTTACCTAGCAGTAAATAGGTACCTGGGAGTTAGTCATCTGTCACGGGCTGCTTCCTGGGATATGTATGTTTGTGTGTGGTGTGGCGGAAGAAAAAAGGTAGTAGTAGACACAGTTGATTGACAGTTGAGAGGCGAGCCGAAAGAGCAGAGCTCAACCCCCGCAAGCACAACTAGCTGAATACACACACACACACACACACAGAAGACAGAAGAGTAAGGGGAGACATGATAACCACCTACAAAATTCTCAGGGGAATTGACAGAGTGGACAAAGACAAACTCTTCAGCACGGGCGGAACGCGAACAAGGGGACGCAGGTGGAAACTTAGTACCCAAATGAGCCACAGAGACATTAGAAAGAATTTTTTCAGTGTCAGAGTAGTTAACAGATGGAATGCATTAGGAAGTGATGTGGTGGAGGCTGACTCCATACACAGTTTCAAATCTAGATATGATAGAGCCCAATAGGCTCAGGAACCTGTACACCAGTTGATTGACAGATGAGAGACGGGACCAAAGAGCCGAAGCTCAACCCCCGCAAGCACAAGTAGGTAAGTACACACACACACAAACACTGACACACACAGCGAGACATACACACACACACACAAACACAGACACACACAGCGAGACACACACACACACGACCTCATCACCAGCACTCCACTCCAACATACACGACTCTTTGTAAACCAGTTGACACTTCATACACAAAATACTAAAAACTGTAAAAATAAAATGTATAGTTTTACGCACAATATTTTTCTGAAACATACGACACTATTTCTGAAGTATATATATATATATATATATATATATATATATATATATATATATATATATATATATATATATACAACAAACACATCACACTTTTACATTCTTTAAGTAAAGGTGACACTTACAGAGTGCGTAGTTTAGGTAAGTTACCGAAGGCGCCGTCCTCCACCTCCCGGAGGCCTGAGTGGGTGATTGCCCTGTTGAAAACAATTCAATTAATTAGTACATAATAGCGCTTGAGCCAAGATTACAGGAATAAATACAGGATTAGAGGCAACTTTTACATAGTTACTGCTGGGATTAGGATATATATATATATATATATATATATATATATATATATATATATATATATATATATATATATATATATATATATATATATATATATATATATGCGAACAAGCCTGAATGGTCCCCAGGACAATATGCAACTGAAAACTCACACCCCAGAAGTGACTCGAACCCATACTCCCAGAAGCAATATGCGTCTTGTACATACCAGTTGTGTTGCTTCTGGGAGTATGGGTTCGAGTCACTTCTGGGGTGTGAGTTTTCAGTTATATATATATATATATATATATATATATATATATATATATATATATATATATATATATATATATATATATATATATATATATATATATATATGAGTGTGTACCTGAGGAACATAAAGTGGGTGTATGTCAGGACAAAAAAGACATTATGTACGTATCTGTGTGTGTGTGTGTGTGTGTATACTAGGATAAATAATATAAAAGTACACTAGGTGTTTTTCAGGATAAAGTAGAAAACATTCATGTGCAAACATGCTTTTATCCAGAGGTAGTCAATAACAATTTTTTTCCCCTCCACCAGTCAAGGGCGTTTTACAGTTTACTGGGCAGCGTCACTCATCCTGTGAGTGAATAAACTCTCCCAAAAGCATGTACAACACCCTCTCTGCCTTCCGTAGTAGGAAAAAACCCCGTTGGGTTGTTCAGCCTGTCATTTTGTACCCAGACGAAGCTGGTACTTACTTAATGAACCAGTAATGAAAGACAGTGAGAGCTGACCGACTATAGTCAATATGATTCTATAGTCTCAGCACTCTATAGTACTACAGAGGGCTGAGATTATAGATGCTGTGCCCTAAGCGCTGATGCCTCATTCAAATTTGATGTTGCTTCAAGTTCAAGTTCAAGTATGTTTATTGAGATAAGCAATAAATACATCTCAAAGGGATAGAGTAGCTTAGGCTATTTCTACCCCCCAAATGAGTACAACAGACTCAGTGTGAGTCAATTGTGAGTGTACTCTCGTTGAGTATAAACATTATTTCATTGTTAGGTTACTTATAGTTCTCAGTAAGTAATCTAGAAAGTATATCAACAAATCTCGCAATTTATCAACATAAGCTAAACTACAATCATTTTAAAAGTGTCAAGGGTCATGTAAGAGGTAAAAAATGTGGCTTTAAACATGATTTATAGTCTGGTGTTTACACATGATTTACAGTTTAGTGTTTACACATGATTTACAGTCTGGTGTTGGCTTGAGAGAGAAGGGGGTGTTGTGGTGGGCAGAGGCATGTGTGTAGTGATGGTGGAACATGTATAGCAGGTGTAGTGATGGAGAAACATGTGTGTAGCGGGTGTGGTGATGGAGAAACATGTGTGTATACCGGGTGTAGTGATGGAGAAACATGTGTGTGTACCGGGTGTAGTGATGGAGAAACATGTGTGTACCGGGTGTAGTGATGGAGAAACATGTGTGTGTACCGGGTGTAGTGATGGAGGAACATGTGTATACCGGGTGTAGTGATGGAGAAACATGTGTGTACCGGGTGTGGTGATGGAGAAACATGTGTGTACCGGGTGTAGTGATGGAGAAACATGTGTGTATACCGGGTGTAGTGATGGAGAAACATGTGTGTATACCGGGTGTAGTGATGGAGAAACATGTGTGTGTACCGGGTGTAGTGATGGAGGAACATGTGTGTACCGGGTGTAGTGATGGAGGAACAAGTGTGTACCGGGTGTGGTGATGGAGAAACATGTGTGTACCGGGTGTAGTGATGGAGGAACATGTGTATACCGGGTGTAGTGATGGAGAAACATGTGTGTACCGGGTGTAGTGATGGAGAAACAAGTGTATACCGGGTGTAGTGATGGAGAAACATGTGTGTACCGGGTGTAGTGATGGAGAAACATGTGTATAACGGGTGTAGTGATGAAGGAACATGTGTCTGGCGGGTATAGTAATGGTAGAACAGAAGCATGTATGGAAGGTGTAGTTAATGTATACTCCAAGAGAAAGAAAATCTGGTTCGGTACAGAAACAAGAACTCGGCTGAGCTAAAGCGAAAGATCTTGAGGTTAAAAAAGACATATCCTCTAGAGAAGAAAGTTTTAATACCATTCAATACCTGAAACAGATTCTTTAAAACCATAATTATAGAGCAAATAAATAATGATACCAAAACTAAGCAGAAACCAGAAATAGGAGAACATATAATAAGATAAAATATAAAAGAGAAGTAGAATTTTTTGTGGTAACAGAGGTAAAGTCATAGAGATTTTTTTTTTTGACACAGGTAACTTACAGGTAAGTCAACTGCTGGAAGTTGTGGAAGTCCAGGCGAGTCACTCGACATAGTTCCAGCTGGTCTTTCACGACCCTGTAAGGTACATTAAATATTAAGTTAGAAATTCACTGAGGACCTGTTCACGGGAATTTACCTGTTCTGTTCCACAGAACAGGTAAATTTTTTACCTTTTAATTTTTATTTAATGTTTTATTTAACAGGTAAATTTTTATTTAATGTTTTATTTAACAGGTAAATTTTTATTTAATGCAATGTCTTCTTTGATGGATATATTGATAATGCAATGTCTGGTTTGGTGGATATATTGATAATGCAATGTCTGGTTTGGTGGATATATTGATAATGCAATGTCTGGTTTGGTGGATATATTTCATAATATCTTGTTTTGTGGCTATAATTCATAATACCATGTTTTAATAGATATTTTGTAGATAAATATGTTATCATTTATTTGCCGGTTATAAAAAGATAACGTTGCCTTGAAGTTGCATTCCAATGTGAGTTTTCCTTAATTTCGCGTCTCGTATTCTTGTCAACGCATCTGAATACTTTTGGAGTTCTTATGCTTGCTCTGTCTCACTGTGTTCTCTCCCCCATCGTGTTCTTTCTCATCGTGTTCTCTCTCACAGTGGTCACTATAGGTTATTTCCTCTCACACAGTTCTCACTCTCAGTGTTGGTTCTCTTCAACAAGGGCCATGTTCTGTCTATATTTGTGTTCTCCAATTAATGTTCTCCGTGTTCGTTCCTTGAATTCAAGACACGAGAGAATAATTGAAATCAGATCCATCTTCCATGGGATGCTGATCTTCGTGTTCTCTGTGGTGTGGCTTCTTAGAGACTGCATATAATCTCTAAGATCATCAACTTCGACCTCCGTCAGCGGGTTTGGAGACTTCCCGGCCGCCAAGATCATCAACATCGACCTCCGTCAGCGGGCTTGGAGACTGTCTGGCCTCCAAGATCGTCAACACCGACCTCCGTCAGCGGGCTTGGAGACTTCCCGGCCTCCAAGATCATCAACACCGACCTCCGTCAGTGAGCTTGGAGACTTCCCGGCCTCGAAAATCATCAACACCGACCTCCGTCAGCGGGCTTTGGAGACTTCCCGGCCCTCCAAGATCATCAACATCGACCTCCGTCAGCGGGCTTAGAGATTTCCCGGCCTCCAAGATCATCAACACCGACCTCCTTCAGCGGGCTTGGAGACTTCCCGGTCTCTGCGATCAACAATTCATCCCATTTCATCTTCCCTTCGTCACCCGTTGCTCGAAGATCGATGTGGTCTCCCCCCGAACCACTAACTTCCGAGCACTGCTTCAGTAAATTTACTCGAAATAGTGGCTTTGTCCAGGACAAATTGCAACATAATTTACATTAAGTGTGCGATGCTTGGGGAAGTATGTAGATGAATGTATTTACAAACTCCTTCCAAATCTAGCGATTAGTTACAACTTTACGTTGAAGTATATAATTAACTTGTTATTTTTTTAATGTGTGCGTTAATAACTCGACAATTTTGAGTAGTAAATAAGTTATATGAATGAAATTGCAAATAAATACTCAATTTAGAGGTCAAAATGGAGTTTATTTAGCTCGCTGAAGTAGTATGAGCAATGACCATATTTACAGTGTGTGTAACTAATGTGTATAATAGGATTACTTTCACAGGTTACCTAATTACTAAAAAGTTGGGTAATTACCTAAGGTAATTACCCCAACCTGTCCTCCCTACAAAGAACATCGCTTTACGCTCGTATGTGTTACATAAGGCCAACAAAAATTGTCGTGGTAGAAAAATGGAAGCGGCTGGCGAAAGTGACGTACTGTCCCGTTTTCTGTTGTGGGTCCTCAGGTGGTAGGTTAGGAGAGGATACTTTTAATAAATTTAGCGTTTTCCTGACGTTACAAAATTTTTGGAGGACGAGCTGCATTGTGAAACATCATCTCTCGGTACTTAACCTAACCTAACTTAAATTAACTTAGCCTAACCTAACCTAATTTCTCACACGTATTAATTTTCCACCGCACCTCCATTCTGCTGTATGTAAATCTGAGCCAAACATCCAGGGCTCGATTTTACAGCACATTCTTCAGCTGTGGTGGCTTGTAACTGTTGCAACAGCAGCAGCAACAGCAGCAGTAGCAGCAGCAGCAGCATGAAAGCGTAATTGTTTGCAGCTTTCTCACAAAAAACTTGTCATAACGCAAGAGTACATTCATAGTACTCTATGTACATAGAGTACATAGAGTTATTGTCTACAGAGTAAGCACAGAAAGGACATGTCTTTCTTCAATGACGACACCGGCTGCATATGAAGATGTCACTTATTTGGCAATATAAGTGACATCTTATATCGTCTGCCCCCATGCCTTCCCTTCTTCTTTGGAGCATAAACACGGTGTCATCTTCTGTCTTTTTCAATCATCTCCTGCCCCTCTTCTTCTTATTCTTTCTTATTCTTCTTCCTCTGAGAGCATGGAGGCGGAGTGACCTTCTGGCTCCGTCTCACCAACCTCACACTTGAGACCTGTACCATCCCCAGCTCAGCCAGTCAGATCATGAGTTACCACTCAGATGTCTGGACCCATCAGGGCGCGCGGCGGTCCTGCTCTCAACTCTCTGATAGCACCACTATATTAAAGTTTTAGCCGCCCATTTTTCTTCCCCAAGGAAACAAAGCTAAAGAAAAAAAAATATGCTATCAAAATGTGTTCATTGATCTATTTTTTTGTTTTGTTTCTTCTTTCCCCCCAAAAAACACTTGAGGGTGGACGGTAGAGCGACGGTCTCGCATCATGCAGGTCGGCGTTCAATCCCTGACCATCCACAAGTGATTGGGCCACCATTCCTTCCTCCCGTTCCATCCCAAATCCTTATCTTGATCCTTTCCAAGTGCTATATAGTCGTAATGGCTTGGCGCTTTCTCCTGATAGCTCCATTTCCCTTCACCCCCCCCCCCCTAAAAAAAAGCTAATAGGTTAACGCTATTGATTCCCACAAGCTTTAAATTTACCAGGATAAAGTCATGTGTATAGCTGTGTATATAGCTGTCATATGTATATCTTAAAGGTCGAGGAACTGATGTGGCGACGGAGTGACGGAAAGATGACATATTACCAGGACCCTCGGGGATCGAACGCCTTCCCTGCATGCAGCGAGGCGGTCGTTGTACCGACCAGCCTATATAAGAGGATGGATACACACAGAATCACAACTAAAATATGTTGACATAACTAATGATTAGTCAACAGGATTTTTCAGCTTTGATCTCAAGTCCTTTTTCTTTACTATCTCTGCCTGTCTCCTCTTTACTATCCTCTGTTTCTTAGTATCTGTATATATATATATATATATATATATATATATATATATATATATATATATATATATATATATATATATAGAGTGGCATCCATCAGTCTCAGGAGACTATGGAGTTGCGCTCTGGTTGTCGGTCTGGAGTGGCCTCTCCAGGGCGCAAAGCCAGGGTAGGTTGATACTGGGGAAGAAGCTGTCACCCATGCAGCAGGTCCCCCCCTCCTCTCCACGGCCCCGAAAGTCTCCAATGGAAAGGCAATATATATATATATATATATATATATATATATATATATATATATATATATATATATATATATATATATATATATATATATATATATTAGTATATTTTGGTAGCAGTCTTTCCTGTAGACATATATTATTAAATATGACCGAAAAAGTAAGATTAATAATTCTAACACGAATTTTCTCAATCTTTCGTACATTTCTTTTCACTGTTGGAGGTAAATCAAAAATCAATTCTCCAAAATTCATTTTTATTTCTAGTCTGACGCGACACGAGCGCGTTTCGTAAAACTTATTACATTTTCAAAGACTAGTTCACAAATACACAACTGAATAGAACTTACGCATCTCCGATTTTATATCTACATTTGAGTGAGGTGGAAGGGGTGATGTGGCATTAACACAAGACAGAACAAGAGGGGGCATTAATAGGGTATTAATTTCATCAACACAAGACAGAACAAGAGGTGGTATTAATAGGGTATTAATTTCATCAACACAAGACAGAACACGAAACAATGGGTATTGAATAGAAGTATTTGTAGAAAGCCTATTGGTCCATATTTCTTGATGCTTCTATATTGGAGCGGAGTCTTGAGGTGGGTAGAATATAGTTGTGCATTAATTGGCTGTTGATTGCTGGTGTTGACTTCTTGATGTGTAGTGCCTCGCAAACGTCAAGCCGCCTGCTATCGCTGTATCTATCGATGATTTCTGTGTTGTTTACTAGGATTTCTCTGGCGATGGTTTGGTTGTGGGAAGAGATTATATGTTCCTTAATGGAGCCCTGTTGCTTATGCATCGTTAAACGCCTAGAAAGAGATGTTGTTGTCTTGCCTATATACTGGGTTTTTTGGAGCTTACAGTCCCCAAGAGGGCATTTGAAGGCATAGACGACGTTAGTCTCTTTTAAAACGTTCTGTTTTGTGTCTGGAGAGTTTCTCATGAGTAGGCTGGCCGTTTTTCTGGTTTTATAGTAAATCGTCAGTTGTATCCTCTGATTTCTGTCTGTAGGGATAACGTTTCTATTAACAATATCTTTCAGGACCCTTTCCTCCGTTTTATGAGCTGTGGAAAAGAAGTTCCTGTAAAATAGTCTAATAGGGGGTATAGGTGTTGTGTTAGTTGTCTCTTCAGAGGTTGCATGGCGTTTCACTTTCCTTCTTATGATGTCTTCGACGAAACCATTGGAGAAGCCGTTGTTGACTAGGACCTGCCTTACCCTACAGAGTTCTTCACACCCTGTAGGGTAAGGCAGGTCCTAGTCAACAACGGCTTCTCCAATGGTTTCGTCGAAGACATCATAAGAAGGAAAGTGAAACGCCATGCAACCTCTGAAGAGACAACTAACACAACACCTATACCCCCTATTAGACTATTTTACAGGAACTTCTTTTCCACAGCCCATAAAACGGAGGAAAGGGTCCTGAAAGATATTGTTAATAGAAACGTTATCCCTACAGACAGAAATCAGAGGATACAACTGACGATTTACTATAAAACCAGAAAAACGGCCAGCCTACTCATGAGAAACTCTCCAGACACAAAACAGAACGCTTTAAAAGAGACTAACGTCGTCTATGCCTTCAAATGCCCTCTTGGGGACTGTAAGCTCCAAAAAACCCAGTATATAGGCAAGACAACAACATCTCTTTCTAGGCGTTTAACGATGCATAAGCAACAGGGCTCCATTAAGGAACATATAATCTCTTCCCACAACCAAACCATCGCCAGAGAAATCCTAGTAAACAACACAGAAATCATCGATAGATACAGCGATAGCAGGCGGCTTGACGTTTGCGAGGCACTACACATCAAGAAGTCAACACCAGCAATCAACAGCCAATTAATGCACAACTATATTCTACCCACCTCAAGACTCCGCTCCAATATAGAAGTATCAAGAAATATGGACCAATAGGCTTTCTACAAACACTTCTATTCAATACCCATTGTTTCGTGTTCTGTCTTGTGTTGATGAAATTAATACCCTATTAATACCACCTCTTGTTCTGTCTTGAGTTGATGAAATTAATACCCTATTAATGCCCCCTCTTGTTCTGTCTTGTGTTAATGCCACATCACCCCTTCCACCTCACTCAAATGTAGATATAAAATCGGAGATGCGTAAGTTCTATTCAGTTGTGTATTTGTGAACTAAAGTCTTTGAAAATGTAATAAGTTTTACGAAACGCGCTCGTGTCGCGTCAGACTAGAAATAAAAATGAATTTTGGAGAATTGATTTTTGATTTACCTCCAACAGTGAAAAGAAATGTACGAAAGATTGAGAAAATTCGTGTTAGAATTATTAATCTTACTTTTTCGGTCATATTTAATAATATATATATATATATATATATATATATATATATATATATATATATATATATATATATATATATATATATATAAACAGTATTCATATATATGTATAATCATTATTCGTCTATGCTTATATACGCACCTTTTATTAAAAACAAAAGAATAATAATTCTTTGACAATGCAACAGACTGTTGTCTGGGTTGAAAATGTTTTAGGTTTCTAAGGTCAGAGTCTCCTTCAGACTTCTGTCCAAACTTAAGATGCAGCAGTGAGCTTCTTAACTGTCTTCTTGAGGATCACCAGCAACACTTGTAAGTCTTGGGAAAGTGTTCTTTATTAAATTTTATCCGGGATTAAAACAACTTTTCACGAAGTTGCAACATCTTACGAGAACCCTTCTTTACCGTATGGAAATAAAATACAAAATATGGCTACATTTGTCTTGTTAGATATATTGTAAATAT
>NC_091179.1:11216011-11261011 GCF_040958095.1 Procambarus clarkii
TCTGAGAAACGTGTAGGAGGGTCTGAGGAACGTGTAGGAGGGTCTGAGGAACGTGTAGGAGGGTCTGAGAACGTGTAGGAGGGTCTAAGAACGTGTAGGAGGGTCTGAGAACGTGTAGGAGGGTCTGAGAACGTGTAGGAGGGTCTAAGAACGTGTAGGAGGGTCTGAGGAACGTGTAGGAGGGTCTGAGAACGTGTTGGAGGGTCTGAGAAACGTGTAGGAGGGTCTGAAGAACGTGTAAGAGGGTCTGAAGAACGTGTAGGAGGTTCTGAAGAACGTGTAGGAGGGTCTGAGGAACGTGTAGGAGGGTCTGAGGAACGTGTAGGAGGGTCTGAGAAACGTGTTGGAGGGTCTGAGGAACGTGTAGGAGGGTCTGAAGAACGTGTAGGAGGGTCTGAAGAACGTGTAGGAGGGTCTGAAGAACGTGTAGGAGGGTCTGAGGAACGTGTAGGAGGGTCTGAGGAACGTGTAGGAGGGTCTGAGAAACGTGTTGGAGGGTCTGAGGAACGTGTAGGAGGGTCTGAAGAACGTGTAGGAGGGTCTGAAGAACGTGTAGGAGGGTCTGAAGAACGTGTAGGAGGGTCTGAGGAACGTGTAGGAGGGTCTGAGGAACGTGTAGGAGGGTCTGAGAAACGTGTTGGAGGGTCTGAGGAACGTGTAGGAGGGTCTGAGGAACGTGTAGGAGGGTCTGAGAACGTGTAGGAGGGTCTGAAGAACGTGTAGGAGGGTCTAAGAACGTGAAGGAGGGTCTGAGAAACGTGTAGGAGGGTCTGAGAACGTGTAGGAGGGTCTGAGAAACGTGTAGGAGGGTCTGAAGAACGTGTTGGAGGGTCTGAGAAACGTGTAGGAGGGTCTGAGAAACGTGTAGGAGGGTCTGAGAACGTTTAGGAGGGTCTGAGAAACGTGTAGGAGGGTCTGAAGAACGTGTAGGAGGGTCTGAAGAACGTGTAGGAGGGTCTGAAGAACGTGTAGGAGGGTTTGAAGAACGTGTAGGAGGGTCTGAAGAACGTGTAGGAGGGTCTGAGGAACGTGTAGGAGGGTCTGAGGAACGTGTAGGAGGTCTGAGAAACGTGTTGGAGGGTCTGAGGAACGTGTAGGAGGGTCTGAGGAACGTGTAGGAGGGTCTGAGAACGTGTAGGATGGTCTGAAGAACGTGTAGGAGGGTCTGAAGAGGGTCTCTTCCCCTCTGAGACCCCTCCTACCCTCTGAAGAGCGTAGGAGGGTCTCTCTCTCTCTCCCTCTTTCTTCCACATTAAATCCCTTCCTCCCCAGACTCAACCTTCCCTTCTCTTCATCAACAGTAAGCTTTGCGCACCAAAAAAAAAAAAAGGTTTAAAAATTTCCTCTCAACGTGAAGTGTTATTAAAGGTCGAGCAGGTAAGGGGTCGAGTAGGTAAGGGGTCGAGCAGGTAAGGGGTCGAGAGGAGTCAGGCTCCTGTAGCGAGGGGTTGATGGATTCGAGGTTGGTCAGGTTGTGTGTGTGTGTGGGTTGTGGGGGATCAAAGGAACCGGGTTACCGAGAGAGTGTGGGGGGTTTGGTGCCCTGTGTGAGCAAGTCCGGTGGGGCTTGGGGGGGTCCCACACGGGGTCCCACACGGGGTCCCACACGGGGTCCTACACGGGGTCCCACACGGGGTCCCATACGGGGTCCTACACGGGGTCCCACACGGGGTCCTACACGGGGTCCCACACGGGGTCCCACACGGGGACGGGAGCGGGGTGCTGTTGGTCCAGAGAGTCACGGTCCAGTGGGGGGCGGTTGTCAAGCCAGTCGACCCTGGCTCTGGGAGTTCTTCCACTCCCTTCTGGGAGTGGAAGAACTCCCAGAACTCCATCAAGCAGGGTGTGTTTGGTGGTGTTGGGACGCAGGGAACATTTTGGTGTCCGGCTGAAATGGGTGTGTGAGTGTGTGTGTCCACTACCAATAGGGGGGGGGGGGGGTTTCTGCCCCTATTGTGGGTCTGAAAGCCAGCCTAAGCTAGCGGATACCGCCTCAGGTTCATTAATCTCAGGAGGCCACAACGTCCAGATTACACCTCCGGCGTCTCCATGCCTCTAACTAATGAAGTAGTAGTTTCATACACAGTTTGAAACTGTGTATGTAGTCTGCCGCCACCACATCACGTATTTTTAAGTCTTTATGGAGGCCATGTTGGACTCCTCAGCACTTTATGGAGGCCATGTTGGACTCCTCAGCACTTTATGGAGGCCATGTTGGACTCCTCAGCAAGCTTGAACGCTTCGCTCTACCTTGCCACTCTACTGCTTGCTGTGTGGAATCATACGTGTGTATTGGTGGGTGTATTTATGATTGTGTTTACTATTTGTGCCTGCAGGGTCGAGCTCTTGGACCCCGCCTTTCTAACCGACGGGTTGTCTAATCTAATGACTTCCGACCTATTTTCTTTCTTCTCTTTTATCTCTCTCTCTCTCTCTCTCTCTCTCTCTCTCTCTCTCTCTCTAAAACACACACACACACGAGTGGACAGCGCGCTGGATTTGTAGTCGAAAGCGCCCGGGTTCGACTTCCGGTCGAGGCAGAAACAAATGGGTATTGTTTCTTTCACTTGATGCACCTGTTCACCTAGCAGTCAACAGGTACCTGGGAGTTAGACACCTGCTAAAGACTGCATCCTGGGGATGTGTGTGTGTGTGTGTGTGTGTGTGTGTGGTTACCTATCACTGTCTACGGTGAGTGAGGTCTAGTTCTTAGGCCCCGCCTACAAGCCTTGTTTAAACCAAATTACAAATAATAATAATAATAATAATAATAATAATAATGATATAGCAAAAACAAATCTACATTAACAATAATAATACTCATAAATGACATTGCAAATATTATTGGCAGTACTAATATTACAAACATTAATTATAATAATTTTGCAATAAGTATTTTCAATAGTAAAAATCATATATATATTTTCCCCCCCTATTACAACACACACATACAAAGCGATAATCAAATTAATCCAGTGTCATTCATTAATCATCTAGATGATTAATATAATTCCCCCAAAATATTCAGCAAATATTTGACATGTCAGAATCACAATTTAAATATTTTGTAATACAATTTCCCTCCCCCACACAACTCATTATATCCCATTCGATCCTAACGAATGACGTCATATCACAGCCATTGTCAATCACGGTGAGGTAATTGACATGAACGAGGTAGTTGAACGTCCTGGGGACGTGGGTGTAACGACCACTGGCGGAGCATTGAACCACGTGTTATTTCAGTGAGCAGTAGTTATGGATGAGTTATGGATGAGTTTATATATATATTTTGCTACGGATTAGCTGTGATAAATGGAACTGAGAGCAAGGGGGGGGGGGGGAAAGGGGGCTTGGGGGAAAGTGGTGGTGGGGGGGGGGTGGTGTTGGTTTACAGGTGTCAGTTTGTCGATTAGTTTGTTGACGGTTTCAATCGCATTCGCAGTATTTGAGAGAAACAGCTATTTGCAACTAAATTGTATTTGAATTGTAATCCATTCGTTCGAGCAGTGGTATATGTTACCACTAGTTCTGAACCTGTCCCTAGAGCGTCAAATCTGCCCCCCAAAATCTCTAGGCTTATAGACACTGACGCCTATATACACTGTTAGCAACACTTGTATGCATGTATTATTGCCTATACACATCTGTGGCTATACTTTGCACCTGTGCTAATGTCCAAACCTGTGCCAGAAACATATAAATGTGTCAACGTCCCTCTCAGCATGAGATAACAATCATATTACATCATTCTCAGCCCAAGATAACGAACATATTGCAACACCTTCAGCCCAAGATATCGAACATATTGCAACATCTTCAACCCAAGACACACAGGTTGCAACCCTCCTTTAGCTAGGTTGCTGCACGCTCAGATGAGCTACACTTCAAGAAATGAATACATAGTCTAATTAGAATCAGCAAATTGCTCTCGCCAATCCTTAAGTGTTTGCTCTGTAAATTTGACCTTGCGTGAGTTTTTTAAGAGGGTTAAGACAAGTGCAGCTTGTGACAAGGGAACTCAAAAGAGAACTTTCTCAAAACTGAGAAAGTCATGTATAAATTAAAACCGTAAGCCAGGTGTAAGCTCTATTTGTAAATTGTGACGGGAAAGTGTGTAAAATATGACAGAGGCGTGTGTGTGTGTGTGTGTGTGTGTGTGTGTGTGTGTGTGTGTGTGTGTGTGTGTGTGTGTGTGTACTCACCTAGTTGTGCTTGCGGGGGTTGAGCTCTGGCTCTTTGGTCCCGCCTCTCAACTGTCAATCAACAGGTGTACAGGTTGCTGAGCCTATTGGGCTCTATCATATCTACACTTAAAACTGTGTATGGAGTCAGCCTCCACCACATCACTTCCTAATGCATTCCATTTGTCAACCACTCTGACACTAAAAAAGTTCTTTCTAATATCTCTGTGGCTCATTTGGGCACTCAGTTTCCACCTGTGTCCTCTAGAGCGTGTGCCCCTTGTGTTAAACAGCCTGTCTTTATCAACCCTGTCGATTCCCTGTGTGTGTGTGTGTGTGTGTGTGTGTGTGTGTGTGTGTGTGTGTGTGTGTGTGTGTGTGTGTGTGCGTGTGTGTGTGTGTGTGTGTGTGTGTTTTTAAATTATCACCAGGGGTACAGAGGTAAATCATTATAAGACATGGTGTAAATTACGGCTGAATCCAGGTGTAAATGATGACTGAGGCCAGGTGTAAATTACGAATAAGGCCAGGTGTAAGGTAACACATAGACAGGTGTAAATTATAATCTAGATCGAGAATCCCTTACATAATAACGAGGACAGGTGGAAACAGCGTCGCGTGACAGGTCATAAACTGTATCCAGGAAAGATTGAAATATAGGGGTATATATGTGACTGGGGATATATAGGACAGAGGATATATAAGACAGGAGCATATACGACAGTGGGTATATAAGTCAGGGGGGTATAGATGTAGACTAATCAACCTCTCCGTATCGGCCTAGCATGATAGTATAGCATTATAGGAATCCCAGAGTGTCCTAGAGTGAAAGATCTGGGACACTCGACACAGCCCCGAGTGCTGTGAGGGTATGAGGCAGTGGGGGTTGAAGAGCCACGATTGCTTACTAAGTTGTGGGAGGAATTTAATTCTCCTTTGTGGGCAGGTGGATGGGCGGCTTGCCTCGCCCTCGGCCAACACATCGTGGCTTTACGCCCAAACAACTTCCTGTAATATGAAATTCATGTATGTATGTATATATGTGTATGTGTGCGTCTGTGTGTGTATGTGTGCGTCTGTGTGCGTCTGTGTGTGTATGTGTGCGTGTGCGTGTAATTACCTAAGTGTAATTACCTAAGTGTAGTTACAGGATGAGAGCTACGCTCGTGGTGTCCCGTCTTCCCTGTACTCTTTGTCATATAACGCTTTGAAACTACTGACGGTCTTGGCCTCCACCACCTTCTCCCCTAACTTGTTCCAACCGTCTACCACTCTGTTTGCGAAAGTGAATTTTCTTATATTTCTTCGGTATCTGTGTTTAGCTAGTTTAAATCTATGACCTGTACTCACCTAGTTGTACTCACCTAGTTGTGTTTGCGGGGGTTGAGCTCTGGCTCTTTGGTCCCGCCTCTCAACCGTCAATCAACAGGTGTACAGATTCCTGATTCCAGATTCCAGATGTGTGTGTGTGTGTGTGTGTGTGTGTGTGTGTGTGTGTGTGTGTGTGTGTGTGTGTGTGTGTGTGTGTGTGTGTGTATGCGTGTGTGTGTGTGTGGGTAAATCACGAAGAAATTAACACGTGATAGATCACATGACTATATTTAACCACGTAGGAAAATTAAACAATGAATGACTTGAACGCTCCTGTTAATCAACACATCTTCAAAAGTACAATCAATGAATTGATTGATTGATGAAGATTAAGCGCCCAAGAAGTGTCACGGGCATGAATAGCCCGTAAAATCAATGAAATACAACACTTTAATATTATATATATATATATATATATATATATATATATATATATATATATATATATATATATATATATATATATATATATATATATGTCGAACCTAGTAGCCAGAACGCACTTCTCGGCCTACTATGCAAGGCGCGATTTGCATAATAAGCCAAGTTTTCCTGAATTATGATATTTTCTCTAATTTTTTTCTTATGAAATGATAAAGCTACCCATTTTATTACATATGAGGTCAATTTTTTTTATTGGAGTTAAAATTAACGTTGATATATGACCGAACCTAACCAACCGTACCTAACCTAACCTAACCTATCTTTATAGTTTAGGTTAGGTTAGGTAGCCGAAAAAGTTAGGTTAGGTTAGGTTAGGTAGGTTAGGTCGTCGAAAAATAATTAATTCATGAAAACTTGGCTTATTAGGCAAATCGGGCCTTGCATAGTAGGCTGAGAAGTGCGTTCTGGCTACTAGGTACGACATTATATATATATATATATATATATATATATATATATATATATATATATATATATATATATATATATATATATATATATATATATATATATATATATAGGCAGCAAGGTGATATATGAGGTGGAAAACAATGTGTTTATACCATTGGTTACACAGAAATTTATGTAACATTGGATTTTATTTGTAAAATTACCCCCCCTGGAATCAATGTATGGTTTAGGTATGTTGATGATATTTTGTAAATTTGTTCTTCAAATGTAAATTAAGATGAATTTTTAGCAAAACTTTATTCTCGTCACCTCTATCAAATTTACTGTAAACACTGAAATTGATAAATATCTGACATTTTTGGATATCCTAATTCATATGTAAGATTTTTCACCTCAGTTTAGTGCTTACAGAAATCCTACAAATAACTTCCAATATTTATTATTTCTCTAGGCATAGATTTAATGTGAAACAAACCAATTCTTTCGCTATGTATCTAAGAGCTCTTGGAAGTGTTAGCCCAGAACTCTTGGATGAAGAGTTAGACAATATTGAATCTATTGGTCTCATGCTCAGCCAGTCACACAGTTTAAGGTACTTTGATATAGCAAAGCACAAGGTGCATATTATAACGAAATATGCACTGAGAAACTTCCCCTCAAAAATGTATTATGCTTACCAAACTTGTTCAGGGTTCGAAAATATTGTTAAAGGCCTTGAAACTTTTTGATATACATGTGTTGTTTAATTATGAGAATATAGTGGGAAAATTATTAGTTAGAAACAGCCCTCGTAGAGATAACTGTGTCATTTATAAAATACCACAGCCCTCAGGGGAGCCGGTCGGCCGAGCGGACAGCACACTGGACTTGTGATCATGTGGTCCCGGGTTCGATCCCAGGCGCCGGCGAGAAACAATGGGCAGAGTCTCTTTCACCCTATGCCCCTGTTACCTAGCAGTAAAATAGGTACCTGGGTGTTAGTCAGCTGTCACGGGCTGCTTCCTGGGGGTGGAGGCCTGGCCGAGGACCGGGCCGCGGGGACACTAAAGCCCCGAAATCATCTCAAGATAACTCAAGATAGCCCCATCCTCCTGTTGTGGTAGTACTTATATTAACGACGAGGACCACAGTATATATACCGACATACAACGAAATTAGAAAGAAGAAATCTGAACTATTGAGTTGGACAAACCGGAAAACTATTTTTTACTTGTGTTGCTTTGACAAACTAAACTAACTTAACCTAACCTAACCTAACCTAACCTAACCTAACCTAACCTTCCTAGACCTAATACACGGTATCTGAGGCCCTAATATAGTACATATATGTGCTATTCTAGGCCTAGAAATAGTTAAGTTTGTTTTTATTAGTTTTTTTAAATAATTTCTTCCTAGTCAGTATACTACTATTTAAAAAGCAAAGTACGTACTAATTCGTGACTATCGATGACCATCACAATAGCTACTATCAAAACAGGAGGATGAGTTGATTCCTGTAAAAATTGTAAATCATTCCATACAGGCAAAAAAAAAATAAAAAGATTTAACATTTCGGATCTTTGTAGCTTAAAATATTTTATGAGGCGTGATCAACTATTGAATTATTCATTTCCTGTCAGGTAATTAGTGCAACGGAATCGCCACTCTCAAACGATGATATATATGGAAAGGAGAACTTAAATGACGATGAATAGGCACGAACCACAGCGCCTCTTCTGGCTGGGTTTAAAGCATTTTTGCAAATTAAATTTTATCTGATTCTTTTTGGTGCATGATCAGCCGCTTCAGTGAAATGCTGAATCGAAGCTAATTTCTTTTTTATATTGACGAATGTAAAATATATATGTATGTGTGTGTGTGTGTGTGTGTGTGTGTACTCACCTAGTTGTGCTTGGGGGTTGAGCTTTAGCTCTTTGGTTCCGCCTCTCAACGCGTGTGTGTGTGTGTGTGTGTGTTGTCTGTGTGTGTGTGTGTGTGTGTGTGTGTGTGTGTGTGTGTGTGTGTGTGTGTGTGTGTGTGTGTGTGTGTGTGTGTGTGTGTACTCACCTAATTGTGCTTGCGGGGGTTGAGCTCTGGCTCTTTGGTCCCGCCTCTCAACCGTCAATCAACTGGTGTACAGATGTGTGTGTGTGTGTGTGTGTGTGTGTGTGTGTGTGTGTGTGTGTGTGTGTGTGTGTGTGTGTGTGTGTGTGTGTGCGCGCGTGTGTGTGTGTGCGTGTGTGTGTGAGTGTTGGTTGGTTGGGGCAGCAGGTGTGGTGTAAACGGGTAGTTCTGTGTTGTGTCTAATAGATTGTAGCACACACTCAAGTGTAATCTGTTTGTGATTTGACGAGACAGCTCATACAAAGAGCTTCTGCAAAATCTAATCTCTCATTATAGCAGCATCTGTAGATTAGTTCAGTGTTACTTAAGATATCTCTGGTAACAGAGAAGTTGTGTGTAGAAATTATATATTCTGGGACAGATAGAGCTTTGTGTATTCAGAGCTAAATAGAGGTGGGATAGATAGAGTTTTGTTAGTTTAAGACACTTGACAATGCCCTAACGAGAATGCTCTATCAAGGATAACATCATCCATCACTCAATCATTCCATCAACAGAGATAGATCCTGCCAAGCATCCTCCAATATGATTGACACATACAGCTACAATAAGCTATAGACATAGCAGAAGCGCTACACAGTAAACATTTTCTATATATATTTTTTTCAAATGTGAAATTTCATCGTTTTGATGCCACGTCAGAATGGACAAATATTATTAGTTTATTCAGTCGATGAAAACTCAAAGCTTAATCCTAATTAAGGTAACAAACTGCATGCAGATTTTTCCATCTATTATCAAATCAAAGGGCGGTCTAGATCAAAAAGTATTATCCAAATGCTGGAACCCATGCCCAGATTGTGGCGGTCAAAGCTTGTGGTCGGCCGCAAAGGTGCATATGTAATGTTTTTCGTGCTGTGTAATTAATAAAGCATTTTCCAAAATATTAATTCAAGTTAAATATTAATTAGTTTTGTTGTATAGTTAGGCAAGAGTTAGATGCGCTATTAGATACGTTATTTACCATTTTTGAAGAACGTTTCGAGAACGGTTTCGTCTGAGAAAATGGGGGAGACTGAGAGAGAGAGAAAATGGGGGAGACTGAGATAAAAAAAGAACGTATCAGTTGTCAGTCACAGCTACCTATCCTACAGCCGATGCAGTAAGTCAAAAACTAACTTTGTTTTGACTAAGTTAAGGGTAGGTTTTGACTTCTTCAGCCGACAGCCAACTGATGGGGTTCAAACATTTCCCGATCAGAGCGTCATTCAATTTTGAGAGACTAAAGTAATTAGGAAAATGCTCACAGGTATGTCGAGAAAGACTGGAGTGAGAGATGATGGAGTGAGAGGTGATGGAGTGAGAGGTGATGGAGGGAGAGGTGATAGAGAGAGAGATGGTGACTAAAGACATAGAAGAGAAGGAGAGTCGAGAAGAATTTAAGAAAATCACGAAATAAAATAAAATAATAAAAAGAGAAATGAAAAAAGGGAGAAAAACGAGACTAATAACAGTTTCAGTTGAACGAGTCAAAGGTTCACTCGTGAACGTTCGCGTTGAACCACTTCCAGAGGTTCTCGGGTGAGCCACAAGCTCAGGACATGTACAAGAACCAGTGACGAGAACACCAGCCCTAACTCGAGGACAGGAGCCACAGGTCGAGGACAGGAGCCACAGGTCGAGGACAGGAGCCACATGTCGAGAACAGGAGCCACAGGTTGAGGACAGGAGCCACAGGTCGAGGACAGGAGCCACAGGTCGAGGACATTAGCCACAGGTCGAGGACAGGAGCCACAGGTTGAGGACAGGAGCCACAGGTTGAGGACAGGAGCCACAGGTCGAGGACATTAGCCACAGGTCGAGGACAGGAGCCACAGGTTGAGGACAGGAGCCACAGGTCGAGGACAGGAGCCACAGGTCGAGGACAGGAGCCACAGGTTGAGGACATTAGCCACAGGTCGAGAACAGGAGCCACAGGGCCAGGACAGGAGCCACAGGTCGAGGACAGGAGCCACAGGGCCAGGACAGGAGCCACAGGTCGAGGACAGGAGCCACAAGTCTAGGACAAGAGCCACAGGTCGAGGACAGGAGCCACAAGTCGAGGACAGGAGCCACAGGTTGAGGACAGGAGCCACAGGTCGAGGACAGGAGCCACATGTCGAGGACAGGAGCCACAGGTTGAGGACAGGAGCCACAGGTTGAGGACAGGAGCCACAGGTCGAGGACAGGAGCCACAGGTCAAGGACATTAGCCACAGGTCGAGAACAGGAGCCACAGGGCCAGGACAGGAGCCACAGGTCGAGGACAGGAGCCACAGGGCCAGGACAGGAGCCACAGGTCGAGGACACGAGCCACAGGCCGAGGACAGGAGCCACTGGTCGAGGACAGGAGCCACAAGTCGAGGACAAGAGCCACAGGTCGAGGACAGGAGCCACAGGGCCAGGACAGGAGCCACAGGTCGAGGACAGGAGCCACAGGTCGAGGACAGGAGCCACAAGTCGAGGACAGGAGTCACAGGTCTAGGACAAGAGCCACAGGTCGAGGACAGGAGCCACAGGTCGAGGACAGGAGCCACAGGGCCAGGAGCCACAGGTCGAGAACAAGAGCCACAGGTCGAGGACAGGAGTCACAGGTCGAGGACAGGAGCCACAGGTCGAGGACATTAGCCACAGGTCGAGAACAGGAGCCACAGGTCGAGGACAGGAGCCACAGGTCGAGGACAGGAGCCACAGGTCGAAAACAAGAGCCACAGGTCGAGGACAGGAGCCACAGGTCGAGGACAGGAGCCACAGGTCGAGGACAGGAGCCACAGGTCGAGGACAGGAGCCATAGGTCGAGGACAGGAGCCACAAGTGGAGGACAGGATCCACAGGTCGAGGACAGGAGTCACAGGTCGAGGACAGGAGTCACAGGTCGAGGACAGGAGTCACAGGTCGAGGACAGGAGTCACAGGTCGAGGACAGGAGTCACAGGTCGAGAACAGGAGCCACAGGTCGAGAACAAGAGCCACAGGTCGAGGACAAGAGCCACAGGTCGAGGACAGGAGCCACAGGTCGAGGACAGGAGCCACAGGTCGAGACTAGGACCTCCTTGTCCACATCCCAAACCGCTGCAAATCGTGACGCAAATCCTGAATTATTTGCAGCTCTAGCAACGCGCTCACCCGATGCCGAAAGGTATAAAAGTCTCTCAGTTTTGCCCTGTGAGTGAGTGGCTGCTGGGATACCTGACTGTTATTGTTTGCATTCTGTGTTTCTGGGTTGTTGCTTCTGGTCTTGTTATCAAAAGCATTGTGAGTTCTCTGAGCGCATTCTGTAATTAAATTTTCTTCGGTGTGGAAAAAAAATTGTATTTGAGCCATATAGATTTTTGGCTACTGTATTTGCCTTTGATGGGTTCAGGGGTTGTTTTGAAGCTGTGGTATTTGGTTGCGTGCGGTGTTTGAGTGTGTGTGTGTGTGTTTGTGTGTGTGTGTGTGTGCGCCTGTTTGTATGTGCTTTCAAGTCGAGCTTCGGTTTCTGGGCCCCGGCATTAAGTCGCAAGTCGTAATGGCTCCTTCCCCTTGTCCCTTTTTCCTTGTTACGCTATGTTCTCTCTCTCGTTCTGCCTGTGTGCTCTTGCTAAACAATCATATTCTATCCACTTTGTCAACTCTGTCCACTAAGAATCTTTAATACTGTGATCATGTCTCCTCATATTTTTTTTTTCGTCAAACTTTATATCAGTGTTTACTAATGACTCATTTTTATGGTTTGGCTTCAGTCTTGTAGCTTTACACTTTTGTATGTTGTAAAGTGTATCCCAAAGTGTGTGGGAAGACGAACAGCCTCCACTGTGCATACCAGTTATGTCAGTGACTCGCTACGGGCTCGCCATAGCCCGTGCTACTTGGAATTTTGCTCCAGGTAGCGAATCTTTAACAACAACAACAGTGACTCGTCCGAGGTTCATCCTGTGTCATATAAGGATATAAACTGCTGGGAAATCAATTTGGATTCGAAAACCTATATGCTGGAATGACAATTATGACGTGATATAGTGACTTCGTACATATTGTGCGTATATCATATATAATGCACAACATTTTCTCTCTCTTACGTTGGTTAGATTCAGTTTATTATATTTGTCCTATTATGCTATTATTGTATTAAATAAAATATATTTTTCATTATACAAAGGCCATTGTCGTTATATTTTGTAATATTACCAGCTATGGGGTCCCCAGCGGAGCCCGGCTCTCTGTCTGGCTCTCTGTCTGGCTCTCTGTCTGGCTCTGTCTGGCTCTCTGTCTGGCTCTCTGTCTTTGTGTCTTTCTATTTCTTCCTCCCTCTCTTTCATTTCCCCTCCTCTCCTTCGCAAACCCTTCAACCCCCCCAATCAATTCAGGCAGTATTTGAATTCACTATTAGTTAAGCTAATGTTTAAAAGTCTACGGAATCGCGTCAGAACATTTCACAATCACAGATTTCGTGCAGGTGTTGTGACGCCCTCCCCTCCACCCCCCCCTATGACACTCCCGATAAGATCATCATTAACCCTGCAAATTTTTAATGATGCTATACTTTGAGTTACTGAGGTATATAGATTATAGGGCAAGGTATTGATTATAGTGCAAGGTATAGACTATAGTGCCCCAGGAGTTGGGGGCCATAGATTGGCGAGCCCTTGTTGTCTCTGTTCCATTTTTTCATTTCCTGTTTCTTCTTACTAATATTGTTAATTAGTATTATTACTAATATCATCATTATTACACAGAGTAATCACACTATGATGATGTTCAATGACAAAACCCGTAGGAGCCGTGGTGAGGATTCGAATCTATGCGAGTGGGTGTTCACACACACACACACACACACACACACACACACACACACACACACACACACACACACACACACACATTATATATATATAAATATATATATATATATATATATATATATATATATAACTGAAAACTCACACCCCAGAAGTGACTCGAACCCATACTCCCAGAAGCAACGCATCTGGTATGTACAAGACGCCTTAATCCACTTGACCATCACGACCGGACAAAATGATGCTATACTTTGAGTTACTGAGGTATATAGATTATAGGGCAAGGTATTGATTATAGTCTTGTACATACCAGATGCGTTGCTTCTGGGAGTATGGGTTCGAGTCACTTCTGGGGTGTGAGTTTTCAGTTGCATATGTCCTGGGGACCATTCAGGCTTGTTCGCATATATATATATATATATATATATATATATATATATATATATATATATATATATATATATATATATATATATATATATATATATATCCACCGCATAGGTTCGAATCTTCACAACAGCCCCTATACGGCTTTTATCATTGTTGTTATTATTATTATTTCTATTGTTATTGCCATTATATTTCATGTATGACCAGGGAGAGGCTTATACATAAGGCTCACACAGGGATGCTAATGATAAAGATAAAAAAAATGCTAAAACTTCACAAAAACCATTTCACACTTGTATAGTCATACAAGTCATACTTGTATTAATGTATAACGTGTCTGTATAACAACGCTTAACGTCGGTTGCCCAATTTGTCACACGATTTAACGAAACGTAAACAAATCGCTTCACAGGCAATTTCCGGAGCTCAAGCGACCCTTAATTCCACTCCCCCCCCCTCCCCAGCATCTATTCTCCCCCCTCATCTATCCTCCATCCCCCCCATCTATCCTCCCCACCCCACATCCCCTTCTCACATTTACGAAAAGGATTCAGTGAATGGGTTATTCCAGCAGCAGATCCGATTAGGGCCACAAAGCCACAGTTGGAGTAGTGATGGTGGTGAAGAGAGTGTTAACACCAGCTTATAAACACCTCACGAAGCGGTTTAGAATCGATAACCTATGCTGGAATTATAATTATGACGTCATAGTCACCACACACACACACACACACACACACACACACACACACACACACACACATACACACACACACACACACACACACACACACACACACATACACACACATACACACACACACACACACACACACACACACACACTCGGGGCTGACTCCATACACAGTTTTAAATGTAGATATGATAGAGCCCAGTAGCCTTAGGAATCTGTACACCAGTTGATTGACAGTTGAGAGGCGGGACCAAAGAGCCAGAGCTCAACCCCTGCAAACACAACTAGGTGAGTACAACTAGGTGAGTACACACACACACACACACACACACACTGTACGTCCCATATGTAAAGGACAATATGTTAACTCACTCTCACGTTGGCTAAGTTAAATTGGATTAAGTTGGTTAAGGTTGAATTGGGTTAATGTTATTAAAAGAGTAGCCATGGCAAATAGACAAGAGAAAGCTTTCTCAGGATCTTAGACCCAACTCGAAAAATAAAAATAGATATTCCATCCTGAGGGGAAAACATCAAAGGGGAATTATATCTCTACTAGTCTTCCTTTAACGAGTCCAGCAAGAGGGATGTTCCGCTGAATGTGGTCCGACGGTACAAGGTGATTGAACCCCTTGAGCGAGGCTGAACACCTTTAAGAAATGGGATCACGATCCGGGAAGTCCAATAGCGAACTTCTTGTGAAAAGAATTAGATTTAAAGATTTTGTTTTAGTTTAGTTCACTGCTTCGGACGCTTCCTAGCGTGCCTAGCCCTTACTGGCTTCCTAGCGTGCCTAGCCCTTACTGGCTCCCTAGCGTGCCTAGCCCTCACTGGCTCCCTAGCGTGCCTAGCCCTTACTGGCTCCCTAGCGTGCCTAGCCCTCACTGGCTCCCTAGCGTGCCTAGCCCTTACTGGCTCCCTAGCGTGCCTAGCCTTCACTGGCTCCCTAGCGTGCCTAGCCTTCACTGGCTCCCTAGCGTGCCTAGCCCTTACTGGCTCCCTAGCGTGCCTAGCCCTCACTGCCTCCCTAGCGTGCCTAGCCCTCACTGGCTCCCTAGCGTGCCTAGCCTTCACTGGCTCCCTAGCGTGCCTAGCCTTCACTGGCTCCCTAGCGTGCCTAGCCTTCACTGGCTCCCTAGCGTGCCTAGCCTTCACTGGCTCCCTAGCGTGCCTAGCCTTCACTGGCTCCCTAGCGTGCCTAGCCCTCACTGGCTCCCTAGCGTGCCTAGCCTTCACTGGCTCCCTAGCGTGCCTAGCCTTCACTGGCTCCCTAGCGTGCCTAGCCTTCACTGGCTCCCTAGCGTGCCTAGCTTTCACTGGCTCCCTAGCGTGCCTAGCCCTCACTGGCTCTCCAAGTCTCCCCCAGCCTTCCTCAGTCTTCCCCAGTCTCCCCCAGCCTCCCCCAGTCTTCCCCAGCCTTCCCCAGTCATCCCCCAGCCTCCCCCAGTCTCCCCAGCCTTCCCCAGCCTCCCCCCAGCCTCCCCCAGCCTCCCCCAGCCTTCCCAGCCTTCCCCAGCCTCCCCCAGCCTCCCCTTGCCTCCCCCAGCCTCCCTCAGCCTCCCCCCAGCTTCCCACAGCCTTTCCCAGCCTTCCCAGGCTCCTCAGCCTCCCCCAGCCCTCCCCCAGCCTTCCCCAGCCTTCCCCAGCCATCCCCAGCCTCCCCAGTTCCAAGCACAATGACACTCTACTCCCGACTTCACCTCTGTCTTGGGAGAAAAACAAGACACCCCAAAAATCTGATAATTCTTTCGACAAACTTTCAAAAACAATATTCTGCTGGAGGCTTCAGAGAAAGTTTCACTGGAAGATTCTCAGAGGCCTCAATGGAGGTCTCACTGCAGGCTTCACCACCGGATACCGACCAGGGATTCGAACCCCCTGTCAGTACTTCTTCGACGTGGACCAAAGTATTCAGTATCCAGCTGCTGTACTGGGCTTTTCCTCCGACATATGTGAGGAGAGAATCAAATCTTCATTTACTTCCTTAAGGTCCTTTCGTGATAATATTGATATTAATATCAAGAGAGTCACACCTTGATTAGGTTACAGGAGTGACTGTGGGACGTCTGTTTCATAGCCCTCGTGTGGGTGGCATCTCGTCTGAACCCGTGGCAATAGTGCATTGTTCTCTAGTAATTATGCATGTACATTGTTGTACACGCATAATACACAATCGTATTGGCGTATGTCTTTCCATTGGAGCCTTTCAGCGCCGTGGAGAGGGGGGACCTGCTGCCTGGGTAACAGCTTCTCCCCCGAATCAACCTACCCTGGCTTTGCGCCCTGGTGAGACCACTCCAGACCAGGCCGACACCAGAGTGCAACTCCATAGTCTCCTGAGACTGATGGATGCCTACTACATTGTTGTATCAGCGAACGGTGGAACGTAGATATGCGTCAATGTTCAAGAACTCTACAACAACGCAGGTTATAACGAAGGGTTTTACGAACTCCTTAACTGGCGTTCCTGTCCCTAACATGTCTCTAGCCTGATATCCGGAGAGGTTTTATCTGTTTAAGGATAATATTTTTCTCGAGAGGAAATTCCTTTCGTTGAGTAAGATAACACGAGATATCTATGAAGAAATCCACAAGGATTTGTGAATTTGTGGAAATAGTTGACTAAGGCGCATCTGGGAACATCCCGTGCTTAGGTTCGAGCCCTCATTACGGTCCTTGCGGATTTGTTCATTTGATATATCACGTTATTGTCATTTCTGTGTGTATATAAGATGGATATAAGTTGAGGTGAGAGTCGTGAGTTGGTGGTGAGGAGGATTTGAGGATTTTTGAGATGGTGATGAGATGAAGAGATATCGAGGTGTGTGAGGTGGTGAGGAGGAGGAATGAGAGCTCTCACGGGGTGTAGAACAGGTCTGGTTTCGGTTCTTTGACAAAAGCAAGTTAAATTAATGATTCATATCTACAGTGATGGTTCCTCGCTTGGTGGTCCATCGCCTCCCCGGCAGCTCGTCAATAGTTTCAGTAACATCACATCATGAATCATTTTAAATGTCATTTTGTTCGGCAGTTTTCCCACAGTTTCCGGCAATTTTCTCTTAGCAACACACACACACACACACACACACACACACACACACACACACACACACACACACACACACACACACCAGTCAATCAACTGGTGTACAGATTCCTGAGCCTACTGGGCTCTTTCATATATACACAGTTTTAAATGTAGATATAATAGAGCCCAGTAGGCTCAGGAATCTGTACACCAGTTGATTAATAACAGTTGAGAGGCGGGCCCAAAGAGCCAAAGCTCAACCCCCGCAAGCACAATTAGGTGAGTATATATACACACACAAATAGCTACTAGAGTTTAATTCAAGCAAATGTAAAGTAATGAAACTAGGCTGATGGAGGTCAAGGCCGAACACACGGTACCAAATCAAAGATTCTACGTGAAACGGATTGAGTCTTAAATCCAACGTGAAACAGATTGAGAGGAGGATAATGTGGGTGATGTCACAGCCAACCTGTCTCTCGAAGCCTACATCTTAGTGACATCATCGGCCGCTTATGTGAGGCTGGCTTACATCAGATCTACCTTTAGAAATCAGTATGAGGATTCATACTGATTCGTATGAGGATATGAAATCATTTAGGATTCCTTTATTAGTATAAGAAATCTTTAGAAATTAGTATAAGGAATCTTTAGAAATTAGTATAAGAAATCTTTAGAAATTAGTATAAAGAATCTTTAGAAATTAGTGTAAAGAATCTTTAGAAATTAATATAAGGAATATTTAGAAATTAATATAAGGAATCTTTAGAAATTAATATAAGGAATCTTTAGAAATTAATATAAGGAATCTTTAGAAATTAATATAAGGAATCTTTAGAAATTAATATAAGGAATCTTTAGAAATTAGTATAAGAAATCATTCAGGTTTCCTTCATTAGTATAAGGAGTCACTCAGGATTTCTTCATTAGTATAAGGAATCTTTAGAAATTAGCATAAAGAATCAATCAGAACCTTGTATACCACATATCAGACCAATCCTGGAGTATGCAGCTGCAGCCTGGAATCCACATCTAGTCAAGCACAATACAAAACTTAAGAGAAGGTTCAAAGGTATGCCACCAGACTAGCTCCAGAACTACGAGGTATGAGTTACAAGGAAAGGCGACAGGATCTCATATCGTTGGTATTCAGTAGAGTTATGGGGAAAGACATAGTTATTACTTACAAAATTCTCAGGAGAAATTGACAGGGTTGATAAAGACAGACTGTATAACATGGCTGACTCGCACAAAAGGGACACAGGTGGAAACGGAGTACCCAAATCTGCCACAGAGACGGTTGGAAGAATTGTTTCAGTGTCAGAGTAGTTAACGAATGAAATGCATTAGGCAGTGATGTGGTGGAGGCTTACTCCATACACTCACTTTCAGATATAAATTATAGTAGTAACCAACAGACTTAGGAACCTGTACACCAGTTGACAGACGGTTGAAAGGTAGGAGCAAAGAGCCGAAACTCAGCCCTCATGTTGACCTCATGAAACTCAACCCTCATCAGAATAATTAGGTGAATTCACACATACATACATTAGGCAGTGATGTGGTGGAGGCTGACTCCATACACACTTTCAAAAGTAGATATGACAGAGCTCTAGAAGCTCAGGAATCTGGACACCAGTAGATTGGCAATTGAGAGGCGGGACCAATGAGCCGAAGCTCAACCCATCAGCATAACTAGGTGAGTACAACAAATATCATCCCATGACCTATAAAATGCTCCTATACGGCATGCGTCTCAAATAGCCTCTGACAACCAAGTCCAACTCCTGGCCTGCACGGGTTGCTTAGTCTAAGTCCGGCGGAACTGCTTTTACCGACAGGAGAAGGGGCGAGGGCGTGCCTCTGGCGCCTTAAAACCAGCTGCTCCGGGTAGATGGGACTCGATAGCCTGGGAAGGCAGCCCATCTAGGGGAAGGGAAACCCTGATTTTAAACCTCCGCTGCCTTGCGGCCATACCCTTTTTTGGGAAAGGCTTCAGGAGTCAACCTCGAGGAAAAATCCGGAGTTGGAGCCCCTAAGGCAGTTCGTTGTTGACGTCGACCTCGTTCTGGCAGCTCCTGCGACGTTGCTGGAACCATGCGTATTGGCATTTGCCTTTCTATTGGATAATTTCAGCAACGTGGAGAGGGGGGACCTGCTGCATGGGTAACAGCTTCTCCTCCATATCTACCTACCCAGGCTTTGCGCCCTGGAGAGGACACTCCAGCTTCGCCTCACAGCGTCGAACCAACACGGGAAGCGACAGTCTACCGGTTTTAAGTCTTCTGCTCGATTGGCGAAGAGTGTGACGCCAGGGGTTGCTTCCGACGGTGGGAGGGGTCATCGCGCCCCACTGGGCAGCTACCGCCCGCCTCAAGCTGGGCAAACCCCAGCCAATAAGGTGTTGCCTCGCCACGGTCCGTTAATCTCACTGGGTGCGTGGGGTTTAGGGTGAAAACTGACAAGCGGCCCGACAACTTTGCACCAAGCAATACCAAACCAAAGAAGAAAATATCAACTGCCCTAAAGCTGGGCACATGGAACGTCAGGACACTGACACCAGGTTTCTCTGACGACCTGCAAGAAATCAATGACGCCCGAAAAACAGCAATCATCGATAGGGAGCTGAGCAAGCTGCAGATGGATATTGTTGCTCTCCAAGAGACCAGGCTCCCAGGATCAGGATCTGTGAGAGAGAGGACCTTCTCTTTCTTCTGGCAAGGAAAACCTCCAGATGAGACCAGAGAACATGGTGTGGGATTTGCCGTCAGGAATGCACTGTTGGGACACATTATGCCACCGATGGGGGGAAACCGAACGAATTCTGTCTCTGCAACTGTACTCCCAAACAGGACCAGTCAATGTAATTAGTGCATATGCACCAACCCTGACTTCTCCAGCAGAGGCAAAGGAAAAATTCTACGATGACCTCAACAGAGTCATAGCGAGAATCCCTGTAAAGGAGCCACTGTTCATCCTCGGCGACTTCAACGCCAGAGTGGGTGCCAAGCACAACATCTGGCCCACTTGCCTGGGTCAATTCGGCATAGGAAGGATGAATGAGAACGGGCAACGTCTGCTAGAACTCTGCTGCCTTCATGGTCTTTGTGTCACCAACACGTTCTTCGGCACAAAGCCTCAACACCGAGTATCTTGGAGACACCCCCAGATCCAAGCACTGGCACCAGCTTGACCTGATTCTTACCAGGCGTGCAAGTCTACCCAGCGTCAAGATTACGCGTAGCTACCAGAGTGCTGTCTGTGACACCGACCACTCCCTGGTATGTAGCAGGGTCAAGATGCAACCAAAGAAGATTCATCACTCGAAAAAGGCGGCAGACCTCGCATCGACACCACCAAGACCCGCAACCAGGACAAGGTGGAAGATTTTGCACACGTGCTCGAGGAAGCTCTCCCTGGCCCAGCTGGGGTCACTGCCTGTAAAAGATGGGAGCACTTCAGAGACGCTGTGTTCAACGCTGCCATTTTCACCTTTGGCAAGAAGACCAGCAGGTCGGCAGACTGGTTCGAGGCTCACTCGGAAGAGATGATACCTGTCATCGAAGAGAAGAGAAACGCCTTGGCAGCCTACAAAGCCTGCCCAAGTCAGCGCAACTTACAGATCCTTCGGGCCGTCCGCTGCAAAGTGCAGCAGAGCGCCAGGCGATGTGCCAACAACTATTGGCTCCAGCTCTGCTCCCAGATACAGACTGCAGCGGATACAGGCAATGTAAGGGGAATGTACGACGGCATCAAGCAGGCCCTCGGCCCAATCCAGAGGAAGACCGCTCCTCTGAAATCTGCCACTGGCGAGGTGATTCAGGACCAGATACTGCAGCTAAAGCGCTGGGTCGAGCACTACTCTGAGCTATACGCCAGGGACAATGTGGTTACCGAAGATGCCCTGAGCGCCATTGAGTGTCTGCCTGTGTTAATGGAGCTCGACAGCGAACCGACCCTGGAAGAACTCAGCGATGCCCTAGACTCACTTGCTTCTGGTAAAGCTCCTGGCAAAGATGGCATTCCTGCTGAGACCTTGAAGTGCTGCAGAGGTAGCCTGCTCATGGAGCTGCATGAAATTCTCTGCCTCTGCTGGGAAGGAGGAGAGGTGCCACAGGACATGAGGGATGCCAACATCGTCACACTGTATAAGAATAAAGGTGACAGGGGCGACTGCAACAACTACCGTGGAATCTCCCTCCTCAGTATTGTCGGAAAGCTGTTTGCTCGAGTCGCATTGAAGAGGCTCCAAGTACTTGCAGAGAGAGTCTATCCAGAATCACAATGCGGATTCAGAGCTGGCAGGTCCACCATCGACATGGTCTTTTCCCTCAGACAACTGCAGGAGAAATGCAGGGAACAGAAGCAGCCACTCTTTGTAGCCTTCATAGATCTGACGAAGGCCTTCGACCTCGTCAGCAGGGATGGCCTGTTCAAGATCCTCCCCAAGATCGGATGCCCACCCAGGCTCCTCAGCATCATCAGATCTTTCCATGAGAACATGAGGGGCACCGTGGTCTTTGATGGCCTAACATCAGACGCCTTTGACATCCGAAGTGGAGTAAAGCAGGGCTGCGTACTGGCTCCAACCCTATTCGGGATTTTCTTCGCAGTTATGCTGCGGCACGCCTTCGGATCTGTCACGGAAGGCATTTACCTCCGGACCAGGTCGGATGGAATGCTCTTTAACCTCGCCAGGCTGAGAGCCAAGACAAAGGTTCGGCTGAGGTGTCTGCGCGACTTCCTCTTTGCCGACGACGCAGCAGTCACTGCCCACTCAACTGAAGACCTCCAACGGCTCATAACCCGCTTCAGCGAGGCCTCTCAGGCTTTCGGACTCACCATCAGTCTGAAGAAAACACAAGTCATGGGACAAGGAGTGGACTCCCCACCTGACATCGGCATCTCTGATTCCAAACTGGAAGTCGTTCACGACTTCGTGTACCTGGGCTCCACAATCTCTGACTCCCTCTCTCTTGATATGGAGCTAAACAAACGCATCGGTAAGGCATCTACTACCATGTCCAGACTGACAAAGAGAGTGTGGACCAACAATAGGCTAACTGAGTATACTAAGATTCAGGTTTACAGAGCCTGTGTCCTGAGCACTCTCCTTTATGGCAGTGAGTCTTGGACACTCCGCGCCCGTCAGGAAAGACTGCTGAATGCCTACCACATGCGCTGCCTTCGACACATCTTGGACATCACCTGGCAGGACAAGGTGACAAACAACAACGTCTTGGGGAGAGCAAGAATCACCAGCATGTACACAATGCTGAAACAGAGACGAATGCGCTGGCTCGGACACGTTGTGCGAATGGGCGACGGCAGGATCCCCAAGGATCTCCTGTACGGAGAGCTGATGCAGGGGAAGCGTCCAACAGGCAAGCCCCAGCTACGGTACAAAGACGTATGCAAGAGGGACCTGAAAGCCATGGACGTCGATCTAGCTATATGGGAGACACAGGCTGCAGACCGTTCAGCCTGGACTGAACGTTCAGTCTGTTCAAAGAGGTCTCTCCAAGTTCGAGGAGTCACTTGCCAAGGAATCGGAGGCAAAGAGACAGAGAAGGAAAGCCGGTAGCCAGGAAGACAGACCAGAATCGGACTTCGTTTGTGCTCGGTGTGGGAAGGACTGCCACTCTCGGATTGGCCTCATCAGTCACACCAGACGCTGCACCAGAATTGACAACTAGGGCGCAACTCCATAGTCTCCCGAGACTGAAGGATGCCTACTACTATAACAAATAGACGAGTACACACAAACTCACAGATTATGCAGAATTCTACCATCTGGATTCTCCCTCTATATATATTCAGTCTTGACAGTACCAACAGCCCTCCATCTCCCCTCCCTCCATCTCCCCCTCCCTCCATCTCCCCTCCCTCCATCTCCCCTCCAGTCCATCTTTCAGCGTCTTCTCTACACGTCTCCCCTTTGCTCCCCTTTCATATTATAGGTTTTTTTAATGGCTCAAAATAGAGGCGTTTCCGGGCCTTCCCCTCTGCCATGTTACACTGGCGCCCCTCTCCTTATCCGGCCATTTGTTTATCACTACCGCCCCTCACTCCTATCAACACACACTTCACACACACACACACACACACACACACACACACACACACACACACACACACACACACACACACACACACACACACACACACATACACACACACACACATACACACACACACACACACACACACACACACACACACACACACACACACACACACACACACACGCATTAGGGGACACAGGTGGAAACTGAGTGCCTAAATGAACCACAGAGATATTAGAAAGAACTTTTTTTTTAGTGTCAGAGTGGTTGACAAATGGAATGCATTAGGAAGTGATGTGGTGGAGGCTGACTCCATACACAGTTTCAAGTGTAGATATGATAGAGCCCAATAGGCTCAGGAATCTGTACACTTGTTAATTGACAATTGACAGGCGGGACCAAAGAGCCAGAGCTCAACATCCCCAAGCACAAATAGGTGAGGACACACACACACACTTTTGGGGGACCTGATAGCCTGATGGCGGCAACAAATGGGCAGTTTCTTTCACCCTGATGCCCCTGTTACCTAGCCGTAAATAGGTACCTGGGACTTAGACAGCTGTTACGGGCTATTTCGTGTGTGTGTGTGTGTGTGTGTGTGTGTGTGTGTGTGTGTGTGTGTGTGTGTGTGTGTGTGTGTGTGTGTGTGTATGTGTGTGTATGTGTGTGTTAAAAAAATAATCTGTGTATTGACAGTTGAGAGGCAGGCCCAAAGAACCAGAGCTCAACACCCCCACAAGCACAACTGGATCAGTACAACTAGGCGAGTACACACGAGCGAGAGAGAAACAGCCGAATATATGTAAACAAGAAACTCAAATAAGTCACAGAAAGGCCAGCCAAAACCTCTCTATTGTAACACAACATTTGGATTAAGTTAGCTGAAGTTATGGAAGCCGACTCTACAAAATCCCCGTCACACAAAGATTTTATAACACAACAGGGGGGAAAAAAGTCATGCTTTTCCCTGCACAATACAACGATAGACCTGGGAAACAAAAACAGGGAAATAGATATATAACTCTGACCAGATTAAGGCTGGGACATACCACACTGGCAGCACACAGTCTGTAACTAATGGACAGACGTTGACCAGACCACACACTAGAAGGTGAAGGGACGACGACGTTTCGGTCTGTCCTGGACCATTCTCAAGTCGATGGTGTCAAGACAATCGACTTGAGAATGGTCCAGGACGGAACGAAACGTCGTCGTCCCTTCACCTTCTAGTGTGTGGTCTGGTCAACATACTTTAACCACGTTATTGTGACTCATCGCCTGCTAATGAACAGACACAAATGAACTTTTCCATGCACTATATGTTCCAGAGACAATAGAACACTACCTCCTTCACTGCTTGAAAACATCATAATACCTGAGTTAATTGCAAACAATTACTTATCGCCCTTAAAATACTTTTCAATACCGAGCATGTATATAAAGGGGGAAGATATCTTCCATTACATATAAAATATAAAATATTTAGCATTGACTAAATCCCCCCCAGTCAACCAAAAATATTGGGCCACATTTAAGCAGTGCATATTCCTTCATTTCAAAAAAAGACAAAAAAGTAGTATACAAATTCCTCACTACGAGCACAGCGACGATCAGCTGACGCCATAAACATAACATCCAACCCCCTTGCCCTAAAGTGCATCAAGTTTACCTCTCAAACAAGTCAATTTCTCTGTCGCCACCTCTGTAGCCTACTGAAAACAGCACCAGAACCTTTCACGTATTGTCACGTGAGCTGTGACGGATCAATGTGACGCGTCTCCCAGCATTACTGCTACCACGTACGACTTTGACATGTCTCCTGACATTACCTGATGTTGTCAGATGTGTCTCCCAACATCACTAGTGCAGTCAGATGTGTCTCCCAACATCATCACTAGTGCAGTCAGATGTGTCTCTAAACATCACTAGTGCAGTCAGATGTGTCTCCCAACATCACCACTAGTGCAGTCAGAAACATCTCCCAACATCATCACTAGTGCAGTCAGATTGTCTCCCAACATCACTAGTGCAGTCAGATGTGTCTCCCAACATCACCACTAGTGCAGTCAGAAACATCTCCCAACACCATCACTAGTGCAGTCAGATGTGTCTCCCAACATCACCACTAGTGCAGTCAGATGTGTCTCCCAACATCACCACTAGTGCAGTCAGATGAGCACCCAACATCACCACTAGTGCAGTCAGATGTGTCTCCCAACATCACCACTCGTGCAGTCATCGCAAAGATTTAATTCTCCTCACAAACTGCACATAAGAAGAAGAGGTTAACCCAATAAGCAAATTGGGTCAAGTGTGAAGTTGACCGTCACAATCGACTTGAGAATGGTCCAGGACGGACCGAAACGTCGTCGTCCCTTCAATTTCTAGTGTGTGGTCTGGTCAACATACTTCAGCCACGTTATTGTGACTCATCGCCTGCACGTGAAGTTGACCCATTGTATAACGAGAATAGTACGACCCCCCCAAAGTACCCACCTAACCTCACTTGCTGATGCGTAAATATACCGTAAATATCTCATCCCCCTCCCTTTCTCCCCTCTCCCCTGACGGTGTTCGGGCCTCAGTGCTGGGCTTAAGGCCAAACAACTGCAGGAGGGGTTATTAAGGACACCACAAGTGCTTGTACTATTTACGGGCTCGCCATAGCCCGTGCTACATGGACAAGTCATTCTGAGTAGCTAAATCTAAAACAACAACAGCTTGTACTAACAATAAGCCAGTAAGTTTACCTTAACCCTGAACATAGATCAGCATTAAGGTAAGCTCTCTAGTGTATATCAAATGAGAGGCAGAGTAGACACCTCGGTATACTATAGCTTGTCTGACGGTGCGGATATATCACCCCTGAGGTCCAAGTGCCAGTTGGAGTGCCTGTGAGAGGGTCAGCACCTTGTTAACCAGGTGCTGGCCCCTCTCGCACCATGTTGTTGTTATTTAAGATTCAGCTTCTAGGAACAAAAAGTTCCAAGTAGCACGGGCTATGGTGAGCCCGTAGTAGTCTTACCTGGCACAGGAGTTTTTCTCCCTCTCGCACCGATTGATTGATGAAGATTAAGCCACCCAAAAGATGGCACGGGCATGAATAGCCCGTAAGTGGTGGCCCTATTGAGCCATTACCAGTATCAATAGCTGATACTGGAGATCTGTGGAGGTACGACTGCACCCTGCGTGACGGGAGATGTCTCCCGTGCCTCTCGCACCAATTGATGATTGATGAAGATTAAGCCACCCAAAAGGTGGCACGGGCATGAATAGCCCGTAAGTGGTGGCCCTTTTAAGCCATTACCAGTATCAGGAGCTGATACTGGAGATCTGTGGAGGTGCGAATGCACCCTGCGTGACGGGAGATGTCTCCCTTGTGAATGTGTTAAGATGAAGATGAAGCCACCCAAAAGGTGGCACAGGCATGAATAGCTCGTAAGTGGTGGCCCTTTTGAGCCATCACCAGTATCAATAGATGATACTGGAGATCTGTGGAGGTGCGACTGCACCCTGCGTGATGGGAGATGTCTCCCGGACCAAATGGTGTCTCTCTCGCACCATCATTTCCCCTCCTCTTATACCATCATTTCCCCTCTCCTCAGACCCCCCCCATCATATCCCTTCCCCCCCTCACCGTATCATCTCCCTTCCCCTCCCAACATCACCACTTGACTCCCTAACATAGGCCTCTACCACCACACTCTTTGTCCCTATTCATTCCTCTCCAGCTGTTAAGTCCACAACAAATCGGTCTGTTGTCCCCTTTGCATCCAGCTGGAAGCTACTCACTATACACCAGCGGCTTTCCTCCAATTTCATTAGCTGCTTTCACTCACTCTCGGGCTGCTTTCACCCACTCGCACGCTGCCTTCATCCACAAATAATGCCTTTTCCCACTGGCACCATCTGCCTTCCTGATTCACAGCCGCTGCTTTCCCCCACTCGCATTAGCTGCGTTTGTTTGTAGTCAAATTAATCCTTGGAGGGAGCGCCAGCTGCTCTTATGAGAAAGATGGGAGGTAGGGAGAGAGAGAGAGAGAGAGAGAGAGAGAGAGAGAGAGAGAGAGAGAGAGAGAGAGAGAGAGAGAGAGAGAGAGAGAGAGAGAGAGAGAGAGGTAGAGAGAGAGAGAGAGAGAGAGAGAGAGAGAGAGAGAGAGAGAGGTAGAGAGAGAGAGAGAGAGAGAGGTAGAGAGAGAGAGAGGGAGAGAGAGAGAGAGAGGTAGAGAGAGAGAGAGAGAGAGAGAGAGAGAGAGAGAGAGAGAGAGAGAGAGAGAGAGAGAGAGAGAGAGAGAGAGAGAGAGAGAGAGAGAGAGAGAGGTAGAGAGAGAGAGAGGGAGAGAGAGAGAGAGAGGTAGAGAGAGAGAGAGAGAGAGAGAGAGAGAGAGAGAGAGAGAGAGAGAGAGAGAGAGAGAGAGAGAGAGAGAGAGAGAGAGAGAGAGAGAGAGCACAGAAGTACCCTACCAATCGTTAGCGTAAAGTTTTATTACTGTGAAATATGAGAAGCTGTCTGGCCTTATGGGTGATCCAATTACGGTAATTACCGACAATTAATCACATATTATTAGTTTATTACCTATACAAATTATTAACCTCCAATAACAAGCAAAACTAACATCATTATATTGAAAAATTATAATAATAAGAAATATATACCAAACAATAAGCTCTCGAATGCTTAAGAAAGTAATTATTTCTTTCTGAATCGTACCGTTCCGCATCAGAAAACGTCAACAATGTGGTGGTTTATAATGTGACTAAAGCGTCGGTGTTTTGACGCTGTGGACGAGGGCGTTTTAAATGAGTTAAGTGGGAGGACAGGTAGTGGTGATGGGTGGTGTACTGATGGGAATGTTTTGATGGGTAGGCTTGATTGTTGTGGTGATGGGGCCAGGCCCCTCATAGGCATCCCCATCACCTACCCTTTTCCTGTTCCATAGGGGTGCCCCCCTCCCTCTCGTTTTCACCCATTCTCTTCTCTCTCATCTTCCTCTACTCTCTCTCTTTCACCTCTCATTCTCATCCACCGTTGTTGTTGTTTCAGATTTACCTACTCAGAACGAAGTGTCCATGTAGCACGGGCTATGGTGAGCCCGTGTCCCATCCACCCTCTCTCACCCCCCTTTAATACTATCACTCTTGGCCCCTCATCACTTTCTCACCTTTCCCCCCCCACCACCCCATCACCCCCCTTCCTCCCCCTCTTACGTCACCACACTCCCCACACCAGGACCGAGCAGGACAGGAGCGACAGTATCACATCATGGTGATATCTCCCTGTCACCCAGCGAGCAGGTGGATGTAAGACAGGCAGGCCCTGGACAGGTGAGTGGTGGACAGGTGGGGGCAGGTAGGCAGGGGGAAGGGGGGGGGGAAGGACGATTGACAGGTAGGTGCTGGCCAATTAAGGGGGTTAGTGGGGGGGACATGTGGGAGAGGTAATGAACTAGGACACCTGTTTTGCATATTGATTTGCCTAGTGATATCATATTGACCTAGTGATATCATATCGCCTGTCACTGAAACCGTGGCTGGCTTGACGTTTGGCAATCACCTTTTCTGGAAGGTATATTATATTCTAATATTAAATCCTTATATGTATTTAATCTCTACATAAAATCCTCATATTCGATCCTTACATAAAACTCCTTATGTTAACTTTTCATATTAAAAGCACACATGAACGACATAAAAAGACGTATTTTCGTATTGAGAAGCCTTTAAGTTTTTTTTTTTTGCAATATATTACATTCATCATTTACAATTTCAGAGGCCATTCAAATATGTTGAAAATTTCGAACACAGTATTCTAGAGAACATGTGTGTGTACTCACCCAGTTGTGCATGCAGAGGGTGGAGCTTCGGCTCTTTGGTCCCGCCTCTCAACCGTTAACCTACTGGTGTACAGGTTCCTGAGCCTATTGGGCTCTATCATGTTTACATTTGAAACTGTGTATGGAGTTAGCCTCCACCATATCACTTCTTAGTGCATTCTATTTACTAACCATATGTGTGTGTGTGTATTTAATATGTGTCTGCAGAATCAAGCTATTAGCTCTTGGACCCCGCCTTTCTAACCAATCTATTTTTCCGTTATTAAATCTAATACATATAGTTCTCTTTAACACACGCACACACACACACACACACTCAGGAAGCAGCCCGTAGCAGCCGTCTAACTCCCAGGTACCTATTTACTGCTAGGTGAACAGAGGGACCAGGATGAAAGAAACTCTGCCCATTGTTTCCGCCTGAGCCGGGAATCGAACCCGGGTCCTTAGGAGTTCGACCCATAGGCGCTGTCCACTCAGCCGCGAGGCCGTGTATGTGTGTGTGTGTGTGTTTGTGTACTCACCTAATTGTGCTTGCGGGGGTTGAGCTCTGGCTCTTTGGTCCCGCCTCTCAACCGTCAATCAACAGGTGAGTGTGTGTGTGTGTGTGTGTGTGTATGTGTGTGTGTGTGTGTGTGTGTGTGTGTGTGTGTGTGTGTGTGTGTGTGTGTGTGTGTGTGTAATATTACAGGAAGACAGTGTTCATTAAGCATCTGTCCGTCATTCCACCCTCCGCTATTCCCTTATTTTATCGCATGTTTCTCTTTACTGTTCTACACATCCCTCCGTTCCATTTGTTCCGCCGCCCCTCCCCTCTTCCCTCCTTCTCTCACACATCTCGTTATATTTTCTCATCCGTTCATTCGGGACGGAATACACACACACACACACACACACACACACACACACACACACACACACACACACACACACACACACACACACACACACACACAGAGAGTAGTTGACAAATGGAATGCATTAGGCAGTGATGTGGTGGAGGCTGACTCCATACACAGTTTCAAGTGTAGATATGATAGAGACCAATAGGCTCAGGAACCTGTACACCAGTTGATTGACAGTTGAGAGGCGGGACCAAAGAGCCAGAGCTCAACCCCCGCAAGCACAACTAGGTGAGTACACACACACACACACACACACACACACACACACACACACACACACACACACACACACACACTAGATAACTGTTTACACTCGCTGTAACAAAGGTTTAAAACCGGTTCTAACCCCTAAGGCTCTTTCTTACAAAGCAAATCCCACGAAATATGACGAGCCGTGTAATTCAATTTAACATTGCATTATGCTTATACAAAAGCGCTTTTCATCCAGGGGGGGACAAAAGCCAGACTTAATTTGCTCCCAGAAACTAATTATGTAAACTTAATGTTTTTGTTTTAGTTAAAATTATCAACTGCATTTTGTTTATATTTTTATTTAGTACTTTTTTGGACTGTTGAAAAGTCACATTTGCATCTGTTGACATCGAAACCGATTGGTTTCACTCAATTCCAATCTTCGTTGATTCAATGAACAAATCCACAAGGGCCGTGATGTGGTTTCGAACCTACGGACACGGGATGTTCCCAGATGCGCCTAAGTCAACTATACCTCGACACGGTTAAAAAAGAAACTGCCATTTGATATATATATCATTAATGTGATTTCTGTGAATATATTAGTTAATCCGAGTCTCTAAATCACCTCAGATCTGAGCTGACTATGTCTCTCAATCACTTCAGATTTCCACTTCCTCACGTCATGCATGAGTCTGGGAATCACCACGTCAATAGATCATGTCAGAAACAGGATAGGGCCGAGTACAGAGCCCTGTGGGACTCCACTGGTGACTTCGCACCAATCTGAGGTCTCATCCCTCACTGTAACTCCCTTGCCTCATAGTGATTTGTGATGATGGGGTCTGAAAGGACCAAGGGGGGCCAAGAGCCAAGAGACACTTCGTATAATTTTTATCTTGACTCACGCTCCACTGATTTCTGGGTTGTTCGTCATCAATCCCCTTGCTGCTGGAGGTATGGATGAGGACGTGGATGACGGACGCCTGGCACCCACCGTCACCCACCTGCCATAAGCTGTCGTACATCCACCACACCACCTGGTGGATGGCGGGCAGATGTCATCCATCTCGCCACAAGTCAATAGACTTTCTGGTCACCTTTTTTTATGTTGAGTTTAATCGGGTTAGATTCGAGGTCTTGTTCCTGTTTCTACCTCCATTTTCGTTTCTCTGTTTTTGTCTGTATCTGTCTGTATCTGCCTGTCTGTGTCTGTCTATATCTGTATCTTTCTTTGTCTGTATCAGTCTTCGTCTGTAGCTGTCTTTGTCTCTCTATATGTATGTCTCTTTCTTTGTCTTTCTTTGCCTTTCTTTGCATCTGTGTTTATCTCTTTCTCTATTCCTTTTGTTCCTATTTCTCTCTCTCTCTCTCACTCTCTCTCTCTCTGTTTTATTGGTATCTATCTTTGCCTCATTTTCTGTCTGTCTCTTTGTCTAGATATTTGTCTGCATCTGTCTGTTTCTGTCCTTCGCTGGCCTGTCTCTGTACCGCAGGACGGCACCATCTGTGGACCACCTGTCCCTGCTGTGCCACATGAGGCACAGACCGCTAGCAAAAAAGTTTTCATAAAGAGTACTTTTTCACAAGAGCAGCGGCACACTCACTTAAGGTCCACTTGGGGCTGGACAGTAGAGCGACGGACTCGCTTTATGCAGGTCGGCGTTTAATCCCCCTCCCCCCCCCTCTCCGGCCGTCCCAATTTTTTAATTTTCAGAAGAAAACACTAAACTAATTTTCAGAAGTAATAAGTAAGAAGAAAAGTAAGTAAGAAGTAAGTAAGAAGTAAGAAGAAGTAAAGAAGTTCAGGTAATTTTCAGAAGAAAACACTAAACTAATTTTCAGAAGTAATAAGTAAGAAGAAAAGTAAGTAAGAAGTAAGAAGTAAAGAAGTTCAGGTAATTTTCAGAAGAAAACACTAAACTAATTTTCAGAAGTAATAAGTAAGAAGAAAAGTAAGTAAGAAGTAAGTAAGAAGTAAGAAGAAGTAAAGAAGTTCAGGTAATTTTCAGAAGAAAACACTAAACCATTACAAAGATGTAGTGCCTGGGAGGGATATGTTGATGTTCAAGACGGTTTGAAGAAGTATATCTGAGCGTTTCCTCATTCAGTTTCGTAGTTTTCGTAGTTTTTGTAGTTTTTGTTTTGTAGTTTTTGTTTTGTAGTTTTTGTTTTGTAGTTTTTGTTTTGTAGTTTTTGTGGTTTTTTTGTAGTTTTTGTGGTTTTTGTTTTGTAGCTTTTGTAGTTTTTGTTTTGTAGTTTTGTTTTGTAGTTTTTTGTAGTTTTTGTTTTGTAGTTTTTGTGGTTTTTTTGTAGTTTTTGTGGTTTTTGTTTTGTAGTTTTTGTTTTGTAGTTTTTTAGTTTTTGTTTTGCAGTTTTTGTAGTTTTTGTTTTGTAACTTTTGTAGTTTTTGTTTTGTAACTTTTGTAGTTTTTGTTTTGTAGTTTTTATTTTGTAGATTTTGTAGTTTTTGTTTTGTAGCTTTTGTAGTTTTTGTTTTGTAGTTTTTGTTTTGTAGATTTTTGTAGTTTTTGTTTTGTAGCTTTTGTAGTTTTTGTTTTGTAGTTTTTGTAGTTTTTTGTTTTGTAGTTTTTGTAGTTTTTGTTTTGTAGCTTTTGTAGTTTTTGTTTTGTAGCTTTTGTAGTTTTGTTTGTAGTTTTTGTTTTGTAACTTTTGTAGTTTTTGTAGTTTTTGTTTTGTAGTTTTTGTCAGTTTTGCACGTCAAGTTCCTTTCAAGATGGCGGCCAGATTACTCATGTAATCAGGACTCCAGAGGCCTCGTCCTACTTACAAAAATAAATTATCAAACAACGGCTGCGACAAATCAACTCAACACAACTGCAATCTGTCTTGAGACATCTAACACCATACATGCATCATCCAGGAATTGGTCAGTGCAGTGCCTTCGTGCAGTATTGCATTCTTGCAATCTAGAGTGACCACACTGTCACTCAGTCAGTTGTGGAAAACAACTCCCTCACATCTCTCTCTCTCTCTCTCTCTCTCTCTCTCTCTCTCTCTCTCTCTCTCTCTCTCACACACACACACACTTTCTGTGTCTTTGTCTGACACTTTCTCGGTATAGGTATAATTCAATCTATATCTCTCTCTCTCTCTCTCTCTCTTTTTCTGCTATAGCATTAGCTGTCATGAGCTGCCTGGGTCCTGGACGCCTCAGTGGTACAATCTGTCCACACCAGCCTAGGGGGAGACTCCCTGACGCCCTGTTAAAAGTTGGAGCGTTTGGGCTCAACAACCCAGCTTCCCTGGGCGCTATTTTTTTGGGCTCGTGTGCTGCTGAACTTTACACAAATTCGTTATCAGATTTGTAGAACATTCGTCGAGTCATTAAAATTCTATCACAGCGGCCATTTAGTTTTTCGGCTGGATTTTTGTAACTATTACTCTGGCAGTTCAGCTACCGGCAAATATATATATATATATATATATATATATATATATATATATATATATATATATATATATATATATATATATATATATATATATATATGGTACATACTAAGATTAATCATGCGTAGTGGGCGCTGTTTGTCGAGCAGTACCTTCTTTTTCGTCTTTTGTACGGTCACTGATGGTCGAGCGGTTTAAGGTAACATGTACACCAGTAGCATTGTGCTCCTGGCGGTCTGGGTTCGAGTCACTTCTGGGGTGTGGAGTTTTCAGTTACATATATGCTTAGGGACCATTCAAGCTTGTTCGCATATTATATATATATATATATATATATATATATATATATATATATATATATATATATATATATATATATATATATATATTATTAAATATGACCGAAAAAGTAAGATTAATAATTCTAACACGAATTTTCTCAATCTTTCGTACATTATGCTTCACTGTTGGAGGTAAATCAAAAATCACTTCTCCAAAATTCATTTTTATTTCTAGTCTGACGCGACACGGGCGCGTTTCGTAAAACTTATTACATTTTCAAAGACTTCACAAATACACAACTGATTAGAACTTGCGTTTCCCTGATTTTATATCTACATTTGAGTGAGGTGGGAAGGGTGATGTGGCATTACATTTGAGTGAGGTGGGAAGGATGATGTGGCATTAACACAAGACAGAACACTAGAGGATATTAATAGGGTATTAAAAGTATCAACACAAGACAGAACAGAAACAATGGGTATTGAATAGAAGTGTTTGTAGAAAGCCTATTGGTCCATATTTCTTGATGCTTCTATATTGGAGCGGAGTCTTGAGGTGGGTAGAATATAGTTGTGCAATAATTGGCTGTTGATTGCTGGTGTTGACTTCTTGATGTGTAGTGCCTCGCAAACGTCAAGCCGCCTGCTATCGCTGTATCTATCGATGATTTCTGTGTTGTTTACTAGGATTTCTCTGGCGATGGTTTGGTTATGGGAAGAGATTATATGTTCCTTAATGGAGCCCTGTTGTTTATGCATCGTTAAACGCCTAGAAAGAGATGTTGTTGTCTTGCCTATATACTGGGTTTTTTGGAGCTTACAGTCCCCAAGTGGGCATTTGAAGGCATAGACGACGTTAGTCTCTTTTAAAGCGTTCTGTTTCGTGTCTGGAGAGTTTCTCATGAGTAGGCTGGCCGTTTTTCTGGTTTTATAGTAAATCGTCAGTTGTATCCTCTGATTTTTGTCAGAGATTTATTATATTTTTTATTATTTATTTATTATTTATTTATTATAACAGAGATTTATTAGAGATAAAAAGTAAGATTTATTAATCTTACTTTTTCGGTCATATTTAATAATATATGTCTACAGGAAAGACTGCTACCAAAATATACTAATATATATATATATATATATATATATATATATATATATATATATATATATATATATATATATATATATATATATATATATATATAATTTTCTCGTTCCATCATTTGCTCTCGTTCAGAGTCAATACTTCCTTCATATTAAAGATGTTTTTATTCATACCTGTAATGTATATATTACAACTTAAGAAATTTTGAATTTTGCTTTAGATATTAAGTATAAAATAACATTACCTGAGGAGTAATACGGAAAAAATGTCTCCGAATTGCCCATTTAAACCAACAGAGAGGACACGTGACAAAGAGGAGTTTACGAGGCTGCTTGCCTAAAGGTGAGATTTCGTAACCCCTTAAAGATGAAGGGGAAGTCGTCGGACAATCATTTGCCCATTAGTGCAAGAGACAACTAGAGCAATTAATGACACTTTTCTTCCATTTATACTTCGACTGAGTTGAATAATATTAATTATTATAATAGCCTTACTTAAACCAGCATTATTACTTTTTTTTACTGCTATTACTATTATTATTTCTATTACTACTATTGCCCATATTCTGGGCGACATTAATAGTAAGCCGACACTCAGGATTACATTGAGTGAATCACTACTCAGGATGATATTCTGAGTGAACTACCACTCATGACAACATTCACAGAGTGAATCACCACTTAGGTCAACATTCAGAGGGTACCACCAATCAGGACAGCATTCAGAGTAAGCCACCAATCATGACAACATTTAGAGTGAATCCCCACTCAGGTCAACATTCAGAGGGTACCACCAATCAGGACAACCTTCAGAGTAAACCACCAATCATGGCAACATTTAGAGTGAATCCCCACTCAGGTCAACATTCAGAGTGTACCACCAATCAGAACAACCTTCAGAGTAAACCACCAATCAGGTCAACATTCAGAGTGACCCAACACTCAGGACGACACTCAAAGTGTAGAGCCATTCAGGAGGACAAATCAGATCAGCCAGCCAATTCACCAGAGACCCCAATACCCTACACCTGAAAATTTGATCCAAAATCGAATTACTTTACACTTCGTTTTCATTTAGTATCCGGGGCTTCAAACTTCATGATATAAACGTTAAATTAAGAGTTCACCTTTGCTCTTAGGTACTACAAATATATATATATATATATATATATATATATATATATATATATATATATATATATATATATATATATAATATATATAAATATATATATATATATATATATATACATACATATATATATATATTATATATATATATATATATATATATATATATATATATATATATATATATATATATATATATATATATTTTATTTATTCTCTATCCCTTCTAAAACCATGTGCTATGGTTCGTCTCTCCATATCTGCAGTGATTACTCTTATCCGGTGTATATTGTTGATCCTAAATACATCCCCTCATTGTTGCCTTGTTACTAAGGGGTTTCTTAGGGTTTCTTGGAGAGGGTTGCTAAGACACTCATCTCAGGAATCACCTCAAGGTTGGTTCCGGGGCGGATATCGTAAACATCAATTTTGAAAGCCCAATAAGATATGAATATAAGATGATAATGAAATCTTGATAGAAGATTTGATGTAGACTTTGAAGATGAGACGAGATCTTGGTAGACGATTTGATGGTAGACTTTGTAGATGAGACGAGAACTTAGTAGACAATTAAACTATTCAAAAAGAGGTGGTGAGAAGATGTCCTCTTGCTTTCAGAACCTCTCCCTCTTCTTCTTCTCCTCTCTGCTCTTCTTGCCAAGCTTCATAATTGTACTCACGTTAAGGCCAAGATGGCACCCCAAATCTCCCATATGAAGTGCGCGGCTCCAGGAAGTAATGTGGCGGACACGCGCAGGCGCCACGGGGGTATGAACAGGGAACGAGGGGGGAGGCCATTCTCCCTTACTAGCTCACCTTCAGAGGAGTAATTCCCACGTAATGGCAGGGGTAATCTAAGGCACCCGGAGGACTGGTAACCAGATTACCATGGCTACGAGTCCCTTATTTCCCCTGGGGCCACGTGACAAGGACCACAAGCACACACACACACCCGCAAGCACTCCAAAGCAGAGTTGTTCAAGTAATCCGCAACATGGAAGGCAACGCGAGGAACGCATGCAACATCCTGTCGCTAAAGCATTGTTTGCAGGAGAGGAAATGTAGTTATTTTGGCAATGACGCATTTCAGAATACAAAATTCATAGATATCCCCCAAGTGGTAGAAGATGAGGTGCTGAGTTTCGTTCCGAGAATTTTTGACAATTTAGGCTAAATTTAGGGAGCCGGTCGGCCGAGCGGACAGAACGCTGGACTTGTGATCCTGTGGTCCCGGGTTCGAATCCCGGGGCGCCGGCGAGAAACAATGGGCAGAGTTTCTTTCACCCTATGCCCCCTGTTAACTAGCAGTAAAATAGGTACCTGGGTGTTAGTCAGCTGTCACGGGCTGCTTCCTGGGGGGTGGAGGCCTGGTCGAGGACCGGGCCGCGGGGACACTAAAGCCCCGAAATCATCTCAAGTTAACCTCAAGAAGGCTCGTGTCCTTCCGTATCGAGACGTGGAATGGGTAGACCTTAGCTAGTGGAACAGGAGGGGGAGTAAGTTTTGTTTACTAACAAGGTGCCTAAATCTTTATGCTTTTGGTTATCTGTCGTGGGGGACAGGAAGCTTGTGTTTATGGTCACTGAGCTCCTCTCAAGGTCAACTCCTGACCTTTCCCAGGATAAAGCCCACAACAGTTGCCTAGCTTATTTTCTTCTAGGTGAAAGGAGGCATCAGATGAAAGGAAACGTGTCCAACCATCTCTAATCTAGAGAGAGGGAGAGAGAGAGAGAGAGAGAGAGAGAGAGAGAGAGAGAGAGAGAGAGAGAGAGAGAGAGAGAGAGAGAGAGAGAGAGAGAGAGAGAGAGAGAGAGAGAGAGAGAGAAGAGAGGGAGAGAGAAACAGAAAGAAGGGCAGGAGAGGGGGAGCAAGGGAGCGAGAGCGACACCCGTTTAGGATTGACTGGGAACCGATCACTAAACTTTATACTTTAAAACCCCTAAAGTGCGCGGCCAACAATAAAGAGCCAAATAAGAAGGCTTCCCGGGGCCCAAAGGATCGCTTCCCCACCATTACCGCCTGACGCCCCTTAACCCCCACTCACACCCCTTAACTCGCTAGTCTCCTCCTATTCAGCCCATTATCACCATTTGACGAAATTCTCCAGTTTGGATTCTGTTTTGCCTAGCTAGAAGCGTATGTAACTAAGAAAATGAGGTTAATAAAAGTAGGGCCAGACGGCTGAGTGGACAGCGCTCGGGTTTCGTAGTCCTAAGGTTCCGGGTTCGATCCCCGGTGGAGACGGAAACAAATGGGTAGAGTTTCTTTCATCCCTGATGCCTCTGTTCATCTAGCAGTAAATAGATACCTGGGAGTTAGACAGCTGCTACTGGTTGCTTCCTAGGGGGGGAGGGGGGTGACAAAAAGGAGGCCTGGTCGAGGACCGGGCCGCGGGGACGCTAAGCTCCGAAATCATCTCAAGATAACCATAAGATAACCTCTATACCCAGCAGAGATTGAACATAACCTTAACGTTTCTTAACCATCTAAAACGTTTTTTAAACGTTGCTACACCGTTACTATACGTTGTTAACGTTGCTACAACGTTTCACAAATCCCATACAAGTTTCTAACATTGCTACAACATTTTTAACTTTGCTACAACTTTTTTTTTACGTTTCTACAACCGCTTCTCAAGGTCTTGGTTGTGTAATATGTATTTACTGGGTAATTCCGTTGGGCCACTACCACAAGTCACAACCGTTGGGTTGTGACTTGTGGTAGTCACAACCATTGGGTTGTGACTTGTGGTAGTCACAGCCGTTGGGTTGTGACTTGTGGTAGTCACAACCATTGGGTTGTGACTTGTGGTAGTCACAACCATTGGGTTGTGACTTGTGGTAGTCACAACCCAACACAAGTCACAGTTGTGGAAGCTGGTAGTGGCTCCAGGCTTCAGGAGACTGGTTCAGGAGTTATCACCCACCAGGTATTTTTTCTCTCCCTGTTTCCTTTGAGTATCTCGTGTTTAGCATCCTGTCCCCGGCACCCACACGACGAAACTACGACGTTACTGCAACGTTCGAACAAGGTCGATCGACCTTGTTCGAACGTTGCAGTTAAAAACGTTTAGTTAAAAACTAAAAACTCACCCGCCAAACACACACCGAAACTACGACGTTGGTACAACGTTGGAACAAGTTTTAACACCTAACCAGTTATAACAACCAATATAGCAAATTGTAACAACGTTCTATTACGTCATAAACACGTTAAGCCAAGATGTAACAACTTCATTACAGGTTGTAACAAGCGGAAAATAGAGACAGTTACGGTTTGTGTTTCGAGGAGTTTAACAAGTTGTAACAACCAATATAGCAAGTTGTGACAATGTTGTAATACGTCATAAAAACATTGTACCAAGATGTAATAACCTTGTTGTAAGTTGTAACAAGCGGAAAAATAGGGACAGTTACGTTTTTTGTTTGCAGGCTCATTATAGTTTCAGTTTGTAGTTTCTTGTAGTATTTCCATCATATTCATATTTCTTTCATCGTTTGTGTGTAATTTGCAGCATCTGAAAGGATCGGAATATTTCATTCCCTTTAGTTAGATCCTAAACGAGGTTGGTCCTAGTATTACCTTTATGAGGTTTGAACCCTACGTTTGTGTGTGTGTGTGTGTGTGTGTGTGTGTGTGTGTGTGTGTGTGTGTGTGTGTGTGTGTGTGTGTGTGTGTGTGTGTGTGTGTGTGTGTGTGTGTGTGTGTGTGTGTGTGTGTGTGTGTGTTTGTGTGTGTGTGTGTGTGTGTGTGTGTGTGTGTGTACTCACCTATTTTCACTTGCGGGGGTTGAGCTTTGGCTCTTTGGTCCCGCCTCTCTACTGTCAATCAACTGGTGTACAGATTCCTGAGCCTACTGGGCTCTATCATATCTACATTTGAAGCTGTGTATGGAGTCAGCCTCCACCACATCACTGCCTAATGCATTCCATCCGTTAACTACTCTGACACTGAAAAAGTTCCTTCTAAGTATGTGTGTGTGTGTGTGTGTGTGTGTGTGTGTGTGTGTGTGTGTGTGTGTGTGTGTGTGTGTGTGTGTGTGTGTGTGTGTGTGTGTGTGTGTACTCACCTATTTTCACTTGCGGGGGTTGAGCTTTGGCTCTTTGGTCCCGCCTCTCTACTGTCAATCAACTGGTGTACAGATTCCTGAGCCTACTGGGCTCTATCATATCTACATTTGAAGCTGTGTATGGAGTCAGCCTCCACCACATCACTGCCTAATGCATTCCATCCGTTAACTACTCTGACACTGAAAAAGTTCCTTCTAAGCATGTGTGTGTGTGTGTGTGTGTGTACTCACCTAATTGTGCTTGCGGGGGTTGAGCTCTGGCTCTTTGGTCCCGCCTCTCAACCGTCAATCAACTGGTGTACAGATTCCTGAGCCTATTGGGCTCTATCATATCTACATTTGAAACTGTGTATGGAGTCAGCCTCCACCACATCACTTCCTAATGCATTCCATTTGCTAACTACTCTGACACTGAAAAAGTTCTTTCTAACGTCTCTGTGGCTCATTTGGGTACTCAGCTTCCACCTGTGTCCCCTTGTTCGCGTCCCACCAGTGTTGAAAAGTTCATCCTTGTTTACCCGGTCGATTCCCCTGAGGATTTTGTAGGTTGTGATCATGTCCCCCCTTACTCTTCTGTCTTCCAGTGTCGTGAGGTGCATTTCCCGCAGCCTTTCCTCATAACTCATGCCTCTTAGTTCTGGGACTAGTCTAGTAGCATACCTTTGGACTTTTTCCAGCTTCGTCTTGTGCTTGACAAGGTACGGGCTCCATGCTGGGGCCGCATACTCCAGGATTGGTCTTACATATGTGGTGTACAAGATTCTGAATGATTCCTTACACAGGTTCCTGAACGCCGTTCTGATGTTAGCCAGCCTCGCATATGCCGCAGACGTTATTCTCTTTATGTGGGCTTCAGGAGACAGGTTTGGTGTGATATCAACTCCTAGATCTTTCTCTCTGTCTGTTTCATTAAGTACTTCATCTCCTATTCTGTGTCCTGTGCCTGGCCTCCTGTTTCCACTGCCTAGTTTCATTACTTTGCATTTACTCGGGTTGAACTTCAACAGCCATTTGTTGGACCATTCACTCAGTCTATCCAGGTCATCTTGTAGCCTCCTACTATCATCCTCTGTTTCAATCCTCCTCATAATTTTTGCATCGTCGGCAAACATTGAGAGGAACGAATCTATACCCTCTGGGAGATCATTTACATATACCAGAAACAGTATAGGTCCAAGGACTGACCCCTGCGGGACTCCACTTGTGACGTCTCGCCAATCTGAGACCTCACCCCTCACACAGACTCGTTGTCTCCTGTTGCTTAGGTATTCCTCTATCCACCGGAGTACCTTCCCTCTCACTCCAGCCTGCATCTCCAACTTTCGCACTAGCCTCTTGTGTGGCACTGTATCAAAGGCTTTCTGACAATCCAAAAATATGCAGTCTGCCCACCCTTCTCTTTCTTGCCTTATTTTTGTTGCCTGGTCGTAGAATTCAAGTAACCCTGTGAGGCAGGACCTGCCATCCCTGAACCCATGTTGATGCTGTGTTACAAAGTTCCTTCGCTCCAGATGCTCCACTAGTTTTTTTCGCACAATCTTCTCCATCAGCTTGCATGGTATGCAGGTTAGGGACACTGGCCTGTAGTTCAGTGCCTCCTGTCTATCCCCTTTCTTGTATATCGGGACTACGTTAGCTGCTTTCCAAGTATCTGGCAGTTCCCCTGTTGCCAGTGATTTGTTATACACTATGGAGAGTGGTAGGCTCAGTTCTCTTGCTCCTTCCTTTAGAACCCAAGGGGAGATTCCATCTGGGCCTATAGCCTTCGTCACGTCCAACTCTAGTAAACACTTCCTTACTTCCCCACTGGTAATCTCAAACTCTTCCAGTGGTTCCTGGTTAGCTATTCCCTCACTTACCTCTGGAATTTCTCCTTGTTCCAAGGTGAAGACCTCCTGTGTGTGTGTGTGTGTGTGTGTGTGTGTGTGTGTGTGTGTGTGTGTGTGTGTGTGTGTGTGTGTGTGTGTGTATGTGTGTGTATGTGTGTGTATGTGTGTGTATGTGTAAAAAAAGAACATCTTTCATTAATCTTTAATATCAACTGTAAAGTTTACAGAAAACTAGCAAAAAAAAAAGAAGCTAGTTTCCTATGACTTAAATCCTTAATTAACTTTAAATTTTGGAAGGTCAGTGGCCCCAATTCATTGCCTTCGATCATTCCGAAAAAATAATGTTTTTTTCCCTAGCCCAAGCACCTGGGCTGGACGGCAGAGCGACGGTCTGGCTTCATGCAGGTCAGCGTTCAATCCCCGACTGTCCAAGTGGTTGGGGCACCATTCCTTCACCTCGTCCCATCCCTAATCCTTATCCTGATCACTTCCCAGTGCTATATAGTCGTAACAGCTCGGTGCTATCCTCTGATAATTCCTTCCTTCCCACCCCGCCTCTCTCTCTCTCTCTCTCTCTCTCTCTCTCTCTCTCTCTCTCTCTCTCTCTCTCTCTCTCTCTCTCTCTCTCTCTCTCTCTCTCTCCCCTCTTTCTCTCTCTCTCTCTCTCTCTCTCTCTCTCTCTCTCTCTCTCTCTCTCTCTCTCTCTCTCCCTATCTACATCCCCTTCTTTCACCAACTTCCCCTTTCTCTCCTCCCCTCTCAGTCCTCTTCCTGTCCTTCTCTCCCCTCGTCCTTTACCTCACTACCAAGTAGTAGTGAGGTAAATAGTTGATATGACTGAAGGCGTGGTCATATCAATTTTCTAATTCTAATTTTTCTAATTCATATCTAATTCTCCTTGTGCTTGGATGGCAGCCACGAGGATGGCAATTTCCATTGGGTGGCAACCACAAGGATGGCAACTTCAAATTTGTGGCAGCTACCTAACTGCTTGAGATCCTTTCCCCTTTTAAGGCTGATTCCCCAGAAGCACAGTTGACAGAGCGACCACTCCTAAGGACAGGTGTACGAGGCTCCTAAACAATGTCTAAGGTGATTATACCTATCCAAACCAGCAGACACGTGTCCTACTCTTAGAAAAAAAAACAGTTCATAATCTTGCAGGAATGGTTGCACGACGGGTTGCAAATGGCGCGAAATTGTGCAGCAAGATTTGACTGGGCACTCTGCAAGAAAAACTGAGGGATGTGATTTTGTGCTCGTGTGTCCGGCGATGCTTGGCAGTGATGTTTGGTTAGGATGTTTGTCTTTGATGTTTGAGGGAGGTGGAAGCTGGGTATGAAAATATAGCTAATGGCATAATGCTTTCCCAAGTTGCTTTAACTGTTTGTAAGTTACGAATCTGGGAAAGGGGAAAGAGTGGAAGAAAACACGAGGGGTGGAAAGGAAAGAAAATACAGTGGCCCATGAAGAAAAAGAAAAAAGAGTAAGAAAACACTAAAGAGAGGAGGGGGGGGGGAAATAAAACAGGAGGGAAGGAAAACAAAAGACGCCATTCAGGGCCACTGACATCATTGGTAAACAAAGCCAAAGTCCTGCCAAAGACCTCGAGCCAATCACTTCTCAATGTTTACTATAGAGTAAATGGTTGGAACACTGTTCCTTGCCACACTAATCAATTGACTAACACTAAACACAGCATCAGTGTTACATTTTATACCAAAGCTCAGTCATAAGCCCAATCTCTCATACCCCCCTCTCATATCTCTCTCTCTCTCATACCTTTCTCTCTCATATCCCCCTCTCATAAGCCCCTCTCATACCCCCCTCTCATACCTCTCTCTCATGCCACTCTCTCATACCACCCTTTCACACCTCTCTCATATCTCTCTCTCTCATACCTTTCTCTCTCATACCCCCCTCTCATAAGCCCCTTTCATAACCCCCTCTCATACCTCTCTCTCATGCCTCTCACTCATACCACCCTCTTACACCTCTCTCATACCCTTCTCTCATAGCACACTTTCTCATACCCATCTCTCATGACACTCTTTCATACCCCCCTTCCCCTACCCCTTCTCCTATCCCTTCCCCCTCCCCTACCCCCTCCACCACTCCATCTCTCCCACCCTTTCCCTACATTACTCTTTAGTCAAAGTGACCAACTAAACACTACTTATATTTCTCCCATTAGAATACTCATTCCTAAACTGTATGCCACTTATGGTTAAACTGACTTAAAGAGCACCTATTACCACTAACCCCTCATCTTGCTCCATCTATCATCTCTCCTTAGTTCCTGCTATCACCACCACTGCATCTACAACCACTATAACACTCCCCCCCCCTTCTCTCTCTCTCTCTCTCTCTCTACATCATCCAGCACAAACTCCTACTCTCCACCACTAAACCCCCCTCACCACACCACAATTAACAACACATAGTTCACACAAAAGCAAATAAAATCATATTCCAATTTCCCTCATAATTAATTAAGTAATTAGCCGCTAATTAATTGTAAATGAGTAGCGGTAACATTACTTTTGTGTCATGTTACGCTGAATATTTATATCCATATTAAGTAAAGGGTTTTACTTTAATTTTTCTGAAAAAAAAATATATGCCTTGCGTATTGCATCCCCCGAAAGTATAATTTAAAAAAACATCACACTTCTGACGATGATAGAGTACAATTATATAAATAGATATACTGATAGATCTATATCTATAAAATAGATTGTAATTTTGTGTGTATCTGTATAAGGATAGAGGCCAGATACCTAGGGCTAGCCTCATTAA
>NC_091179.1:11266011-11293511 GCF_040958095.1 Procambarus clarkii
GAACAATACCCGCGTTCTGAGCTCAGTGAATATGAACGAGAAAAATACCCGCGTTCTGAGCTCAGTGAATATGAACGAGAACAATACCCGCGTTCTGAGCTCAGTGAATATGAACGAGAACAATACCCGCGTTCCGAGCTCAGTGAATATGAACGAGAACAATACCCGCGTTCTAAGCTCAGTGAATATGAACGAGAACAATACCCGCGTTCTGAGCTCAGTGAATATGAACGAGAACAATACCCGCGTTCTGAGCTCAGTGAATATGAACGAGAACAATACCCGCGTTCTGAGCTCAGTGAATATGAACGAGAACAATACCCGCGTTCTGAGCTCAGTGAATATGAACGAGAACAATACCCGCGTTCTGAGCTCAGTGAATATGAACGAGAACAATACCCGCGTTCTGAGCTCAGTGAATATGAACGAGAACAATACCCGCGTTCTGAGCTCAGTGAATATGAACGAGAACAATACCCGCGTTCTGAGCTCAGTGAATATGAACGAGAACAATACCCGCGTTCTGAGCTCAGTGAATATGAACGAGAACAATACCCGCGTTCTGAGCTCAGTGAATATGAACGAGAACAATACCCGCGTTCTGAGCTCAGTGAATATGAACGAGAACCACTTATCTCTCTATTATAATATACTATATAAAGCCTTACTATTTATTTCTGAATACAAATTTAGTTTTCAGTACGATCCTCTTTTGTTTCCAATAGTTTATTTGGGATCACATGTGAGAGTCTACTGAGGAGTTTGCAAGCTGGAACTACATAATTTTGTAGCTATCTGTAGCGATGTGGGGATTCTAAACTTTAATTGGAATACTACATACTAAGGGGGCCTGACGGCTGAGTGAACAGCGCTCGGGATTCGTAGTCCTAAGGTTCCGGGTTCGATACTAGGCGGAGGCGGAAACAAATAGGCAGAGTTTCTTTCACCCTGATGCCACTCTTCCCCCTCTCAGTAAATAGGTACCTGGGAGTTAGACAGCTGCTACGGGCTGCTTCCTGGGGGTGTATAACAAAAAGGAGGCCTGGTCGAAGACCGGGCCGCGGGGGCGCTAAGCCCCCGAAATCATCTCAAGATAACCTCAAGGTACATGGGGGGAAGGGGGGAGGGGAGAGGGGGGTGCCCGGTGATTCCCGGGTCGAATTGGTGTTTGGTCGTTCAAGTGCGAGGTTCGATCTATACTGACCATATCAATCTTCTGAGGTCGAACTGGCATCACACCATCCAAAAAATAATCAAAGACAAATTAGGAGAAATACTGATGGTCTATAGGAACACTACTGATTTGGATCCCTAACTTGAGTGTCGACACATCCCGCAATGAGGCTGTTAGTGAGCCTATAACTTTCCTGTTTTCCATGACGTCGTCAACATTTCTTACACTTAATACGGGAAAATTATGATCTTGAGATTATTTTGAGATGATTTCGGGGCTTAGAGTCCCCGCGGCCCGGTCCTCGACCAGGCCTCCTTTTTGTTACACATCCCCGGGAAGCAGCCCGTAGTAGCTGTCTAACTCCCAGGTACCTATTTACTGCTAGGTGAAGAGGGGCATCAGGGTGAAAGAAACTCTGCTCATTTGTTTCCGCTTCTGCCGGGGTTCGAACCCGGAACCTTAGGACTACGAATTCCAAGCGCTGTCCACTCAGCCGTCTGGCCCCAATAAAATAAATGATGCATAAGTTTTTTTTTTTCAAGTTTGCAGACGTCAGTGCATAATGTTTTACGATACGGTAAGAACGCATAACTGATTTGAATTTTGATTTTAGCGAGTCGAACGATGTGACACGCTAAACATGAAGCTAGTTTCAGTTTCAGTTAAACATGAAGCTAGTTAGTGGCGACATGAAGCTAGTCACCACTAACTGCATGAGAGTGGTCATGGAAGCACGTACGGTTAAATAGGAGTATTTGGATAGGTCTTTACCTGCCCATGTTCGGCACCAACCCCTTCACAATCACTATTGAGAGTTTGATGAAGCTAGTCCCAAGCGATGTGGGCCTTCAACCTTCAGCAGACAGACAAAAACATACATTCTATTTTATAGATACAGATTATTGCATTCTTAACTTATTAACTATTAATTTACACCATTTTTTTGAAATATTAGTGTCAATATGTTCAAAAATACGCTCCATAATTTTGCGTATTTAAGATAAGAGCGCAGAAATTGCTTTGTTCGTGCAAAGGAACATCTGGTAATGTCGTTTGGTATTTTATTTTTGATAGAGGGACTTGTGGAGAATGAAATGTGGAGGGAGTGGAGGGAGGATTGAATAGTTTTATCCTTGCACAATACGCACAGATCAGCCGCATCTCTCGTGTGTTGCAGAGTGTGTGCGTGTGTGCCACAATGACTCAGGTACATTAACTTTGCTTCTCATTAGATGTGTATGTGGTCCTATCTTGGTTTAACTTAAGACCCTGGTCGGGCAACCTAAGTTAGTGGTGAGTGTTCCATTACTAATCCCATTAGCGAGATACAATGTTATACCAATCTGTTCTCTTACAAAAAAAAAAAACGTCGCTTTTCGCTCGTATGATTTACATAAGGTAACAAATTGCTGTACTAGAAAATTGGAAGCGGTTGGCGAAAGTGACGTTCTGTCCCGTTTTCTGTTTTGGGTCCTCTGGTGGTCGGTTAGGAGAGACTACTTTAAATTGGCCGTTTTCTTGACGTTGGGAAACCATTAGGAGGACGGTGGCTGGTATATCAGTGGCTTCTTACCACAGTATATCACAGTAGCCGGTATATCAGCCTTACCACAGGACGATATGTTTGGTATAACCTCCTTGAAGTTTGACATTCCATCTCCCTCCCCAATCATCATAGTCTAAAGATTTACTAAAAATATATAATATATTAAAAATACATAATCATGTGTGTAATATTTTTATAGCTGCAAGACTATAATATATCTGGTAAATACCAATTATAATAGTTCTTGAATAATCAATTTTGCAATTATAATTAATATATGTGTAAATATTTCAGTCGTTACAATTTGAATATTAGCTATTCAAATTAATTCATACAATGAAAATAATAAATAATATAATTTATCTAAATAAATATAAGAATTATAATCATAGATAAAAGAAATATAATAATCATAATAACAGGAATAATCACACTGATGTGACTGCATCATCCACTTGCTCAGGTTCGATCCCCCATCACAGCTCCTTTACGGATTTTCTCAATAATAATGACAATAAAGATAATAATTAAAAAAAAGGAAATATAACTAGACATAACAAATATCCATTTTCTATACTACTACCGGCATAAATATATGTAATTAACATGTGTACTTTGCTTACATATTTTTTTTTAACATAGCAAAATAAAATCAGTACTTACAATTTTGTGGTTTGCACCTTGCAGCTGTCTTGGGCAACACCTGAGAAATTCCTGACAGAAAACGAAGCATTGCACAACACTCCATAACGAGGTTGACCTCTTTCAAGACCTGGCTGACCGGTTTCTTGACTTGGCTCACCTATTTCTTGACCCATAGGACCTCTTTCTTGGCCCAGAGAATCTCTTTCTTGACCTGGCCCCTGCGAACCGAGGGCCGTGGCACTGGCACTCTCGCGGCTTTGATTGCCTTGGTTATAGTAACCGAGGTCATTAATGCCCCCTTGATCTTGGTTACTAATACCCTCAAGGGAGGCGTAATCACCATCTTCCTCACCACTAAGATTATCTTCGCCCTCGGGGTCGTCAGCGAGTGTAAACACAGCACAGAAACACTTTTCAGGTTCACAAAGGCTTTCGACTTTCTCCGCCTCACGAAACCGATTTACATGCCCTGAATAGTGGTGGTCGTAGGTGTTATATTGGTCGTAGTTGACATAGTGGTCGTTAGTTGGGGACGACTCCAAGTCGGGGAAGTCGTGATCGCGTTCTCCGTAGTTTTGGTAGGCGGTATAATCGCCGTATTGGGCGTAATCACTCTCGCCACCGTTGGAAGTGGTACGGTAATGGTGGTTGGTTTCGTAGTTGTGCACGTTCGCTGGGTCGTGCACGTGCCCTGGGTCGTGCACGTTCGCTGGGTCGTGCACGTTCGTTGGGTCGTGCACGTGCGCTGGGTCGTGCACGTTCGTTGGGTCGTGCACGTGCGCTGGGTCGTACACGTGCGTCCGCTCGTGCACGTGCGCTGGGTCGTGCACGTGCGTCCGCTCGTCCACGTGCGCTGGGTCGTGCACGTGCGTCCGCTCGTCCACGTACGATGTGTGGCCAAGACGTGTCACCGTATTGACATATTCAGAAACATTTACATGTTGCAGGTCACTACGCGGAATGCCGCCCCCGTGGTACACTCCATCCCCATGCGCTGACTGGATAACATCTGCGACATGTGTTGCGCTACTAACACCTGCGACACGTGTTGCACTATCAACACCTGCGGTATCAGCAACATCGCGTAGATGGGGCCCAGGGTTGATATCTACTGGTGTATCATCATCATCTAATTCACCCATCACCTGCAACACTTCAGCAAGCTCTTCAGAACTGATTGTCTGTCGCTCGAGGTTCTTCGTCTTGGCATGAAGTATTTCATTCATTTTCCGAGATATTTCTGGGCTGAGGCGCGCAGTTTGCCCGGTTCTCTGACTGTCACCCGCTCCTTCCATGCCGCTTGTGATGTCATTAACTGTCGCTTTTCGTGTCGAAGTCTTGGGCGCATTTCTCGACAGAATGTCGTTACTGAAATCATGCGATGATTCGGTGACAACATTAGCGGTCCGGTGTCCGCCATCACTCGTGTTAGCAGTCAATGGATCAACAACGCCTCCGGAAATATTGTGTTTTTGAGATAAACTTTGTCTGGCTTGCTTAGTATTTACGGCAACTTCGCCGCCCCGACCTGCGACTGAGGGGAGCGCCGGTGCTGAGGCCGGATTGAGATCGAAACTAGCGTAGTATTCAAAGAGCCCGCGGGGAGGGAAGGCCAGCTCGTCCCTTCGGGAAGAGTTTGTACTGACGAAGGAAGAGAGTTGCGTCCTGGGACGAGGACCTGCCACCGTCCCGCCACTCTGGCCGAGGACAGAGTCCACACCGCACACGGCCGCCGCCACCACACACACCAGGAGAGGCTTGACCATCGCTAGCAACAGGGCACATAAGGAAATAGTCATAGCGTTGCTGGAGAGAATAGAGCCTGTCTGATGGGGTCACTTGCGTGTGGGCTTCACCGAACACGAGTCAGGCCATGGCGAACCGTCACTCACACGAACTGTAACTCCTAGCGCAGTCTTCATTGTACGACACCCTGGAGGCACCTGGATTTAATCAAGAATCTAATTTTTCTCTTACTTTTCACAGTATCTTTGCTCCAACGATAGCCTTCACAGGAGCGAAAACAACGCATCTTCATAACTTCTTCGTTCGTCTCTTGTGTGACAGCACCGTTGCTGACGCTAGAACCGAGGGAGGCAGTGTGAGGAAACCCAGGTGGCGGCGAGTGGCGCCAGGGAGCGAGTACGGACGCGGTGCGTGTGCGAGAGACCGGAGCCCCGCGGCTGACACAACCTTCCGTCACCACAGCTGCCACACTACTGACTAGCTTCTGCGCTAGGACCCCCCCTTCCCCTCTTCGTTCCAGATTTTCGCTGCCATTCATTGTAAAGTGAGGGAGTGTGTGTGTGTGTGTGTGTGTGTGTGTGTGTGTGTGTGTGTGTGTGTGTGTGTGTGTGTGTGTGTGTGTGTGTGTGTGTGTGTGTGAAATTGAAATTGAAATAAGTTTATTGAGGTAAAATACACACAAAGGGATGAGGTAGCGCAAGCTATTCTCACCCTATTCAGTACATCGTGTTAATACATACATATAAACACATCACAAACAATAAACATATTACCAAACATTCTGAGAGATAAACATCTACATTTCCTGTGTGTGTGTGTGTGTGTGTGTGTGTGTGTGTGTGTGTGTGTGTGTGTGTGTGTGTGTGTGTGTGTGTGTGTGAGAAACAATACATTTAAATGCTGTCTTTGGTCTTTGCCTCTTTTGGTCAAGGTCTTGTCTGTGTGTAAACACACACTTTGTGTAAACACAAATTTACTATTTGTATCTGCAGAATCAAGTTATTAGCTCTTGGACCCCGCCTTTTTAACAACATATATTTTTCCTGTATTATATCTACAACATTTATTCAACACACGCACACACATCCCCAGGAAGCAGCCCGCAGCAGCTATTTAACTCCCAGGTACTTATTTACTGCTAGGTGAACAGTGGTATAAGGGTGAAAGAAACTGTTCATTTGTTTCTGCCTCTACCAGGGATCGAACCCGGACCCTTAGGACTTCGACCCTAGAGTCTACTCAGTCGGGGCTTGTTTGTTTGTGTGTGTGTGTACTCGCCTAGTTGTACTCACCTAGTTGTGTTTGCGGGGGTTGAGCTCTGGTTCTTTGGTCCCGCCTCTCAACCGTCAATCAACAGGTGTACAGGTTCCTGAGCCTATTGGGCTCTATCATATCTACACTTGAAACTGTGTATGGAGTCAGCCTCCACCACATCACTTCCTAATGCATTTCATTTGTCAACTACTCTGACACTAAAAAAGTTCTTTCTAATATCTCTGTGGCTCATTTGGGCACTCAGTTTCCACCTGTGTCCTCTAGTGCGTGTGTCCCTTGTGTTAAATAGCCTGTCTTTATCAACCCTGTCGATTCCCTTGAGAATCTTGAATGTGGTGATCATGTCCCCCCTAACTCTTCTGTCTTCCAACGAAGTGAGGTTTAATTCCCGTAGTCTCTCCTCGTAGCTCAAACCTCTCAGCTCTGGTACTGGTCTGGTGACAAACCTTTGAACCTTTTCCAGTTTAGTCTTATGCTTGACAAGATATGGACTCCATGCTAGAGCCGCATACTCCAGGATTGGTCTGACATATGTGGTATATAATGTTCTGAAAGATTCCTTACACAAGTTTCTAAAGGCCGTTCTTATGTTAGCCAACCTGGCATACGCCGCTGATGTTATCCTCTTGATATGAGCTTCAGGGGACAGGTATGGCGTGATATCAACCCCCAGGTCTTTCTCTCTCTCTGACTCTTGAAGTACTTCATTTCCCAAATGATATCTTGTATCTGGTCTCCTGCTTCCTACCCCTATCTTCATTACATTACATTTGCTTGGGTTAAACTCTAACAACCATTTGTTCGACCATTCCTGCAGCTTGTCCAGGTCTTCTTGAAGCCTCAAGCTGTCCTCCTCTGTCTTAATCCTTCTCATAATTTTGGCGTCGTCAGCAAACATTGAGAGAAATGAGTCTATACCCTCTGGGAGATCATATACGTATATCAGAAACAGGATAGGTCCGAGTACAGAGCCCAGGATAGGTCCACAGAGCCCAGAGCCCTGTGGGACACCACCACACACTGTGTGTGTGTGTGTGTGTGTGTGTGTGTGTGTGTGTGTGTGTGTGTGTGTGTGTGTGTGTGTGTGTGCGTATGTGTGTGTGTATGTGTGTGTGTGTATGTGTGTGTGTGTGTGTGTGTGTACTCACCTAGTTGTGCTTGCGGGGGTTGAGCTTTGGCTCTTTGGTTCCAGCTCTCAATTGTCAATCAAATGGCGTGCCTCGTGCGTGTGTGCGCATGTGTATTTACTATTTGTGCCTGCAAGACTGAGCTCTTAGTTCTTGGACCCCGCCTTTCTCACTTCGTCGGTTATCTAATGTTCAGTCTTCTGACCTATTTTCCTCTATCTTATCTGTTCTGCCCATTTCTTTGTGCCGGAAATCGATCACGGGCCCTTAGGACTACGAAACCCGAGAGCTGCCCGCTCGTCCGCAAGGCCCTATGTGTAAATACACATGCGTGTACTCACCTATTTGTACTCACCTGTTTGTGCTTGCGGGTGTTGAGCTATGGCTCTTTGGTCCCGCCTCTCAACTGTCAATCAACTGGTGTACAGATTCCTGAGCCTACTGGGCTCTATCATATCTGCATTTAAAACTGTGTATGGAGTCAGCCTCCACCACATCACTACCTAATGCATTCCATCCGTTAACTACTCTGACACTGAAAAAGTTCCTTCTAACGTCTCTGTGGCTCATGTGGGTACTTAGTTTACGTGTGTGTGTGTGTGTGTGTGTGTACTCACCTAATTGTACTCACCTAATTGTGCTTGCGGGGGTTGAGCTCTGGCTCTTTGGTCCCGCCTCTCAACCGGCAATCAACTGGTGTACAGATTCCTGAGCCTATTGGGCTCTATCATATCTACATTTGAAACTGTGAATGGAGTCAGCCTCCACCACATCACTTCCTAATGCATTCCATTTGCTAACTACTCTGACACTGAAAAAGTTCTTTCTAACGTCTCTGTGGCTCATTTGGGTACTCAGCTTCCACCTGTGTCCCCTTGTTCGCGTCCCACCAGTGTTGAAAAGTTCATCCTTGTTTACCCGGTCGATTCCCCTGAGGATTTTGTAGGTTGTGATCATGTCCCCCCTTACTCTTCTGTCTTCCAGTGTCGTGAGGTGCATTTCCCGTAGCCTTTCCTCATAACTCATGCCTCTTAGTTCTGGGACTAGTCTAGTAGCATACCTTTGGACTTTTTCCAGCTTCGTCTTGTGCTTGACAAGGTACGGGCTCCATGCTGGGGCCGCATACTCCAGGATTGGTCTTACATATGTGGTGTACAAGATTCTGAATGATTCCTTACACAGGTTCCTGAACGCCGTTCTGATGTTAGCCAGCCTCGCATATGCCGCAGACGTTATTCTCTTTATGTGGGCTTCAGGAGACAGGTTTGGTGTGATATCAACTCCTAGATCTTTCTCTCTGTCTGTTTCATTAAGTACTTCATCTCCTATTCTGTATCCTGTGCCTGGCCTCCTGTTTCCACTGCCTAGTTTCATTACTTTGCATTTACTCGGGTTGAACTTCAACAGCCATTTGTTGGACCATTCACTCAGTCTATCCAGGTCATCTTGTAGCCTCCTACTATCATCCTCTGTTTCAATCCTCCTCATAATTTTTGCATCGTCGGCAAACATTGAGAGGAACGAATCTATACCCTCTGGGAGATCATTTACATATACCAGAAACAGTATAGGTCCAAGGACTGACCCCTGCGGGACTCCACTTGTGACGTCTCGCCAATCTGAGACCTCACCCCTCACACAGACTCGTTGTCTCCTGTTGCTTAGGTATTCCTCTATCCACCGGAGTACCTTCCCTCTCACTCCAGCCTGCATCTCCAACTTTCGCACTAGCCTCTTGTGTGGCACTGTATCAAAGGCTTTCTGACAATCCAAAAATATGCAGTCTGCCCACCCTTCTCTTTCTTGCCTTATTTTTGTTGCCTGGTCGTAGAATTCAAGTAACCCTGTGAGGCAGGACCTGCCATCCCTGAACCCATGTTGATGCTGTGTTACAAAGTTCCTTCGCTCCAGATGCTCCACTAGTTTTTTTCGCACAATCTTCTCCATCAGCTTGCATGGTATGCAGGTTAGGGACACTGGCCTGTAGTTCAGTGCCTCCTGTCTATCCCCTTTCTTGTATATCGGGACTACGTTAGCTGCTTTCCAAATATCTGGCAGTTCCCCTGTTGCCAGTGATTTGTTATACACTATGGAGAGTGGTAGGCTCAGTTCTCTTGCTCCTTCCTTTAGAACCCAAGGGGAGATTCCATCTGGGCCTATAGCCTTCGTCACGTCCAACTCTAGTAAACACTTCCTTACTTCCCCACTGGTAATCTCAAACTCTTCCAGTGGTTCCTGGTTAGCTATTCCCTCACTTACCTCTGGAATTTCTCCTTGTTCTAAGGTGAAGACCTCCTGGAATTTCTTATTCAATTCCTCACACACTTCCTTGTCATTTGTAGTGAATCCTTCCGCCCCTATCCTTAATCTCATAACCTGTTCCTTTACTGTTGTTTTTCTCCTAATGTGGCTATGCAACAATTTAGGCTGAGTCTTTGCCTTGCTTGCGATGTCATTTTCGTATTGTCTTTCTGCCTCTCTTCTCATCCTGACATATTCATTCCTGGCATTCTGGTATCTTTCTCTGCTCTCCAGTGTCCTGTTATTCCTATAGTTTCTCCATGCCCTTTTACTTTGCTGCTTAGCTAGCCTACATCTTTGATTAAACCATGGGTTTCTCATCTTCATTTCTCTGTTTTCCTTTTGGACTGGGACAAACTTGTTTGCTGCGTCCTTGCACTTCTGCGTGATGTAATCCATCATATCTTGGGCCGTCTTTCCCCTGAGCTCTGTTTCCCATGCTATATCTGTTAGGAATTTTCTTATCCCCTCATAGTTTCCCTTTCGGTATGCTAACCTTTTGGTTTCGGTATCCCTCCTCGAGTTCAATAACCCTTCTTCAATCAAGTACTCAAACACCAGTACACTGTGGTCGCTCATTCCTACTGGGTCCTCAAAACCGATTTCTCTTATGTCGGAGTCGTTCAGAGTGAAGACTAGGTCGAGTCTCGCTGGTTCGTCATTGCCTCTCATGTGTGTGTGTGTGTGTGTGTGTGTGTGTGTGTGTTTACTAGTTGTGTTTTTGCGGGGGTTGAGCTTTGCTCTTTCGGCCCGCCTCTCAACTGTCAATCAACTGTTTACTAACTACTTTTTTTTTTTTTTTTTTTTTTTTTCCACACCACACACACACACACCAGGAAGCAGCCCGTGACAGCTGACTAACTCCCAGGTACCTCTTTACTGCTAGGTAACAGGGGCACTTAGGGTGAAAGAAACTTTTGCCCATTTGTTTCTGCCTCGTGCGGGAATCGAACCCGCGCCACAGAATTACGAGTCATGCGCGCTATCCACCAGGCTACGAGGCCCCATGTAGGTATGTGTGTGTGTGTGTGTGTGTGTGTGTACTCACCTATTTGTGGTTTGCAGGATCGAGCATTGACTCTTGGATCCAGCCTAATTCCCAATATCCCGACTGAATTGCCAATACTTTTGTACAGTCTGTTGGCGGAGTGGTTATAGTACTAGACATGCCAAGTCGCATGGAAGCCCTGGGTAACCGGGTTCGATTCCTTTAGGGGTCAAGAATTTTCTGATTTTATATATATTATATTATTGTACTTGTAGGCCCCTCCTAACCACTCTGCATACGCTGCCTCCACGCAGGTCGCACACCAAACCTGTGTCAGGTTAGGTTAGGGTCTGTAAGTTTTAATTTCCTTGAACTGTAACCTGGGGCTGATCCTCTCCCCCAGTTCGGTTGAGATGATCTACCAGCACAGCTGCTCTAACAAGGTGGTCCTTTATAGACTTACCTCGCCTCCAGGCGATCATGGGAGGGTTTTGTGGGTATTTTACCCAGGATGGATGTTCACTGTACGTTTTCCTCATCCATGTCCATACTTCCTGGAGTTTTATCTTAAGGTGTGCTGTAAGGCCGGGGAAGAAAAGGGTTGGAAGAATCCATCTCTTGTCTTCCACTTCTTGTGTTCTAGGTCTGAGTAGCTCTGCCCTTGTTTTATCTCTGAGTTTCTCCTGGGCCGCATGTATTATTGTCTCTGGGTAGTCTCTGTTCCTGAACATATCCCATAGGTCATCAAGCTGGGGATATAGCGTCTCTTCTTTGCTGTTAATCCGCTTGAGTCTAAGTCCAAGTGAGTAGGGTAGCGATTTCTTCAAGGCTAGTGGGTGGCTCGAGTCAAATTTCAGATACGTGTGAAGGTTAGTCGGTTTATAGTATGCCTTCGTATGCAGATCCCTGGTTAGCTGGTCTATATACACTGTTGTATCTAGGAAATTAATCGTGGAGTCACTGTGCTCGAGGGTAAACTTAAGGTTTTCATGAACTGTATTTGACCATGAAAAGAAACCTAGGCGTGGGAAACCGTCCTCCATTATTCCGAAGATGTCGTCTATGTAACGGAAATATTCCGCCGGTCCGTCCTTCCTGTGGGATCGTTTCCTCTCCAACACTACATGCACAAATATTTCAGCGATTGCCACACTACTGGATGCTCCTATCACTGTACCCTTGGTTTGCTGGTATGCCCGTCCTTCAAATTGCAAAAGCGTGTCTCTCATCACATGGAGGATGGCCTCCTCAAGAGTTTCTTTCGAGGGGGTCCTCCATACTCCTGCGTCTTGAAGTTCCTGTCTAATTTTTGCTCTGTTATCTGTAAAAAAAGATGCTACTACCTTTGCAGCTTCTCTTTGTGGTATGCTCGGGTAGAGCGATACCACATCCATGGAAAAAAGCCGGGCCCCTCTCGGGACGGGGCCTCTAATTTCTGCAATTTTCTTGAGGAAATCCGTCGTATCTTTGATTCTTTCCGGTAGTAGGCGTAGTAAGGGGTTCAGGAGGGCTGTGCAGATCCAGTCTACCGGCCTTGTTGGGGCCCGGCGGCCGCTTAGAACCGGTCTCCCTTGCCACGTTCCTGTTGTTTCTTCTAGTGAGTTGTGGATCTTTGGTAAAAGGTAGAGGTGGGGAATGATGGATTCAAAGGCCAGGAAGAAATCTCTCGCCCCTGCCTGCATGAGTCCTTTCCCGTCCCCAGTCTTGTTTTCGAACAGCTTGAGGACTCTCCGTTTACTCCTCATTTGGGCGTTTCTAAGCGCGTCATCCTGGTTGTGTATCTGTTTGTAGGCTGCAGTGTCTGTCAGGTGCCTCTTCATCTCGTTCCTGTAGTTGTCCTTTCTCCAGGCGACGACAGTACCTCCCTTGTCCGCCGGTTTTATCACAATATCCGTGCGTCCTTTCAGCGTTGATAGGGCGTCCCTCTCCTCTCTTGTGAGGTTGCAGTTGCGTCGTCGTTCCGCACCACGCTTGACGTCGACCTTCATTTGTGTGTGGGTGTGTGTCGACCATGTGTGTGTGTGTGTGTGGGTGTGTATCGACCATGTGTGTGTGTGGGTGTGTGTCGACCATGTGTGTGTGTGTGGGTGTGTGTCGACCATGTGTGTGTGTGTGTGGGTGTGTATCGACCTTGTGTGTGTGTGTGGGTGTGTGTCGACCAAGTGTGTGTGTGTGGGTGTGTGTCGACCATGTGTGTGTGTGTGGGTGGGTGTCGACCATGTGTACTCACCTAGTTGTACTCACCTAGTTGTGTTTGCGGGGGTTGAGCTCTGGCTCTTTGGTCCCGCCTCTCAACCGTCAATCAACAAAACAATGTGTGTGTGTGTGGGTGTGTGTGTCGACCATGTGTGTGTGTGTGGGTGTGTGTGTCGACCATGTGTGTGTGTGTCGACCATGTGTGTGTGTGTGGGTGTGTGTGTCGACCATGTGTGTGTGTGTAGGTGTGTGTGTGATTGCTCACCTATTTGTGCTTGCAGCGAGAGGCAATAGGTTTCTAGCCTCGCCTTCCCTCACATTTTTATAATATTTACATTTAAATTAAGACCAAACCACACATCAGAAAACGGAGAAACGCCGACGTCTCGGCTTCGCCCTGGACCATTACCAAGCGTCTTGAAGTGATATGATCAAATATCTGTACACCAAAAAAAAAAAAAAAAAAAAGTCACGAATGCTGTCGGGTATTGGGGTAAAAAGTCAAATGAATTCCCAGTACTTTTCTACAGTCTGTTGGTGGAGTGGTTATAGTACTAGACATGCCAAGGCGCATGGAGGCCCTGGCTAACCGGGTTCGATTCCTTTAGGGGTCATGAGTTTTTTGATGATATATATATATATATATATATATATATATATATATATATATATATATATATATATATATATATATATATATATATATATATATATATGTCGTACCTAGTAGCCAGAATGCACTTCTTTGCCTACTATGCAAGGCCCAATTTGCCTAATAAGCCAAGTTTTTATGAATTAATGTTTTTTCGACTACCTAACCTACCTAACCTAACCTAACCTAACTTTTTCGGCTACCTTACCTAACCTAACCGTTAAAGATAGGTTAGGTTAGGTTAGGTAGGGTTGGTTAGGTTCGGTCATATATCTACGTTAATTTTAACTCCAATAAAAAAAAATTACCTCATACATAATAAAATGGGTAGCTTTATCATTTCATAAGAAAAAAATTAGAGAAAATATATTAATTCAGGAAAATTTGGCTTATTAGGCAAATTGGGCCTTGCATAGTTGGCTGAGAAGTGCATTCTGGCTACTAGGTACGACATATATATATATATATATATATATATATATATATATATATATATATATATATATATATATATATATATATATATGACAATGTAAGACCACGTGTTTATTTTCGTGATATACACACACATATATATATATATATATATATATATATATATATATATATATATATATATATATATATATATATATATATATATATATATATATATACATATATATATATATATACAGTCACTCATCCAGGAACCTCGAACAGAAGTGTAAATAAAAGTATAAAAGTCCATTAATGAAAGCATATGTCATTCAAAGCCGTCACATCTGACTACGTAACCATAGCGTGGTCTTACGAAACTACATATAGCTGGCATTCGACACCTGTCATCCCACACCCGCAACGCCACACCTGCCCTTCCCACATCTGTCAAATCCTAACCAGTTATCTAAAAGTGATACTTCCGCTAGCGCCTATTAGTCGATCGTTCAAAAACTGGTTTTGTGGCCTTAAAAGAAATCTAGTTTAGAACTTTTATTTATTATTACTGGCCACGAGAAGAAGATAACAAGCAAACCTAAACTACCTTAGACGACCTAGTATAGCTCATAGGCGTACTTAATTAGACCTATGATGGCCTAATTTAGACCTAGGATTGCTTATTTAGGCATAAGTCGAATTAGGGTGGGTTGTATAGTTACTGTTACACTTTTTTAGTAGGCCATTGGGTATTTTCCATTAGTGTACACACACACGCGCGCGCACACACACACACACACACACACACACACACACACACACACACACACACACACACACATTTTAAAGAACTTTTTTAGTGTCAGAGTGGTTGACAAATGGAATGCATTAGGAAGTGATGTGGTGGAGGCTGACTCCATACACAGTTTCAAGTGTAGATACGATAGAACCCAATAGGCTCAGGAACCTGTACACCTGTTGATTGACGGTTGAGAGGCGGGACCAAAGAGCCAGAGCTCAATCCCCAGCAAGCACAATTAAGTGAGTACGCACACACACACACACACACACACACACACACACACACACACACACACACACACACACACACACACACACATTTCTCTAACGCAGGAGTTTTAACTTCTCACATTGCAATTTCCTATCTTCAGGCAACAATTTCCACATCTCACATCAACTCAGTTCCCCAAGCAACAACTAACACGCTTCTGTGGGCTCTTAACTCCCTCCACTTTCCTGTTTTATAGTTGTCGAGGCCTGGCAAGTTTCCTCTCCAAGTCTTAATCCTCCTTCTGATCTTCCCATTTTGTGATCCCAGTAAGTTCTTCCTATTTAAATCCCAGTTTATACTATTTTCCTCAGACGGTATACTGCATAGTCTTCCCAGCTTTGATAGTTATCTTATTTTTCTCAAGATGCCTTCATTTTCTCTTATTCTCTCGTTACTACTTCTCAATTATCTTTTTTTTTCAGGGATATTCATGCGCGGGGCTTAAGCCTCTGGCTGGCCCACTAACTTCTCAATTATCGTTCATAATCGCCAAGATTTGTTATTTTTATCTATCTCAAACTGTTGTTATCAATATCTTAACGTTCACTCATGTTTTCCACGTCAATTCCCACTCAGATGTCTTTCAAGTTATCTCTTCGACGCCTGTAGTTTCTCCCTTCGCGATAAGATCCACAGTGATGGCACATCTAGTTTCATCTCGATTTACTTCCTTATCTTGGTCCTGCTAATTTATCATTCCCTCACCTTGAATCACGTCAGGTCTCATTCTCTCACCTTGAACCATCTCACGTCTCATTCCCTCACCTTGAACCACCTCAGGTCTCATTCCCTTACCTTGAACCACCCCAGTTCTCATTCCCTCACCTTGAACCACCTCACGTCTCATTCCCTCACCTTGAACCACCTCACGTCTCATTCCCTCACCTTGAACCACCTCAGGTCTCATTCCCTCACCTTGAACCACCTCAGGTCTCATTCCCTCACCTTGAACCACCTCAGGTCTCATTCCCTCACCTTGAACCACCTCAGTTCTCATTCCCTCACCTTGAACCACCTCACGTCTCATTCCCTCACCTTGAACCACCTCAGGTCTCATTCCCTCACCTTGAACCACCTCACGTCTCATTCCCTCACCTTAAATCACCTCAGTTCTCATTTCCAACCTGATCCCAGCTACCGGTCCACTCACTGACAGCTGTGACGGAGAGGCGAGTTATGCCTCCAACCCAGATGAGTTAGTTTCTGCAGAGGAGTGTGGGGGTGTGGTGTGGGGGTGTGTGGGGGCGAGTGTGGGAGTGTGGTGTGGGGGTGTGTGGGGGTGTGTGGGGGTGTGGTGTGGGGGGTGTGTGGGGGTGTGTGGGGGCGAGTGGGGGCGAGTGTGGGGGAGTGGGAGGGGAATAGTGGGTGGCTGTGGAAGTGGGAGGGGAATTGAGCGAGGGGTAAACATTCTGGTTAGATATAATATCGGAGAATAACCTAATCCATATAGTTGCAGTGTTTAATAATTAATCGATTACATCTTTTCAATGTTTTAATTTAAAGGTAATTCATTGTTTAAAATTTTTTGTAATTGTTACAGTACCGAGGCTCTTTAAAAGAGAGAGAGAGAGAGAGAGAGAGAGAGAGAGAGAGAGAGAGAGAGAGAGAGAGAGAGAGAGAGAGAGAGAGAGTATATTCCAAGAGGGAGACCCTCTAGGCGACGGTCTCCCTTCATGCAGGTCGGAGATCAATCCCCGACCGTCCACAAGTAGTTGGGGCACCATTCCTTCCTTTCCCCCCTGACCCATCCCAAATCCTTATCCTGACCCCTTCCCAGTGCTAAATAGTCGTAATGGCTTGTCGCTTTCTTCTGAAAATTCCCTTGTCTTTAGGCACGAAGCAAATCTGGTGACCACCACCACCACCACAACCACCACTACCACCACCACCACTACCACCACCACCACCACCACCACTACCACCACCCTAGCAGGAGGAAAGCGCCCTTCACTGACTCAGGGCCTGGGTCGCCACCCCCTTCCCAGGTCCGTTCAGAATGTAGATACAGTGAATCGACAAGTTTACTTACATCACCACATCAAGATAGTTTCCCCTCAAATGTGCGATTAACAAAAATGAACACGATCAATACGTGAACGCTTTGAACAAGTAGTAATGATCGGACATTAGAGAATGATGACAAATCCAGCTGTTTATAACATCGTAACGACATCTGTGGAATTAATACTAATATCTTTGCGACATCTGTCGAATTACAAACGTCATTGCGACATCTGTTGACAAAACTGACGTTTTCTGTGTCATCTTATGTAAATATTTGAAATATAATAGAAAATGGTTTAATATTGACAAATAAACATATTTTAAAATGCATGGCTAGTGTTTACCTGCAGATGTGTGTGTGTGTGTGTGTGTATTTAATATTTGTATTTGCTAATTGTGTCTGCAGAATCAAGCTATAAGCTCTTGGACCCCGCCTTTCCAATCAACCTATTTTCACCTGTTATATCTACTTCATATATTTCTCTCCAACACACACACACACACACACACACACACACACACACACACGGCCCACATGGCCCTACTCATGAGAAAGGAATGGAGTTTTAAGGAGATGGCTATCCCGGGTTGTGAGGGTTTCAGAGACTACATAGCAGGCACCATGACAATGGGAGGACCAAGGATAGTAGTAGCAGTAATATATAATCCTCCACCAAATGACAAAAGACCCAGTCAAGAGTACGAAAGCAACAACATGGCAGTTAACACTATAATTGAGAGGGCAGCCTCTTCTGCCTGTAGAAATAGATCCCACCTGCTCATCATGGGGGACTTCAATCACGGCAGGATTGATTGGGAGAACAAGGAACCGCATGGAGGCGAGGATACGTGGAGAGCCAAATTACTGGAGGTGGCGACTAGAAACTTCTTAACCCAGCATGTCAGTGAACCCACAAGGATGAGAGGAAACGACGAACCAGCGAGACTCGACCTGGTTTTCACCCTGAACGACTCTGACATAAGAGAAATCAGTTTTGAGGACCCAGTAGGAATCAGCGACCACAGTGTATTGGTGTTTGAGTACCTGATTGAAGAAGGGTTATTGAACTCGAGAAGGGATACCGAAACCAAAAGGTTAGCATACCGAAAGGGAAACTATGAGGAGATAAGAAAATGCCTAGCAGATATAGCATGGGAAACAGAGCTCAGGGAAAAGACGGCCCAAGATATGATGGAATACATCACGCAAAAATGCAAGGATGCAGCAAACAAGTTTGTCCCAGTCCAAAAGGAAAACAGTGAAATGAAGATGAGAAACCCATGGTTTAATCAGAGATGTAGGCTAGCTAAGCAGCAAAGTAAAAGGGCATGGAGAAACTATAGGAATAACAGGACACTGGAGAGCAGAGAAAGATACCAGAATGCCAGGAATGAATATGTTAGGATGAGAAGAGAGGCAGAAAGACAATACGAAAATGACATCGCAAGCAAGGCAAAGACTCAGCCTAAATTGCTGCATAGCCTCATCAGGAGAAAAACAACAGTAAAGGAACAGGTTATGAAATTAAGGTTAGGGGCAGAAGGATTCACTACAAACGACAAGGAAGTGTGTGAGGAACTGAATAAGAAATTCCAGGAGGTCTTCACCTTGGAGCAAGGAGAAATCCCAGAGATAAGAGAGGGAATAGCTAACCAGGAACCACTGGAAGAGTTTGAGATTACCAGCGGGGAAGTAAGGAAGTGTTTACTAGAATTGGATGTGACAAAGGCTATAGGTCCAGATGGAATCTCCCCTTGGATACTAAAGGAAGGAGCAGAAGAACTTTGCCTCCCGCTCTCCATGGTGTATAACAAATCACTGGCAACAGGGGAACTGCCAGAAATTTGGAAAGCAGCTAACGTAGTCCCGATATACAAGAAAGGGGATAGACAGGAGGCACTGAATTACAGACCAGTGTCCCTAACCTGCATACCATGCAAGTTGATGGAGAAGATTGTGCGAAGAAAGCTAGTGGAACATCTGGAGCGAAAGAACTTTGTAACACAGCATCAACATGGATTCAGGGATGGCAGGTCCTGCCTCACAGGGTTACTTGAATTCTACGACCAGGCAACAAAAATAAGGCAAGAAAGAGAAGGGTGGGCAGACTGCATATTTTTGGATTGTCAGAAAGCCTTTGACACAGTGCCACACAAGAGGCTAGTGAAAAAACTGGAGATGCAGGCTGGAGTGAAAGGGAAGGTACTCCGTTGGATACAGGAATACCTAAGTAACAGGAGACAACGAGTCAGTGTGAGGGGTGAGGTCTCAGATTGGCGAGACGTTACGAGTGGAGTACCGCAGGGGTCAGTCCTTGGACCTATACTGTTTCTGATATATGTAAATGATCTTCCAGAGGGTATAGAATCGTTTCTCTCAATGTTTGCCGATGATGCAAAAATTATGAGGAGGATTGAAACTGAGGACGATAGTAGGAGGCTACAAGATGACCTAGACAGACTGAGTGAATGGTCCAACAAATGGCTGTTGAAGTTCAACCCGAGTAAATGCAAAGTAATGAAACTAGGTGGTGGAAATAGGAGGCCAAACACAGGATACAGAATAGGAGATGAAGTACTTAATGAAACGAACAGAGAGAAAGATCTAGGAGTTGATATCACACCAAACCTGTCTCCTGAAGCCCACATAAAAAGAATAACGTCTGCGGCATATGCGAGGCTGGCTAACATCAGAACAGCGTTCAGGAACCTGTGTAAGGAATCATTCAGAATCTTGTACACCACATATGTAAGACCAATCCTGGAGTATGCGGCCCCAGCATGGAGCCCGTACCTTGTCAAGCACAAGACGAAGCTGGAAAAAGTCCAAAGGTATGCCACTAGACTAGTCCCAGAACTAAGAGGCATGAGTTACGAGGAAAGGCTGCGGGAAATGCACCTTACGACACTGGAAGACAGAAGAGTAAGGGGAGACATGATCACAACCTACAAAATCCTCAGAGGAATCGACCGGGTAAACAAGGATAAACTATTCAACACTGGTGGGACGCGAACAAGGGGACACAGGTGGAAACTGAGTACTCACATGAGCCACAGAGACGTTAGAAGGAACTTTTTCAGTGTCAGAGTAGTTAACGGATGGAATGCATTGGGCAGTGATGTGGTGGAGGCTGACTCCATACACAGTTTTAAATGTAGATATGATAGAGCCCAGTAGGCTCAGGAATCTGTACACCAGTTGATTGACAGTTGAGAGGCGGGACCAAAGAGCCAAAGCTCAACCCCCGCAAGCACAAATAGGTGAGTACAAATAGGTGAGTACACACACACACACACACACTGTAGGCTCAGGAATCTGTACATCAGTTGATTGGCGGTTGAGAGGCGAGACCAAAGAGCCAGAGCTCAACCCCCACAAGCTCAACTAGGCGAGTACACACACATCCCCAGGAAGCAGCCCGTAACAGCTGTCTAACTCCCAGGTACCTATTTACTGTTAGGTGTGTGTGTGTGTGAGTATGAGTGTATGTGTATGTGTGTGTGTGTGTGTACTCACCTAGTTGTACTCACCTAGTTGTGTTTGCGGGGGTTGAGCTCTGGCTCTTTGGTCCCGCCTTTCAACCGTCAATCAACAGGTGTACAGATTCCTGAGCCTATCGGGCTCTGTCATATCTACACTTGAAACTGTGTATGGAGTGAGCCTCCACCACATCACCCCCTAATGCATTCCATTTGTCAACCACTCTGACACTAAAAAAGTTCTTTCTAATATCTCTGTGGCTCATTTGGGCACTCAGTTTCCACCTGTGTCCCCTTGTGCGTGTTCCCCTTGTGTTAAATAGACTGTCTTTATCTACCCTATCAATCCCCTTCAGAATCTTGAATGTGGTGATCATGTCCCCCCTAACTCTTCTGTCTTCCAGCGAAGTGAGGTTTAATTCCCGTAGTCTCTCCTCGTAGCTCATACCTCTCAGCTCGGGTACTAGTCTGGTGGCAAACCTTTGAACCTTTTCCAGTTTAGTCTTATCCTTGACTAGATATGGACTCCATGCTGGGGCTGCATACTCCAGGATTGGCCTGACATATGTGGTATACAAAGTTCTGAATGATTCTTTACACAAGTTTCTGAATGCCGTTCGTATGTTGGCCAGCCTGGCATATGCCGCTGATGTTATCCGCTTGATATGTGCTGCAGGAGACAGGTCTGGCGTGATATCAACCCCCAAGTCTTTTTCCTTCTCTGACTCCTGAAGAATTTCCTCTCCCAGATGATACCTTGTATCTGGCCTCCTGCTCCCTACACCTATCTTCATTACATTACATTTGGTTGGGTTAAACTCTAACAACCATTGTGTGTGTGTGTGTGTGTGTGTGTGTGTGTGTGTGTGTACTCACCTAATTGTGCTTGCGGGGGTTGAGCTCTGGCTCTTTGGTCCCGCCTCTCAACCGTCAATCAACTGGTTCAACCGTCAATCAACTGGTGTGTGTGTGTGTGTGTGTGTGTGGAGAAAGAGAGATTTAATCACGCTAATTACAAACTATACTCCTACAACCCTAACTAGCCAATTATCAATTCCAGAAGCCGACGCTTATAACCAGCTTCCCAATGTGAATAAAACATACGGCAGTGGATGAGACACGTGTATTGATGAGACACATGGACAGATGAGACACATGGACAGATGAGACACATGGATAGGTGAGACACATGGACAGATGAGACACATGGACAGATGAGACACATGGATAGGTGAGACACATGGACAGATGAGACACATGGACAGATGAGACACATGGACAGATGAGACACATGGACAGATGAGACACATGTTTAGATGAGACACATGATAGATGAAACAGATGAGACATATGGATAGATGTGACACATGAATAGATGAGACACATGGATAGATGAGACACATGGGCTAGATGAGACACATGGGCTAGATGAGACACATGGGCTAGATGAGACACATGGGTTAGATGAGACACATGGGCTAGATGAGACACATGGGCTAGATGAGACACATGGGCTAGATGAAACTTATATGCGAGCCTAATCCTAGCCATATTAACGTCTATAGACGTCGATCAGTAGACGTCTATTGACGTCTACTAATCTTATTGGATTAGCGGTGCTTGAAGAAATCTTTTGAGATAAACTCGTTCACAAAGATTTTGTCTCGATGCCTTTTATCTCTGCAATATAAAACTAATGGTTAGTTCAATAGTTAATAACCTCGTTGGCACGGTACAAGACTAATGATTTACTCAATCAATAAAGAGGACGAGACTATACCTTCCTGTAGGTATTAATAGGTCATAAACTAATGGGCTAATAACTCAATAGCTGCGAACTTTAAGTAACTCTTTTTAAAAAAGCTACTTTTTACCATAACAATATTTTAATGCTATTAAATCTCTCATTGACATAAATCTTACCAGAAAGGTATAATAAGATTTAGTTGAAGAATAGAAGAATAAGAGAACTTTTTTTGTCTGCTCCCTGTTCATAATCTCCAACCACTTGTGCTGGACGGTAGAACAACGGTCTCGCGTCATGCAAGTCGGCGTTCAATCCCCGAGCGTCCACAAGTGGTTGGGACACCATTCCTTCCCCTCTGGTTCTATCCCAAAATCCTTATCCTGACCCCATCGCACTGCTATACAGTCGTAATGGCTTGGCGCTTTCCCCTGAAAATTTCCCTCCCCGTTTATAAAAATTCCTCAAAGTTGCTATTTATCTATTTTGTATAATTATATTGTAGACATATTATCTTTGATTCTTTTTTTCATCTGACTATCTGTGCAACTATATCTCTACTCTTGTTCACACTCTGTGTCTCTCTCTCTATCTGTCTCTCTCTCACTCCCAGCAATAATCAATACGGAACCTTGTTTGCTCCTAATGGACAGCCTTGCCCTAGATAGTCAATTAACCAGGAAGTGTGTGTGTACGACGAGAGGGGGTGACACAACAAGCCAAGTATTACCTACCATGGCTTTTTGAGTCCATGACAGGGACAGAGTGTGTGAGAGAGAGAGAGAGAGAGAGAGAGAGAGAGAGAGAGAGAGAGAGAGAGAGAGAGAGAGAGAGAGAGAGAGAGAGAGAGAGAGAGAGAGAGAATACGGGATTGATTTTGTCTTATGTTTTGTTCCATCTTGTGTTTTGCTCAATTTTTATGGGACAATTCCCCCCCATGACTGGGTCAGTCAGTCATGGGTATTGGCCCCATGACTTCAGTGATATACCAGTCATTATAGTGTTGCCTGGGGGGCTATACTTCCCTCAGTGTGTTGAACTCTCAGTCGTCGAGTATAATCAGCTGCTGACGCGTGTATGTGTAACAGTCCAGCTCAATTAACTCAGTAAACTACTAACTTATACAGCGTGTTGATTGGTTGAGTGACGCACGCTGCCGGGAGAATCAACTTCGTAGTGATTCACTCGTGAGTGAATTCACTCGTGAATGAATCCAGTGAAATGGATATAAGTTTGTGCTTCACAATGTTGCCTAACCCAACCAAGGATCCACGAATAGAAAACGGGACATCACGTCAATTAGGTCAGCCGCTATAATATTTTTTGATATAGCAGTTTTTTGGGCCTTATAGAGTTATACGTCATAATGTGACATATTGGTTGAGAGGACAGATTAGAAAAGTAGCAGCTCACAAATATCCGTTTTCTATGCATGTTTTGGTAAGGTTAGGTTAGGTGGCTTGGGTTCAATGCATTTTAGAGAACGAGATTAGAATAGAGAGAGAGAGAACGGGTTGGTTCATGAGCCGCGTCGCTACATCCACAGAGTTCGAGTCCCAAATTGATCCAATTTCGGGAATATTTGTTTTTCAGTGATTAAATTATTTATACAATAACACAAGTTACTTTCAGTTTCAAAACGCTTGGGTAGTTCTGAAGTTTGTGAACTTGGGTTACCTCTGAAGTTTGTGAACTTGGGTTACCTCTGAAGTTTGCGAACTTGGGATACCTCTGAAGTTTGTGAACTTGGGATACCTCTGAAGTTTGTGAACTTGGGTTACCTCTGAAGTTTGTGAACTTGGGTTACCTCTGAAGTTTGTGAACTTGGGTTACCTCTGAAGTTTGTGAACTTGGGTTACCTCTGAAGTTTGTGAACTTGGGTTACCTCTGAAGTTTGTGAACTTGGGTTACCTCTGAAGTTTGTGAACTTGGGTTACCTCTGAAGTTTGTGAACTTGGGTTACCTCTGAAGTTTGTGAACTTGGGTTACCTCTGAAGTTTGTGAACTTGGGTTACCTCTGAAGTTTGTGAACTTGGGTTACCTCTGAAGTTTGCGAACTTGGGATACCTCTGAAGTTTGTGAACTTGGGTTACCTCTGAAGTTTGCGAACTTGGGATACCTCTGAAGTTTGTGAACTTGGGATACCTCTGAAGTTTGTGAACTTGGGTTACCTCTGAAGTTTGTGAACTTGGGTTACCTCTGAAGTTTGTGAACTTGGGTTACCTCTGAAGTTTGTGAACTTGGGTTACCTCTGAAGTTTGTGAACTTGGGTTACCTCTGAAGTTTGTGAACTTGGGTTACCTCTGAAGTTTGTGAACTTGGGTTACCTCTGAAGTTTGTGAACTTGGGGTACCTCTGAAGTTTGTGAACTTGGGTTACCTCTGAAGTTTGTGAACTTGGGTTACCTCTGAAGTTTGTGAACTTGGGTTACCTCTGAAGTTTGTGAACTTGGGTTACCTCTGAAGTTTGTGAACTTGGGGTACCTCTGAAGTTTGTGAACTTGGGGTACCTCTGAAGTCTGCGAACTTGGGTTACCTCTGAAGTTTGTGAACTTGGGTTACCTCTGAAGTTTGTGAACTTTGGTACCTCTGAAGCCTGTGAACTTTGGTACCTCTGAAGTTTGTGAACTTGGGTTACCTCTGAAGTTTGTGAACTTGGGTTACCTCTGAAGTTTGTGAACTTTGGTACCTCTGAAGCCTGTGAACTTTGGTACCTCTGAAGCCTGTGAACTTTGGTACCTCTGAAGTTTGTGAACTTGGGGTACCTCTGAAGTCTATGAACTTGGGGTACCTCTGAAGGTAGTGTCTTCTTCAGCGTGAAAGAAAAAAAAAGCATCGCAAGGAGTTGATTGCGGTGAAAGCAGGTATTGGAGAGGTCCTGGTTGATACCTGGTTGATACCTGGTTCACAATATGCTCGGGGGTCAAGGGAAGTGGGCCGGCCAGAGGAGTGATGGGGGAACAGCCACAAACAGGACCACGTGATGACCAAACACCAGAACCATCCAACTGTGTAAACCAATAAAAGGGCCGCGAGTGACGCCCAATCAGCGACGGAGAGGCTACGTGGGTTACGAAGGACTGAGGGCAGTTAAGAAGAAAAAAAAATCATTTGGATCCTCTGCTTTAGAGAAACTCGACTGTTGATCCGAGGAACAGATTACCGGGATTATTGACGTGGGATTGATTGTTTCGAGCGTAAGTTAGACTGGTGGGTGATTCAGTTTGGGTGGAGATAGCTAAGAGCTGCCTCGTGTGGAGCCAACATCAGGCTGTTCTGCAGTCTCCTTAATAACATAATACGCGATGTAATTACTCCACTAATTAATAAGGTTTGTATATTTGGATCCAACAAGATCACCTCCATGAATCTCACTTAAACCTGTCAAGTCAGGTAACGGATCATTAATAGTCTGTATCAGACACTTTGACTGGCAGTAAGTCCAGTTCCTTTGACTGGCAGTAGGTCCAGTCACTTTGACTGGCAGTAAGTCCAGTCACTTTGACTGGCAGTAAGTCCAGTCACTTTGACTGGCAGTAAGTCCAGTCACTTTGACGGGCAGTAAGTCCAGTCACTTTGACGGGCAGTAAGTCCAGTCAATTTGACTGGAAGTAAGTTCAGTCACTTTGACGGGCAGTAAGTCCAGTCACTTTGACGGGCAGTAAGTCCAGTCAATTTGACGGGCAGTAAGTCCAGTCAATTTGACTGGAAGTAAGTTCAGTCACTTTGACGGGCAGTAAGTCCAGTCACTTTGACTGACGGGTCCTCATATGTTGCCACCACATACTGGAGCGGGTCCTCATATGTTGCCACCACATACTGGAGCGGGTCCTCATATGTTGCCACCACATACTGGAGCGGGTCCGCATATGTTGCCACCACATACTGGAGCGGGTCCTCATATGTTGCCACCACATACTGGAGCGGGTCCTCATATGTTGCCACCACATACTGGAGCGGGTCCTCATATGTTGCCACCACATACGAGACTATGTCCCTATGCTGAACTATGTGGTGCCGCTCTCGACAAGGGCGAGGGCTCCGATTGGAGCACCGAGCACCCAGAGGTCTGACATCCTCCCTCCGTGACATCACACGACCAAATGATCACAGCTGAGGCAAGATGTCGTCTCCCATTGGCTACCTGAGGTCACGTGACTAATGTCTCGACGGCGGATATGACGTCAGAGCTCCATCGAGCGCAATCTTGTTTGGGACCAAAAAAAAAAAAAAAATATATACAAAAACTTGAATAAAATCTAATATCAACCTCATTACAAAATGTTAACATGTTATAATAAATTAACAAATGCTTCATGGCAGTCTTTCGTGGTACCTGACGGCTGAGTAGTCAGCGCTTCGGATTCGTAGTCTTAAGGTTCCGGGTTCGATCCCCGGTGGAGGCGGAAACATATGGGTAGAGTTTCTTTCACTCAGATGCCCCCTGTTCACCTAGCTCTTAATATATTGGAACACACACACACACACACTCGCAGGCGGGGTCCAAGAGCCAACGCTCGATCCTGCAGGCACAAATAGGTAAGTACACACACATATACAGCTGCCTGGCCAGTTGATTGACTCTTGAGAGGGGGGACCAAAGAGCTAAAGCTCAATCCCCGTAAGCACAACTAGGTAAGTACACACACAAAAGACAGATCCTGGGGATGTGTGTGTGTGTGTGTGTGTGTGTGTGTGTGTGTGTGTGTGTGTGTGTGTGTGTGTGTGTGTGTGTGTTTACTAGTTGTGTTTACTAGTTGTGTTTTTGCGGGGGTTGAGCTTTGCTCTTTCGGCCCGCCTCTCAACTGTCAATCAACTGTTTACTAACTACTTTTTTTTTTTTTTTTGTTTTTTTTTTTTTTTTTTTTTGTCCCACACCCCACACACACCCCAAGAAGCAGCCCGTGACAGCTGACTAACTCCCAGGTACCTATTTACTGCTAGGTAACAGGGGCACTTAGGGTGAAAGAAACTTTGCCCATTTGTTTCTGCCTCGTGCGGGAATCGAACCCGCGCCACAGAATTACGAGTCCTGCGCGCTATCCACCAGGCTACGAGGCCCCCCTTGTGTGTGTGTGTGTGTGTGTGTGTGTGTATGTGTGTGTATGTGTGTGGGTGTGTGTGTGTGTGTGTG
>NC_091179.1:11298511-11398511 GCF_040958095.1 Procambarus clarkii
GAGAGAGAGAGAGAGAGAGAGAGAGAGAGAGAGAGAGAGAGAGAGAGAGAGAGAGAGAGAGAGAGAGAGAGAGAGAGAGAGAGAGAGAGACAGAGAGAGCGAGAGAGACAATGACACTAAGACAGGCACAGAGTAATAACACAACAGTTAGAGAAACTTAAAGAAAGAGTAATTGGCAATTCTCAGGAGTAGGTTATAATGTGGTGAGTTCTGAGAACAACTTCCTCTCCACATTTCCTCAAGACACATGGCACGTTAACACCTTAAATACTTGTCTCTGTCTCTGCTGCTACACTCCTAGCAGGCTTGAGCAACTTGCCTTAGTATTTTGTACATAATTATCATATCTCCTCAGTCTAGTCTCGGGTTTCAGTTCTTGACTGTATCTCCGTAATTCAAGCCTGTCGTCTCTGGGATCAGTCTGGTGACATACGATTGAACTTCCACCAGCTGGTGCAGGTTTGTGCTTGACGCAGGTGAGAGCTCCATACTGGCGCTGCATATATAGGAATTGATCTGACGTACGTGTGGTGAAGACTTGTGTATAAAGGACACTGTGTACATGTTCTCACCTAACTGGGGGGGGGGGGGTTCGGATAATAATATAATGGGATAATGGGACGTGAGATAATGGGACGCGAGATAATGGGGCGTAGGATAATGGGGCGTGGGATAATGGGGCGTGGGATAATGGGGCGTGGGATAATGGGGCGTGGGATAATGGGGCGTGGGATAATGGGGCGTGGGATAATGGGGCGTCGGATAATGGGGCGTGGGATAATGGGGCGTGAGATAATGGGGCATGGGATAATGGGGCGTAGGCTAATGAGGCGTGGGATAATGGGGCGTGGGATAATGGGGCGTGGGATAATGGGACGTGAGATAATGGGGCGTGGGATAATGGGACGTGGGATAATGGGGCGTGGGATAATGGGACGTGGGATAATGGGGCGTGGGATATTGGGACGTGGGATAATGGGGCGTAGGATAATGGGGCGTAGGATAATGGGGCGTAGGATAATGGGGCGTGGGATAATGGGACGTGAGATATTGGGGCGTGGGATAATAAGGCGTGGGATAATGGGACGTGAGATATTGGGGCGTGGGATAATAGGGCGTGGGATAATGGGACGTGGGATAATGGGGCGTGGGATAATGGGGAGTGGGATAATGGGGCGTGGGATATTGGGACGTGGGATAATGGGGAGTGGGATAATGGGACGTGAGATATTGGGGCGTGGGATAATAAGGCGTGGGATAATGGGACGTGAGATATTGGGACGTGGGATAATGGGGCGTAGGATAATGGGGCGTAGGATAATGGGGCGTAGGATAATGGGGCGTGGGATAATGGGACGTGAGATATTGGAGCGTGGGATAATAAGGCGTGGGATAATGGGACGTGAGATATTGGGGCGTGGGATAATAGGGCGTGGGATAATGGGACGTGAGATATTGGGGCGTGGGATAATGGGGAGTGGGATAAGGGTAATACTAAGGGGAGTATTGATAATGAGAAAGTAGCCTCATTGTGATGATAAATAAATCAACTGCAATCAAACCAAAAGAAACAAAGAGACACACAAATAAAAAAAATAAAAAAGAAGAAACAAAGAATGAAATAAAGAAAACAGAAAACGAATATAATACCTTCAAACTAAATTAAAAAAAATAAAAAAAAAATATTATCCCAATTAAAAAAAACAATTCTCCGAAATAACTAACCGGGCTCTTGTTTATTTACAAACATTCAAAGATATTATATTTAAATGTTTTTTTTTTTTTTAGTTCTCTCCCGCCAAACACACACCGAAACTACGACGTTGGTACAACGTTCGAACAAGTTTTAACAACACCTAACCAGTTATAACAACCAATATAGCAAGTTGTAACAACGTTCTAATACGTCATAAACACGTTAAGCCAAGATGTAACAACTTTATTACAAGTTGTAACAAGCGGAAAATAGAGACAGTTTCGGTTTGTGTTTCCAGGGCTCTCTCTGTCTAGCTCTCTTTCTAACTTGGTTTTTCTCTATGCATCTTGATATCTCTATCTCCTTCTATACCTACAGGTCTCAGATGCTCTGCTTACCATTCTCTTCCCTATTCCTTGTTAATGTTCTGTCACTAACAACTCCACGTTAACCACACGCCACATTTCACATTTACCCCTTGAAATATTTTTGTGAAAATGGTCAAAAGGGTACAACTGCAAATATATTTTAAAAACGTTTATCTCAAACTAATCCCGACCAACCGATGCCCGTCCCATGCCCCAGACCAATCACCCTGCAAAGTTGGGTGAAGCTACTTCCCCTTAAGCGTCTGAGCCTCCACCTTTGGACAGACGGACAGACAAACATTATCTCTCTAAAGGTACAGATATTTATTTATTTCCCGGTTTTTTCCGGTGAATTAAGACTGACCTGAGCCCTTTATGCGTTGATTACTATTCTTGTCGTGTGGAGGGCCGTATGGTATGGCATTATACGTGAGCCTCTCTGATACCGAGTTAATTACTTTTTGCCCTCCCTGGGGAACACGGCTGCTGGTGATAGGAACTGAATTTTGAGAAGTAACAGAGAGATGGGGAGAGGGAGGGAGAGAGAGAGAGAGAGAGAGAGAGAGAGAGAGAGAGAGAGAGAGAGAGAGAGAGAGAGAGAGAGAGAGAGAGAGAGAGAGAGAGAGAGAGATGGAGAGAGATATGGAGAAAGAGAGATAGATAGAGAGGGAAAGAGAGAGATGGATAAAGAGGGAGAGAAAGAGAAAGAGAGAGAGATGGAGAAAGAGAGAGAAAGAGGAAGAGAGAGAGATGGAGAAAGAGAGAGAAAGAGGGAGAGAGAGAGATGGAGAAAGAGAGACAGGAGACATATGAAGATAGAGAGACAGAAGGAAAACATATAGGATAATACTGACCATGAACAATCAGAACGAAAAGCGTTTAGCATACTAACCAAAATTATCAGGTGTTTACACCTATGCCCACCTGTGTAAAATAATAATAATAATAATAAAAATAATAATAATTCTTATTGTATTGATAATGTCAACAACTTTGGTGCATCACACATTAGTTGTCATTTATTTAGATGTCATTAGAATATGTCTAGTGGTGGTCTGGTTATAAGTAGAAATCACGTGATCTCTGACATAGCCTTGTTCGTTCGTGCATTGTCAGGCATCTTGCAAGAGACGCTGTCGTCTTGCCTTTATATTGAGATCACTGGGGGCTGACGTCAAGAGATGTCAAAAAGCAGGCAACATTCATCTCATTAGATTCACCATTAAAATGCACAAATAACAAGTTTCTGTCAAAGATCACATCACCATAATCAAAACACACATAAACATAATCAAAACACATATCAACATAATCAAAACACACATATCAACATAATCAAAACACACATATCAACATAATCAAAACACACATATCAACATACTCAACACACATATCAACAATAATGTGTCGCACAGGACACAACCGGATTTAACACACCCCAGAAACAAGCAAAATTGTTTTTAACTAGCGGTGTGTGAGCTATACCAACAATGAGAGGTTAAATTTAAGTTCAAAGACCTCCTTTTTTCTTGTTTCCATTGCTTGGTGTTTTGCTGTACAATCCTCCTATCTTGAGATAAATCTCTTCTTGTGGACGCGAGCATCTAGATAACAACAGTGTGTAAAATTGAATAAGAAGCGCAGCCGGGCGGATAGGAGGCTTAAATGAGGAAATAAAGAAAGTGGAGGAGGGAGGAAGAAAGGAGTGAGAAAATGGGGAAGAACAAAGAAAGAAGAAAGATAGTGAGAAAGAAAGGATAGAGTGTGAGAAGAGAGAAAAAAACATGAATATTTCGTGATTTTTGGCAAGCTACGTTTATCAGATATATAAAAAGAATGGTTATCTTGCCTTTTAGGGAGGAGGGAAGTAAAGACTTGCCTATTAAAAAAATAAAAAGGAGGGACCTGATAGCCAGGTCTCCTCCCTCCTGTCTAATAAGAAGGAGGAGAGGAGGGACCTGCCTATCAGGAAAGATGGAGAATCTGACTATTATGAAGGAAAATGGACCCTGGTTGCCTAACAATGGATCCACATCATGACGAGGATGGAGTCATTGTCAGCGCAGCGGCCAATGGAGTGTGCAGCAGCAGCATCAATCTCCACCCACACTAATCACCAACCATCAATTTCTCCCACAAAAAATAAATCTGAAAATCTGGTTCATTTATGCTTTAGACTCCAGATGGCGTATAATCAATGACATCTCTTTGAATGGGAGTTCCCTTAGTATTAGCAGCAGTGGTAGATGCATAAGTAGTAGTAGTAGATTGACCAGACCACACACTAGAAGTTGAAGGGACGATGACGTTTCGGTCCGTCCTGGACCATTCTCAATCGACTTGAGAATGGTCCAGGACGGACCGAAACGTCGTCGTCCCCTTAACTTCTAGTGTGTGGTCTGGTCAACATACTCCAGCCACGTTATTGTGACTCATCGCCTGCCTAGTAGTAGTAGAATTAATGTTAGAAATAGTGCTGATTCTACTAATGTAGTAATATAGAAATATATATTGACTCTTGAAGGGCTTCAGGGGTCGTGAATGATTTAATACCGACTGAACCGTCATGGTCGAAGAGGCATAGGACACATAACTATACTTATAAGTGCTTTGAAGTAAGAGGTAGAGATTCCGTAAGTGGTGGCCGCCACCAATAAGTACCCAGAAATAAGTGGCACATCAATCACTGTCAATCTCTTCAGTAGATTATGATTTTTTTTTCTAATTTTGGAAATCATTCTCAACTTCAGACTTAATCACTTAATTACTTAACTCCTTGACCTTACGTCGTCCATCACTATGTACTCTACGACAGCTCTCTGATTTTTATATATTTTGTCTGATTTATATATACAAATGTATTAATATTTATATAATAAATGTACATTTATTATATACGATTTATATATAATTTATATATATTTTTACATAATAGGAACCCATATTTCCACACCCATATGAGGCAGGTGTTATGGGAATCTGAAATCAATTTGATTATGATATTTGAGGCGTTTTCTAACCTAACCGGTTAAAGTTTTGCAACATTTAAAAAAAACTATTTTGCTAAAAACTTCAAGTTTTTAGCAATTATACAAGTTATTAGCAAAACTAAACATGTTTTTAACAAAACCGTACGTGTCTTTAACAAAACCGTACGTGTCTTTAACAAAACCGTACGTGTCTTTAACAAAACCGTACGTGTCTTTAACAAAACCGTACGTGTCTTTAACAAAACCGTACGTGTCTTTAACAAAACCGTACGTGTCTTTAACAAAACCGTACGTGTCTTTAACAAAACCGTACGTGTCTTTAACAAAACCGTACGTGTCTTTAACAAAACCGTTCATGTCTTTAACAAAACCGTTCAAGTTTTTAACAAAACCGTTCAAGTTTTTAACAAAACCGTTCAAGTTTTTAACAAAACCGTTCAAGTTTTTAACAAAACTGTTCAAGTTTTTAATGAAACCGTTCAAGTTTTTAACAAAACTATACATGTTTTTAACGAAACCGTTCAAGTTTTTAACAAAACCGTTCAAGTTTTTAACAAAACTATACATGTTTTTAACAAAACTATACATGTTTTCAACAAAACTATGTACTGATGAAGCATCCCTAGACGGAGGGATGCTGGGGAGGTCCCTAGACTTCCCCCTGTCAGGTCCAGGGGGCCTTGAATGTTATTTAGTGTATTAATTGGCCAATTGTATGCTTGTATAACTTTAATATATCCAATAAATCTGTCTGTCGGTTATAGAGTGAGGCAACGCCTCATATTTCAGTGAGTATTCATTAACGTTGCAGCAGCTGAATCTTTTCCAGGACCCTGGACACTCATGAGGTTCACCGCTTCATAAGTGTCCCTAGTCTGGGCAGAGTTTCAGTCAGGCTGACTGAACCTCTTCATATAAATTGAATATATATATATATATATATATATATATATATATATATATATATATATATATATATACTTGATCATATAAATTAAGTTAACAATTGCTTGCTTAGTTATCTTCAATTTGTAATATAAGTTTATCTAATTGAATATAATCTTTAGTACTTAGTTAACAATACTTAGACCACATTTAAGGTCCTTTAATATACTTCCACAATTTAAATTGTTGTGTTTATAGTAAATGAATATTGGCTGTTGATAGTTATGGTGCTAGGCTGGACTATGTACATGTTTAAATCCCTGATTTAAACAGAACCCGTGTTCAGTCATAGAACGGAATTTATTGAAAATCTTATCCTTGTATAAACAATACAAGCTAATGGGAGATAATTGCCTGCAGGTGGATTATGGAGCTTCAATCAACCTCTAGATTCACCCCCACCTGCCCCTTACAGCCCACAGTCTGTCATTAGGAAAAGAGGAGCTAGGATTTACGACCCTAGCTAGAGACTTTAGTTGAATTAATTTTGCATACAGTAATTTTTAATTTAGTACAGTACAAGTTCCTAGTAGTTCTCCTCTCATATCAATCCCGGCAGTTTTTTTTCCACATTTTGTATTCCCTCTATCTGTATGTGTTTTGTATTCCCTCTATATGTGTTTTGTATTCCCTCTATCTGTATGTGTTTTGTATTCCCTCTACCTATGCGTGTTCTGAGGTTATTACGTGTTTTGTAGTTCCTCTGCGTTGTTGGGATCAGACTGAGAGAGATAAATATATCAGTCTCTAGAATATTTCTGATGCAACAGAATTGCAAAAGGTATAAGAGAATGTTTTCTGTTGCATGGAGGGCAACGTCCCACTAGCACCTCAGGGCTAAGGTCCAGAGGTCTTTAGCCTCGTTCATTGCAGAAGTTGTAGTAGTAGGTACTAGTAGGTACTAGTAGGTATTAGTATTAGTTAGTAGTAGTAACTTCGAGTGGAGTATTAGGAAATGCAGAGTAAGTAAATTATCTTTAAATAAAAATAATTGTTTTACCTTTTTGGTCTGCTGCGGTCTAACTAACCCATCAAGAGGTTCATTAAGGGATTTAAAAAATTAAATAAAAGTTAAAGAAGGAAACCAGCACTAAGCATAAGCAACAAAAAAAGACAGAATTAAAAAAAATTATTGGTGAAAATTGGATTAAAACATCGACAAAGGCAGTGAAAATCCCGAAGCTTTAGAACCGTCAGATACAAAACAGGAACAATCAGGACCCGTCAATAGCCAAGTATTACACATACAACAGCCGCGTTCGTTACTGTCAGTTCCCTAACTGCTCGATAAAATTAGATTGACTACTGGAGTGACGCGGAGGGATCTGTCTATATGTATATACCTGTCATTTGACAGGTATATTCGTATAGTAGATGGCATCCATCCTTCACTCTTTCTTACCTCGCCTCTCTCTCTCTCTCTCTCTCTCTCTCTCTCTCTCTCTCTCTCTCTCTCTCTCTCTCTCTCTCTCTCTCTTCTTTCCACTTTATCACAACGTCCATATCTCTATCTACCTTCTACCTCTCTCCCCCGTCACCCGTCTCTCTCTCTCCCTGCCTTATTCACCCATATCTCACTCCCTTCCCCCCGTCTCTCTCTCTCTCTCTCTCTCTCTCTCTCTCTCCATGGTGCTACGGTCCGGCAAGAACATCTTGCCCACCACCTTCAGTCCCTCCTGTATGGAAAATAGCAACCAGGAAACAATTTCTGGGCCCCCAGCATCCACCTCCCTATCCCCCATCGAGATGGCTTGTTCGCGGGGCGTAACTCAGTGTAAATGTGTCCGCTTGCCAGGGTCCTCTGTCTTCACCCTCTCTAATGATGTCCTCTTTTTATTCCCTCATCCTCCAGGAACGCGTGTGTCCGGTAGTTAGGATGGAGAGTAGTTGGGGTGGGCTAGCAGTTAGCTGGTTGTTCAAGCTGGCTGTGTCGTATGGTTGTTGACTACAAGATTCGTGATTCATAAGAGGTGTGGAAGAAGGATTTAAGGGGGTTTTAGTGAGAGATAAAGATGTGAGAGTGAGATGAGAGGTTTTAGTGTACGTTTTAGTGAGAGATAAATCCTCAGCTTGAATATGCAACTCTTATAAAAGTTTTAAATAAAACATATTCACTAGAAGCAAAAACATGCATTAGAAACTCGTGTTTGGAAATAAATTCATGTTACAAACTACATGTTTTCTCTTCCAATAAAACTTGAGTATTTCCGCAATTAAAATTTTATTTTTGTCATTAGAGATTAATCTTGCATCAACGGATGTGTTAATTTACAGCTGTCAAAGTAGTTTGTTTATTTACAAATTAAGCTATATGAGGAGAGCGTGCCAAGCTGATGGAGTATCTTCCGTTTATTTTCGGCATTGTCTGTAATTATCGTTTATTTTTTCTCGTTACTGTCAGTTTCTGTCAATACCGAGTCTAACCCGGTGGTGATTTCTCCTGTACCGGGTATATCTCGGTCACTCGGTCCTTAATACTCCTATGTTGATGGAAGAATTATCTACTTACACTCCCCTAGTATATATATATATATATATATATATATATATATATATATATATATATATATATATATATATATATATATATATATATATATATATATATATATGTCGTACCTAGTAGCCAGAACTCACTTCTCAGCCTACTATGCAAGGCCCGATTTGCCTAATAAGCCAAGTTTTCATGAATTAATGTTTTTTCGTCTACCTAACCTACCTAACCTAACCTAACCTAGCTTTTTTGGCTACCTAACCTAACCTTACCTATATATATAGGTTAGGTTAGGTTAGGTAGGGTTGGTTAGGTTCGGTCATATATCTACGTTAATTTTAACTCCAATAAAAAAAAATTTACCTCATACATAGTGAAAAGGGTAGCTTTATCATTTCATAAGAAAAAAATTATAGTAAATATATTAATTCAGGAAAACTTGGCTTATTAGGCAAATCGGGCCTTGAATAGTAGGCTGAGAAGTGAGTTCTGGCTACTAGGTACGACATATATATATATATATATATATATATATATATATATAATGTTTTGCCTTCACAGGCTATACTCCCATGTCCTGTAACGCTACGCAGGCTACTCCCATGTCCTGTTAACACTACGCAGGCTACTCCCATGTCCTGTTTACACTACGCAGGCTACTCCCATGTCCTGTAACACTACGCAGGCTATACTCCCATGTCCTGTAACGCTACGTAGGCTACTCCCATGTCCTGTTAACACTACGCAGGCTACTCCCATGTCCTGTAACGCTACGCAGGCTACTCCCATGTCCTGTTAACACTACGCAGGCTACTCCCATGTCCTGTAACACTACGCAGGCTACTCCCATGTCCTGTTAACACTACGCAGGCTACTCCCATGTCCTGTTAACACTACGCAGGCTACTCCCATGTCCTGTAACACTACGCAGGCTATACTCCCATGTCCTGTAACGCTACGCAGGCTACTCCCATGTCCTGTTAACACTACGCAGGCTACTCCCATGTCCTGTTAACACTACGCAGGCTACTCCCATGTCCTGTAACACTACGCAGGCTATACTCCCATGTCCTGTAACGCTACGCAGGCTACTCCCATGTCCTGTAACACTACGCAGGCTACTCCCATGTCCTGTTAACACTACGCAGGCTACTCCCATGTCCTATAACGCTACGCAGGCTACTCCCATGTCCTGTTAACACTACCCTTCACATCCTACTCCTAATTACATTCTAATTTCGCTCATCAACGTCATCCAATATACACAAACAACTATTTAATCGAATTTTAAGAATCTTGCGTTGAAAGAAATCATCAAACGTAACGCTCGTCGCGTTTAATAACTTCTAAATGAGATTTTCTGTGTCCGTAAATCGCATTTTGGGGATTTATTTAAAACTCGAGAAGTTCCGCCAACTTCCAAGACGTTCTAGACACGATTCCGTAGTCAATATTTGATGTTCCATTAGGAAATGTTGTGCTCGTTGGAAGTGAATTCGGGTAATGAGGTCTATTCCTTGTTCCAGGAAGTGGCCATAGTGCTTGGAGCCATTTGTATGCGGTTATTAAACGGTTTTAATAAAGGTTCTTTTGAGAAGGAGATATTGGGTAATTATTCTCATGTGTGAGAAGATTTATGAGTGACAGACGACGCTGTGAGTGAGGAAGGGTTAGGAGGGAGAGGTGGAGAAAAAGGTGGAGAAAGAGGTGGAGGAGAGAGAAAAGGAGGGAGGAAAGAAGGGAAATAGGGGAATATAAAGTAAAAGAAGAAAGGAATGTGTAAGAAAAGTGAGAGATTTGGAAAGACAAAGATGACGAAGAAGATGATAGCAATGGAGGAATGTGAAGGATAGCGAGATGCAGGTGAGGGGTATAACGTTTTAGCGGGCCAGAATGTCGGCAATGGAGACAAGAAAGAACAGTTACAGGATAGCAGAGATGAAGGAGAAACGACACTAAGGGGAAAAAGAGAGATATCAGAGTCTCAGAGAAATGTCAAGAGACCGTGAGATGACAAGGGCAAAGAGTCGCCAGAGTCTTAGACATGATAAAGAGGAAAAAAAAGAGAGGTCAGGGGTCTGAGATTAAGGTTCAAGAGTCAAGCTTTAAGTTGAGCTCGCCAAGGATAGTCCAACTTTCCTCGTAACTCTCGTGTTGATATATTGCTTCACACCGGCCAAGGAGAGTTTCTTATTACCTGTCTGTTAAAGATTACTTTCTTCACCTCCTCGTCTGAAACACCTCAACCTGGTGAAATTTTTACTGAAATCATAAAATACAAAATACAAGTACAACATATTTAGACAAAACCACTACAAAATAAAACCCTGAAAATGCAATAGACGTCATACCTTTAAATATACGAAAAATAATTGTAATAACTGGTTTACATGGAGAAGCTGTCACACAATATTTTTAATTTACATGAAATTTGTATTGTTTTAAATGAATAAAAATTTCAAGTGGCAGCTTGAAGGCTAAGAGAGGGAGACAGCTATGCCTCCAGACAATATTCATTTACATTTATTAAGCATTATATTTTACGTTGGTATGTTGAGTTAAAAATGGCTCCACACTTCAGTATGTAAATCAATTATATTGTAAAAGCTTATAGTGGAAGGCATTTAAGGACAGGACAACGCCAAACGAATGGTGCTCAATCAGACATTATCGCTCACCCATCCAGGTCAAAATAGTTGGGCTAGGGAAGATAAGACATGTACGACAATTAGCCATGGAAGGCATTTATCTTCCAAAGACTCGTTCCTGAGCCTCTGTGGTATTTGTGATGGCCCAAAATACAAGGGGGAAGCCTCAAGCCTCCCTAAATGATATAAGGAGCCTGGTAGACTCGTAATAGAACCCTCTGATGTTAACTAATAGGTGTAGATGGTGTGAGGTAATTAAATTTTTTAATGAATTAGGATTAATAATATTTCTTTAAGGACGGACATTTTACAAAGAGTATTTGAGGATCGAGAAATGTTCTATGTTTCAACACTCTCAATAAATAAATAAATAAATAAATAAATAAATAAATAAATAAATAAATAAATAAATAAATAAATTAATCACTCCTGAATAGAAAAAGAAACACATAAACATTCGAAAAATAAACATAAGTCATACAGCAGAATTAAAAAAAAAAAAAGTAGACAAAAATTTGTTAAGGTGGAAAAACTTATTTGAATTTGATATGAAAGAAACCAACTGTTATTTGTTCTTTTGAAAGCAGTTGGCGAGGCTTTCTTAAATGAGCCCCGTGTGGTTAATGAGTCCACTGCCTCTCAGGCGACCTTTGTGAGGGAGGAATTAGAGACGGGATAAAGTCTCTCAGGGTAATTGGGTAATTATGTAAATGAAAGAGACTACTATTGTAAATTGGGGACGTCGCCTCTTAAACTTTTTGTAAAAGGTCAGCATATATATATATATATATATATATATATATATATATATATATATATATATATATATATATATATATATATATATATATATATATATATAATGAGACACTATCCCAGACCCAGTACCTCTGTACCCAGTACCTCTGTACCTAGTACGCCCTGTACCTCTTGACAAGGTTCCTGCCCCAACTCAATCTTCCCTATTTGCTAAGGTTTTTGAACCCTCCGGCAACAGGCTCTTAACTAGGTCACCGAAAATCATTAACCTTCCCACTATTTTAAGACGTTAATATTATTGGCACCAGTGGGGGTCTTCAGGACGCATGGGAACCATCACTCCAATACCTGCAGGAGCCACTACACTACTGTAGGAGCCACTACACTACTGTAGGAGCCACTACACTACTGTAGGAGCCACTACACTACTGCAGGAGCCACTACACTACTGTAGGAGCCACTACACTACTATAGGAGCCACTACACTACTGTAGGAGCCACTACACTACTGTAGGAGCCACTACACAATACTGCAGGCGCCCCTACACTACTGCAAGGAGCCACTACACTACTGCAGGAGCCACTACACTACTGCAGGAGCCACTACACTACTGTAGGAGCCACTACACTACTGTAGGAGCCACTACACTACTTCAGGAGCCACTGTACCAGTACATATACTTACAGGACTGTAAGCATCCCACTGTTACAGCGCACGTCACTTTAGTACAGAGAAAACAAAGATGACCCTTAACGGCTACTTTCATTTCAATATTGTCTTGATATGTATTAATATGTGTATGTACTACATACTACAGCCTATGTAGCAGATAAGCCTTCACTAAACACTAAGAGCCTTTCACTGGCTATGTAGCAGATATATTCACTGACACCTGCGAGGCTTTCACTGGCAAAGTAGTGCACCACTATAGCGAACTGCCTCGTTACTCCATACTAACTGCTGGATCCGTTGGCAGGTGCTCAAGTATTGTATAGCGATGGTGGTCCCATTATGACAAGTATTCTCGCTGGCCATATCGACAGAACGCGAGGTCCAGAGGTCCTTCTCGCTAGCCATACCGACAGAACGCAAGGTCCAGAGGTCCTTCTCGTAGGCCATACCGACAGAACGCAAGGTTCAGAGGTCCTTCTCGCTGCCCATATCGACAGAACGCAAGGTTCAGAGGTCCTTCTCGCTAGCCATATCGACAGAACGCAAGGTTCAGAGGTCCTTCTCGTAGGCCATACCAACAGAACGCAAGGTTCAGAGGTCCTTCTCGCTGCCCATACCGACAGAACGCAGTCCAGAAATGAATCACTTACAACGCATCACACCAACGCATCTGTCATCTGCGCACATCGGGGCCGGATGCTGGCGGATATCTCGACATCAAACAAATGACGCTTACATCCTGGTCCACCGCCTCACGTCACGACGTCACACCACACGACGTAAACGGTGTGACGTCGACACTACGTCACACGTCGACGACACTACGTCACACGACGACGACATTACGTGACGCCGACTTGGCCGGAACCTGCCGGGGAAGGAACTGAGGGGTCCAAAGACAAAGAATGACTATACACACGGAATTGTCGTGGAGAACATACCCAATGCTAACAACAACAGTGCTCTGAAACACCAAGATGCTATTCGGTTTGAATTGATAAAGGTTGTCGCTGTCTACTGTAATCAACTTTCAAATGAAATCTACATTTACAGTCCTCGTCTGTAATATTTTGGTGAAGTCTGAATTGGGTTGTGTTCATCACACTACTAAATGAACATTTTGTATTAAGAAAGGAGTCGCAAATACAGTAAATGGTGTATTTTCCCAATTCATAACTACAGGAACTGCTGTATTATTGCAGGAGTCAGTGCTACAGCAACTGTATTATTGCAAGAGTCACTGTTACAGCAGCTGTATTATTGCAGGAGTCACTGCTACAGGAGCTGTATTATTGCAGGAGTCACTGTTACAGCAACTGTATTGTTGCAGGAGTCACTGCTACAGCAACTGTATTATTGCAAGAGTCACTGTTACAGCAGCTGTATTATTGCAGGAGTCACTGTTACAGCAACTGTATTGTTGCAGGAGTCACTGCTACAGCAACTGTATTGTTGCAGGAGTCACTGCTACAACAACTGTATTGTTGCAGGAGTCACTGCTACAGCAACTGTATTATTGCAAGAGTCACTGTTACAATACCTGTATTATTGCAGGAATCTTTACTAGAGTACACTCACTAAAGGCGTGAAACAGTCCCTATAGTTCACCACTAGCCACGCCACTAGCCACGCCACTAGCCACTCCACTAGCCACGCCACTAGCCACTCCACTAGCCACGCCACTAGCCACTCCACTAGCCACGCCACTAGCCACTCCACTAGCCACGCCACTAGCCACTCCACTAGCCACGCCACTAGCCACGCCACTAGCCACGCCACTAGCCACTCCACTAGCCACTCCACTAGCCACTCCACTAGCCACTCTAGCCACGTCACTAGCCACGCCACTAGCCACGCCACTAGCCACGCCTCTAGCCACGCCACTAGCCACGCCACTAGCCACGCCACTAGCCACGCCTCTAGCCACGCCACTAGCCACGCCACTAGCCACGCCACTAGCCACGCCACTAGCCACTCCACTAGCCACGCCACTAGCCACTCCACTAGCCACGCCTCTAGCCACGCCACTAGCCACGCCACTAGCCACTCCACTAGCCACTCCACTAGCCACTCCACTAGCCACTCCACTAGCCACGCCACTAGCCACTCCACTAGCCACGCCTCTAGCCACGCCACTAGCCACTCCACTAGCCACTCCACTAGCCACTCCACTAGCCACGCCACTAGCCACGCAACTAGCCACGCCACTAGCCACGCCACTAGCCACTCCACTAGCCACGCCACTAGCCACTCCACTAGCCACGCCACTAGCCACTCCACTAGCCACGCCACTAGCCACTCCACTAGCCACGCCACTAGCCACTCCACTAGCCACGCCACTAGCCACTCCACTAGCCACTCCACTAGCCACGCCACTAGCCACTCCACTAGCCACTCCACTAGCCACTCTAGCCACGTCACTAGCCACGCCACTAGCCACGCCACTAGCCACGCCTCTAGCCACGCCACTAGCCACGCCACTAGCCACGCCACTAGCCACGCCACTAGCCACTCCACTAGCCACGCCACTAGCCACTCCACTAGCCACGCCTCTAACCACGCCACTAGCCACGCCACTAGCCACTCCACTAGCCACGCCACTAGCCACTCCACTAGCCACGCCACTAGCCACTCCACTAGCCACGCCACTAGCCACTCCACTAGCCACGCCTCTAGCCACGCCACTAGCCACTCCACTAGCCACTCCACTAGCCACTCCACTAGCCACGCCACTAGCCACGCAACTAGCCACGCCACTAGCCACTCCACTAGCCACGCCACTAGCCACTCCACTAGCCACGCCACTAGCCACGCCACTAGCCACTCCACTAGCCACTCCACTAGCCACTCCACTAGCCACTCCACTAGCCACTCCACTAGCCACTCCACTAGCCACGCCTCTAGCCACGCCACTAGCCACGCCACTAGCCACGCCACTAGCCACGCCTCTAGCCACGCCTCTAGCCACGCCACTAGCCACGCCACTAGCCACTCCACTAGCCACTCCACTAGCCACTCCACTAGCCACTCCACTAGCCACGCCACTAGCCACTCCACTAGCCACGCCTCTAGCCACGCCACTAGCCACTCCACTAGCCACTCCACTAGCCACTCCACTAGCCACGCCTCTAGCCACGCCACTAGCCACTCCACTAGCCACTCCACTAGCCACTCCACTAGCCACTCCACTAGCCACTCCACGAGCCACTCCACTAGCCACGCCTCTAGCCACGCCACTAGCCACGCCACTAGCCACGCCACTAGCCACTCCACTAGCCACTCCACTAGCCACTCCACTAGCCACTCCACTAGCCACTCCACTAGCCACGCCTCTAGCCACTCCACTAGCCACGCCACTAGCCACTCCACTAGCCACGCCACTAGCCACTCCACTAGCCACGCCTCTAGCCACGCCACTAGCCACTCCACTAGCCACTCCACTAGCCACTCCACTAGCCACGCCTCTAGCCACGCCACTAGCCACGCCACTAGCCACTCCACTAGCCACACCACTAGCCACTCCACTAGCCACTCCACTAGCCACGCCTCTAGCCACTCCACTAGCCACTCCACTAGCCACTCCACTAGCCACTCCACTAGCCACTCCACTAGCCACGCCACTAGCCACGCAACTAGCCACGCCACTAGCCACGCCACTAGCCACTCCACTAGCCACGCCACTAGCCACGCAACTAGCCACGCCACTAGCCACTCCACTAGCCACGCCACTAGCCACGCCACTAGCCACTCCACTAGCCACTCCACTAGCCACGCCACTAGCCACTCCACTAGCCACTCCACTAGCCACTCCACTAGCCACTCCACTAGCCACTCCACTAGCCACGCCACTAGCCACGCCACTAGCCACGCCACTAGCCACTCCACTAGCCACGCCACTAGCCACTCCACTAGCCACTCCACTAGCCACTCCACTAGCCACTCCACTAGCCACTCCACTAGCCACTCCACTAGCTACTCCACTACAAGAGGTCCCAACTACAAGAGCCCCCACTACAAGAGGTCCAAATACAAGAAGTCCCAAGAGAGAGAATGAGAGAGCTCCTTCTCTCTCTCTCTCTCTCCATTTCCTTGCATTAAGCACCACTGAAACAGCCTGCGAGAGTCCGTCCCCCAAGAGACCTAATAACAAACTCACCTGCCTGGCTCTACTCCAGCAGTTGTCCGCCATCTTGGCCGTAGACCATCCTCATAGAGGATTTGAGAGCGTTTAGGCGCCTCCCTAAAGGGATCAAGCACCGCGTAGCAGGATATCTGCATCTGCTTGAAGGTATTCAGTTCCCAGATGAGAGATCTGCTGCTCCTCTCTTGAACTTTCTTGTTTTTTTTTGTCTATTAGCTGGTTATTTATATTTTAAATAGAATATCTATTGAATTTAAACGGGATGTATTTGATTTAGTGAGGCCTGGTCGAGGACCGGGCCGCGGGGATGCTAAGCCCCGGAAACACCTCAAGGTAACCTCAAGGTAGACATAAGGTGTATACTTGCTTCTCATCAGCCTCGCTCCTTCAGTATTGTCTGTATGCTTGTATATTCGCTCTCATTATTTTGGTATATATATATACATAAAACATGATGTATGTACATCCCATCCTCGTGTTTAGCTAGTACTTCTCACGACGAGGAGGTCCATAGTACGTATATTGACGTAAGAGGCAGTTGGAAAGTAGAAATCGGTAGTAACTTAAATTTGGACAAACCGGAAAAGTTTTTGTAGTGATGTTGCAAACAAAACTTAACCTAATCTCCCTATCTTGAGGTTATCTTGAGATGATTTCGGGGCTTTTAGCGTCCCCGCGGCCCGGTCCTCGACCAGGCCTCCACCCCCAGGAAGCAGCCCGTGACAGCTGACTAACACCCAGGTACCTATTTTACTGCTAGGTAACAGGGGCATAGGGTGAAAGAAACTCTGCCCATTGTTTCTCGCCGGCACCTGGGATCGAACCCAGGACCACAGGATCACAAGTCCAGCCTAGGCCTAATGCATGCTATCTGAGGCCTAATATAGTACATATATGTGCTATACTAGGAATATTTAAGATTGTTTTTTTAATGTTTCTTTTTCGGACTATATAAAGTGAATAGTACCAAACTCTACTATCTAATTGTCTATTACAACTATGTAACGGTTGCTCTTGCAAGTGCAGAGGCTGGCAGGGGCCTGACAGCTGAGCGGACAGCGCTTCGGATTCGTAGTCCTGAAGTTCTAGGTTCGATCCCCAGGAGGAGAGGCGTGAAACAAAAAGGACTAGGCCTGGTTGAGGACCGGGCCAAGGGGACGCTAAGCCCCGAAATCATCTCAAAATAACCTTTCAAGAAGATATATGTACTTATGTACATATATCTTATGTACTTATGTACATATATTGTACGATGATTCACATAGTAAAAAAACACTAAAATGACTATTTAAACAGGAAGACGAGTTGATATATAATAACTAAATACATAATATTTGCAGACCTATGAGATTATAAGCTTTTTATAATATAAGCTTTTAATACGTGCCTAAATACAGGTTTCCGGTCCCCCGACAAAGGGAATTATATGATTTTTTTGAGTCAAAAACAAGGAATTCTTCATAACAATGGACACAGCTTATATAGCAATTGTACTGAATTATGCTGGACCGATGTGAATCCCTCACCTTATGAAATAAAGATAATAATTAGAAATATCACTAGAAATGAGGAGATATGATCTAGCTGTATAAAATACCGAGGAATATAGACTAAACGGAAACAGATAGATTGTTACAAAACAGAATATGGAACTATTAATGGGAATTGGAGACCCCAAATTAGCCACATAAATCAACATAAACTACATATTCAGTATGTAAGTATAGTGAACATTTGAAATGAGCAGAATGTTGAAGTGTTGAATCAAGTTTAGTTCACAATTCAAGTCACATATTACATTAGTTATATTTGATGAAAGTTACGAAAGTTATGAGTTATGAAAGAGTGTGAGAAAAGTTGTCTAAAATATAATTGAGAAAAAGCGATCTTAGTCTCAGGAGAGGTTAACCCCCCCCCCCCACCCACACACACACCTACGACTGGACAGCGGTCGGGGTCGTAGTCCTAAGGGCCCGGGTTCGAAATCCAGCCGAGACAGAAACAAATGAGCTGAGTTTATTTTATCCTGGTGCCCCTGTTCACCTAGCAGCAGTAAATAGGTACCTGGGAGTTAGACGGCTGCTACGGACTGCTTCCTGGGGTGTGTATGTGTGTATTTGTTATAGAGAGAAATATGTGTAGTTCATATGACAGAAGAGAACAGATCAGGAGTCAGTACATTAGACAACCGACGGTTAGAAAGCCTGGGTCCAGGAGCTAACAGCTCGACCCTGCAAGAACAAATAGTAAATACACACAATGACCCTTCACCCTCACTGACGTTCACACGAACACACGCAAATACACTCTTACATGCATACATACACACAAACATTTTCACACACACATACATATAAATATCATTTAATTTGTAAAGCATTGTCCATCAAAAACTATCAAAGTGCTGAGCAGCCAACTGGAGAGTCGAGTTCAATACTACATGTTTATAATATATATATATATATATATATATATATATATATATATATATATATATATATATATATATATAAAACTGAAAACTCACACCCCAGAAGTGACTCGAACCCATACTCCCAGATGCCACGCAACTGGTATGTACAAGACGCCTTAATCCACTTGACCATCACGACCGGACAAAATGAGGTGATAGCCGAGGCTATTTGAACCACCCCACCGCCGGCACTCGGATAGTAATCTTGGGCATAGCATTTTACCAAATCACCTCATTCTTTGGGGCACACGTGAGGAACACAAATGCGAACAAGCCTGAATGGTCCCCAGGACAATATGCAACTGAAAACTCACACCCCAGAAGTGACTCGAACCCATACTCCCAGATGCCACGCAACTGGTATGTACAAGACGCCTTAATCCACTTGACCATCACGACCGGACAAAATGAGGTGATAGCCGAGGCTATTTGAACCACCCCACCGCCGGCACTCGGATAGTAATCTTGGGCATAGCATTTTACCAAATCACCTCATTCTTTGGGGCACACGTGAGGAACACAAATGCGAACAAGCCTGAATGGTCCCCAGGACAATATGCAACTGAAAACTCACACCCCAGAAGTGACTCGAACCCATACTCCCAGATGCCACGCAACTGGTATGTACAAGACGCCTTAATCCACTTGACCATCACGACCGGACAAAATGAGGTGATAGCCGAGGCTATTTGAACCACCCCACCGCCGGCACTCGGATAGTAATCTTGGGCATAGCATTTTACCAAATCACCTCATTCTTTGGGGCACACGTGAGGAACACAAATGCGAACAAGCCTGAATGGTCCCCAGGACAATATGCAACTGAAAACTCACACCCCAGAAGTGACTCGAACCCATACTCCCAGATGCCACGCAACTGGTATGTACAAGACGCCTTAATCCACTTGACCATCACGACCGGACAAAATGAGGTGATAGCCGAGGCTATTTGAACCACCCCACCGCCGGCACTCGGATAGTAATCTTGGGCATAGCATTTTACCAAATCACCTCATTCTTTGGGGCACACGTGAGGAACACAAATGCGAACAAGCCTGAATGGTCCCCAGGACAATATGCAACTGAAAACTCACACCCCAGAAGTGACTCGAACCCATACTCCCAGATGCCACGCAACTGGTATGTACAAGACGCCTTAATCCACTTGACCATCACGACCGGACAAAATGAGGTGATAGCCGAGGCTATTTGAACCACCCCACCGCCGGCACTCGGATAGTAATCTTGGGCATAGCATTTTACCAAATCACCTCATTCTTTGGGGCACACGTGAGGAACACAAATGCGAACAAGCCTGAATGGTCCCCAGGACAATATGCAACTGAAAACTCACACCCCAGAAGTGACTCGAACCCATACTCCCAGATGCCACGCAACTGGTATGTACAAGACGCCTTAATCCACTTGACCATCACGACCGGACAAAATGAGGTGATAGCCGAGGCTATTTGAACCACCCCACCGCCGGCACTCGAATAGTAATCTTGGGCATAGCATTTTACCAAATCACCTCATTCTTTGGGGCACACGTGAGGAACACAAATGCGAACAAGCCTGAATGGACCCCAGGTCCTGGGGACCATTCAGGCTTGTTCGCATTTGTGTTCCTCACGTGTGCCCCAAAGAATGAGGTGATTTGGTAAAATGCTATGCCCAAGATTACTATCCGAGTGCCGGCGGTGGGGTGGTTCAAATAGCCTCGGCTATCACCTCATTTTGTCCGGTCGTGATGGTCAAGTGGATTAAGGCGTCTTGTACATACCAGTTGCGTGGCATCTGGGAGTATGGGTTCGAGTCACTTCTGGGGTGTGAGTTTTCAGTTGCATATTGTCCTGGGGACCATTCAGGCTTGTTCGCATTTGTGTTCCTCACGTGTGCCCCAAAGAATGAGGTGATTTGGTAAAATGCTATGCCCAAGATTACTATCCGAGTGCCGGCGGTGGGGTGGTTCAAATAGCCTCGGCTATCACCTCATTTTGTCCGGTCGTGATGGTCAAGTGGATTAAGGCGTCTTGTACATACCAGTTGCGTGGCATCTGGGAGTATGGGTTCGAGTCACTTCTGGGGTGTGAGTTTTCAGTTGCATATTGTCCTGGGGACCATTCAGGCTTGTTCGCATTTGTGTTCCTCACGTGTGCCCCAAAGAATGAGGTGATTTGGTAAAATGCTATGCCCAAGATTACTATCCGAGTGCCGGCGGTGGGGTGGTTCAAATAGCCTCGGCTATCACCTCATTTTGTCCGGTCGTGATGGTCAAGTGGATTAAGGCGTCTTGTACATACCAGTTGCGTGGCATCTGGGAGTATGGGTTCGAGTCACTTCTGGGGTGTGAGTTTTCAGTTGCATATTGTCCTGGGGACCATTCAGGCTTGTTCGCATTTGTGTTCCTCACGTGTGCCCCAAAGAATGAGGTGATTTGGTAAAATGCTATGCCCAAGATTACTATCCGAGTGCCGGCGGTGGGGTGGTTCAAATAGCCTCGGCTATCACCTCATTTTGTCCGGTCGTGATGGTCAAGTGGATTAAGGCGTCTTGTACATACCAGTTGCGTGGCATCTGGGAGTATGGGTTCGAGTCACTTCTGGGGTGTGAGTTTTCAGTTGCATATTGTCCTGGGGACCATTCAGGCTTGTTCGCATTTGTGTTCCTCACGTGTGCCCCAAAGAATGAGGTGATTTGGTAAAATGCTATGCCCAAGATTACTATCCGAGTGCCGGCGGTGGGGTGGTTCAAATAGCCTCGGCTATCACCTCATTTTGTCCGGTCGTGATGGTCAAGTGGATTAAGGCGTCTTGTACATACCAGTTGCGTGGCATCTGGGAGTATGGGTTCGAGTCACTTCTGGGGTGTGAGTTTTCAGTTGCATATTGTCCTGGGGACCATTCAGGCTTGTTCGCATTTGTGTTCCTCACGTGTGCCCCAAAGAATGAGGTGATTTGGTAAAATGCTATGCCCAAGATTACTATCCGAGTGCCGGCGGTGGGGTGGTTCAAATAGCCTCGGCTATCACCTCATTTTGTCCGGTCGTGATGGTCAAGTGGATTAAGGCGTCTTGTACATACCAGTTGCGTGGCATCTGGGAGTATGGGTTCGAGTCACTTCTGGGGTGTGAGTTTTCAGTTGCATATTGTCCTGGGGACCATTCAGGCTTGTTCGCATTTGTGTTCCTCACGTGTGCCCCAAAGAATGAGGTGATTTGGTAAAATGCTATGCCCAAGATTACTATCCGAGTGCCGGCGGTGGGGTGGTTCAAATAGCCTCGGCTATCACCTCATTTTGTCCGGTCGTGATGGTCAAGTGGATTAAGGCGTCTTGTACATACCAGTTGCGTGGCATCTGGGAGTATGGGTTCGAGTCACTTCTGGGGTGTGAGTTTTCAGTTGCATATTGTCCTGGGGACCATTCAGGCTTGTTCGCATATATATATATATATATATATATATATATATATATATATATATATATATATATATATATATATATATATATATATATATATATATATATATATATATGTCGTACCTAGTAGCCAGAACGCACTTCTCAGCCTACTATGCAAGGCCCGATTTGCCTAATAAGCCAAGTTTTCCTGAATTAATATATTTTCTCTAATTTTTTTCTTATGAAATGATAAAGCTACCCATTTCATTATGTATGAGGTCAATTTTTTTTTATTGGAGTTAAAATTAACGTAGATATATGACCGAACCTAACCAACCCTACCTAACCTAACCTAACCTATATTTATAGGTAAGGTTAGGTTAGGTAGCCAAAAAAAGCTAGGTTAGGTTAGGTTAGGTAGGTTAGGTAGACGAAAAAACATTAATTCATGAAAACTTGGCTTATTAGGCAAATCGGGCCTTGAATAGTAGGCTGAGAAGTGCGTTCTGGCTATTAGGTACGACATATATATATATATGGCCTTCTCTGCCAAAGGACAGGAGGATGGCATGCAAGACACAGCGAGGTTAATGACATTATTAAGAGAAGCCTTACCCCAGCCAATTGTCCAGCAGAGCGAGAACCCCGTTACCTAATGCCTCGCAACTCTGATGATTCTGTCGGTCGCCCAGGCGGGATCACGGTGAACCCCTGGAAGAATGGTAGATAGTTGGTGTGGGACTACACTTGCGTTTCAACTTTGGCCAACATCTATGTTGACTTCAGTGCTGCACAAGCAGGAGGAGCTGCCACTCACCGGGAAGCAGCCAAGTCTCGTAAATACAGAGATCTTGATCACCACTACAATTTTGTCCCCATTGCCTCAGAGACACAAGTGCTGCAAGTTTTTTTTTTTTAAGGAACTGGGTTCTAAGCTAATTGAAACAACTAGAGACCCTAGAGCTGCCAGTTTCCTCTTTAAACGCCTTAGTGTGGCGATCCAGAGAGGAAATGCTCACTGCATAAATGGTTTCTGCCCGCCATCTGAGGAGCTGGAGGAACTCTATCACCTGTCATTAACCTATGAATGTGTATAGTGGAAAATAACTCATATTTTATCAGAAAAACCCTGATCATTAATTCTTAAGCAAGAATATATAAATTTCGATAAATATATATGATTATATGAACCAGAAACAATAATACTGTCAAGAGAGATAAAAAAAAAAAAGTTTCACGCAACGGGACTAAAAATACTATAGTTTAGTTTTTAATATATAAGTGAAATTGGTAGCTATATATATATCCTCAAAGGAAAGTGGTTGATTTTTTCCTCTCGACTGGATTGTTTTTGTTATTTTTATATAAATGATATATGCATTTCATTTGCATATTCATTCATTCAGCCCTCAGATATACATTTTTCACTGGTCCTGAAAACGTTAGAGTTACATTAATATAATACTTTGTATAACACTTCATGGCCCATCATTGAAGGTCCATGATAAACAATGAAACTAAATACAAAAACAAAAATAGAGAATAAAAATATAAAGGAATATCTGACGAGAGATATTGTGTAAAATCCTGGTTTGTGCCTCGGAGAGGCTACGGGATCCAGTAAGTTCAGTAAAACTTCGGTTTCAACCCTTTTACCCTGTCGTAGCTCAGTCGATTAAGGCAGTGTCTGGGATGCTCCCGGACGCAGGTTCGAATCCTCGTCACGGCCCTTGTGGATTTGTTCATCTGACGAGAGAATAAATACGGTCTGCAAGAATGATAAGGACAGCGAGGAAGTCAAATAATAATTACCAGGATGATGAAGCCACATGTGAGAGATAACAGCTCAAGATGATTCCAAACGTGTTTGTTCCCTCACAGTTGACAACAGGAGTGCAAGCTTCTCCTGTTCCTCTTTCTGGGAAAAATCCCAGCAAACGACGTTGTTGCATTCCTAAATAAATTTAACGTTTATCTAACGTTAATTTATAAACGTTAGATAAACGTTATAAACGTCAACATTGATCTTACGTTGATTTAACATTGACTCTACATAGATCCAACATTGACCCTAAGTTGAGCCTAAATTGATCTAATGTTGACCCTAAATTGATCTTTCGTTGATCTAAGGATAACCCAATACTGATCCTCGTTAATTTAACGTCCATCCTCGTTTTAACTTTTATCCAATGTTGGTCCAAATTAATCTTGATCCTACATTGAACCTATGTTGATTTTATGTTGAGTTTACATTGCTCCCACGTGTGCTGGGTAAACTGGACTGACTGTTGCATTCTGACAGTCAACAAGTCACAGGGAAGGGGGGAGGAGGGGGAGGAGGGGGTGCAAGCTTAGTCTGCGAAAACAGGTGGCCCTCATATATTGCAATTTTCAAATACCTATATCAAATGCTCCCAATATTCAATATCGCATCATTCATTTCCTACACAATGCCATCTATGGAATGCTTCAACATTGCGTTATCTTTAGAATGGCTACCCCCCGTGCAAGGTTTCAACATTACATGACCTATGCAACGTTCAGCTGTTATTTCCACACACTCAAGGATGACGCGCTAGGGGAATTTTTATTCCGAAAATAGAATGAGCTGTACTGTTGCACTCCCACACTGATAAAACACAAAATCATCCCAGGATGAACCGGATCGACTATGCCCACGTCCTGAGAGTTCCTAAACTGACATAAAACGGAAACGTGAGGACATGATTACCACATACAAAATACTGACAGGGTTAAAGATGATTAATGTATATTTTCTCCGTCCTGCTAAAACTAGAGAATATATGTACAAAATCAATCATCCCAAAATCAAAATCAATCGAAAGAATATTAGAAAACATTTAATACAAAACGATAATATTTTGGAAATGAAAAAACCTTCAAGATCATTTAAACTACCGCTAATTTGAACTACAAAAAAGAGGTTATAATAATTAAGCAAAGCCTCACACTAATTACCTTAATGAGCCACTGAGACACAAAGAGGAAGGAATCATTGTTAAGGTTGTGAGGAGGTGGAAGTCGACTCAACACTCACAACCTCAAGATGTTGTGACAGGGGGGTCCTAGAGGCCTGGGGGGGGGGGGGAACCTAGCCCCCAGTGGACCCAGCGTGGAGAGGAGGCGGGGCCCACCAGCTGGTGCCCAACACTCGCAAGTACAGCTAGGTGAGTACTACACTGCCAGCAACAACTACCACTGACAATCAACAACCACAACAACAAGCACTATATAGCCCAAACCACCACAGAAAGAACCACTACCACCATCATAACTACATCAATAACCACCATAATAACCACCACGGCAGCAATTCAGCCTCCACAATAACAGCCACCAACAGAACAACCACAACAACATCAACCACCACAACCACCACCACAACCACTACAACCATCACCACCACCACCACAACCACAACCACCACCACCACCACAACCACCACCACCACCACCACCACCACCACCACCAAACACCCCCACAACCACCACCACCACCACCACAACCACCACCAAACACCCCCACAACCACCACCACCACCACCACCACCACCAAACACCCATGCCACCAGCGCAAGTCCCAGCACAACACACACACAGGAGAACCCACCCAACCATAACTTGCCTCCCCTAGAAGCAACTGATGGGTGAGTCTTAAACGATGGTTCCAAGAGGCTGGTTCCCGCCTCAACCACTCGCCTCCTCCAAGACTGACAACCCCAAACAATAAGCCCAACGGAATAGACCTTTAAGATCACAGTCACTTGCCACCCCCCATGATCTAAGAGACTATTGGAGGCAGCATTTGCCTTCCGAATATTCTGCATGAATGGAAAACGGAATGCTTTTGTGAGGGGTAAAAAGGGGGGGGAAGGGCTGACGGGCAGGATTGGATATTTGTCGGAAAAAATCGACATCATTTACAAACTTTCAATACAACATTTCGTTAATAATGCTGCTGTTTTGTACTTAGAGACTAACTCTAAAAAATAGTGTTTTAATTATTCATAGAAGACGAGGCTCCAGTGGAATTCTCCTCGAAAGAAAATGGGAGAATCATTGCCATGTAGCCATTAAATTCACCAGGTAATATTATTGGAAATTCTACTTAAAACATCAGTTCCTGGGGATAGATTCACGAAGCAGTTACGCAAGCACTTACGAACGTGTACATCTTTCCTCGATCTGTGACGGCTTTGGTTACATTTATTTAACAGTTTACAAGCATGAAAACTTCTCAATCAACTGTTGTTATTGTTATAAACAGCCTCCTGGTGCTTCGGAGTTCATTAACTGTTTAATAATTGTAAACAAAGCCGCCAAAGATTGAGAAAAGATGTACAGGTTCGTAAGTGCTTGCGTATTAACTGCTTCGTGAATCTGGCCCCTGGACTGTAGTCATCATCAAAACATTTCCCCTGAATGAACTTAATTATCAGTATTAAAACAGATTAAATATAAACCCTGTTTTATAGACAATATAAAACTCCATCTTGTGTACGAAAAGATTTTTCTTGGAATAAAAATCATACAATCTATCTTAAACATCATACAGTCGAACAAATTCGTTATCACTATTCGATACACTCCGCTATCGAAACAAATTAACGTTAGAAATAAATTACTATATAAATTGAATATACATTATAAATTAGAATTAATATAAATTTGCTAAATAAATAATTCTCACAAGTCAGTATTCGCCGCAATATTGGAGCGAGCCTTTATAGGACTTAATGGGGCAAGAGGAAGGCTCTTAGTTATAGTGGGTATTGGGTATTGTTCATGCTTAAAGAAGGCGGGAATTAATGATCTTGTGGGAGGGAAGGTGGTGGGAGGGAAGGTGGGGGGAGGGAAGGTGGGGGGAGGGAAGGTGGGGGGAGGGAAGGTGGGGGGAGGGAAGGTGGGGGGAGGGAAGTTGGGTGGAGGGAAGGTGGGGGGAGGGAAGGTGGGGGGAGGGAAGGTGGGGGGAGGGAAGGTGGGGGGAGGGAAGGTGGGGGGAGGGAAGGTGGGGGGAGGGAAGGTGGGGGGAGGGAAGGTGGGGGGAGGGAAGGTGGGGGGAGGGAAGGTGGTGGGAAGGGAGAGGGGCAAGGGAGAGTGTGTGGAGGGAAATCTTTCTCACTTCATTTTGGCTCTTTTGTGTCTCAAGCTTCCCTCCTTTCCCTTCTGTTGTGTTGCTATTTATTGCAAACGTTTCCTCTTTTCCACGCTGTCAATACCCCCGAAGTGCTATCATCTCTCTCTCTCTCTCTCTCTCTCTCTCTCTCTCTCTCTCTCTCTCTCTCTCTCTCTCTCTCTCTCTCTCTCTCGCTTCTCTCTCTCTCTCTTCTCTCTTCCATTGATCAAGATTATCTCTAGCTCCTTCAGTCATTCATTGTCCTTTGTCATTCAAGGAAGTTGCAAACGTCCTTAATGACCGTGTTAAGATTCCCTGTCTGCTTAATGTTGAGGAATAGGTGCTTTAGGATGGGGTGTTGCACACTTTAGGATTGGTCTCACGTACGTGGTATGTGTGTCTTCGTTTGATACTGCCCCCTGTGTGTTGTTTTTGTGGTCCGTGTCCCCTGTTTATATACCAGTGTATATTCATTCAAATATGTATACATATGAACAGCTAGTAAACCCCATTATATGTATCCTCACCCCTCCTCTACCATGTAAATAAAAAAAAAATCACAAAATTAATTATTTGTTATACGAGAAAATGAAAATACGAAAATTAGCTTTACTTACACCCATTTAAGGACCGACAAACATCACAGGGGCATAAGAAGCATAAACGGAGCAAAAGGAGCATAAGGAGCATATAAGGAGCATACAAGGAGCTACAAGGAGCCTACAAGGAGCATAAAGAGCCTACAAGGAGCATAAGGAGCCTATAAGGAGCATACAAGCTGGGCTCCCCTGCGCCAGAGACACTCTCGTGAGATTAAGGAGACAATTTGCGCTAATGTGTTTACTGTTAGTGTCTTAATTATATGTATTTTTAGGAAATCATTATGGAAATTGGTGCTATCGTGTGCTGGCGTATGTGTGTGTAGTTGTGCTTGCGGGGGTTGAGCTTCGGCTCTTTGGTCCCGCCTCTCAACTGTCAAACTGGTGTACAGATTTTTGAGTTGGGCTCTATCATATCTACATTTGAAACTGTGTATGGAGTGTGTGTGTGTGTGTGTGTGTGTGTGTGTCACATAGTCTATCAGGATAAAGTTCAATGTCATTACGACTATATATATATATATATATATATATATATATATATATATATATATATATATATATATATATATATATATATATATATATATATATATGCGAACAAGCCTGAATGGTCCCCAAGACAATATGCAACTGAAAACTCACACCCCAGAAGTGACTCGAACCCATACTCCCAGATGCCACGCAACTGGTATGTACAAGACGCCTTAATCCACTTGACCATCACGACCGGACAAAATGAGGTGATAGCCGAGGCTATATGAACCACCCCACCGCCGGCACTCGGATAGTAATCTTGGGCATAGCATTTTACCAAATCACCTCATTCTTTGGGGCACACGTGAGGAACACAAATGCGAACAAGCCTGAATGGTCCCCAGGACAATATGCAACTGAAAACTCACACCCCAGAAGTGACTCGAACCCATACTCCCAGATGCCACGCAACTGGTATAGCCGAGGTTCATATAGCCTCGGCTATCACCTCATTTTGTCCGGTCGTGATGGTCAAGTGGATTAAGGCGTCTTGTACATACCAGTTGCGTGGCATCTGGGAGTATGGGTTCGAGTCACTTCTGGGGTGTGAGTTTTCAGTTGCATATTGTCCTGGGGACCATTCAGGCTTGTTCGCATTTGTGTTCCTCACGTGTGCCCCAAAGAATGAGGTGATTTGGTAAAATGCTATGCCCAAGATTACTATCCGAGTGCCGGCGGTGGGGTGGTTCATATAGCCTCGGCTATCACCTCATTTTGTCCGGTCGTGATGGTCAAGTGGATTAAGGCGTCTTGTACATACCAGTTGCGTGGCATCTGGGAGTATGGGTTCGAGTCACTTCTGGGGTGTGAGTTTTCAGTTGCATATTGTCCTGGGGACCATTCAGGCTTGTTCGCATTTGTGTTCCTCACGTGTGCCCCAAAGAATGAGGTGATTTGGTAAAATGCTATGCCCAAGATTACTATCCGAGTGCCGGCGGTGGGGTGGTTCATATAGCCTCGGCTATCACCTCATTTTGTCCGGTCGTGATGGTCAAGTGGATTAAGGCGTCTTGTACATACCAGTTGCGTGGCATCTGGGAGTATGGGTTCGAGTCACTTCTGGGGTGTGAGTTTTCAGTTGCATATTGTCCTGGGGACCATTCAGGCTTGTTCGCATTTGTGTTCCTCACGTGTGCCCCAAAGAATGAGGTGATTTGGTAAAATGCTATGCCCAAGATTACTATCCGAGTGCCGGCGGTGGGGTGGTTCATATAGCCTCGGCTATCACCTCATTTTGTCCGGTCGTGATGGTCAAGTGGATTAAGGCGTCTTGTACATACCAGTTGCGTGGCATCTGGGAGTATGGGTTCGAGTCACTTCTGGGGTGTGAGTTTTCAGTTATATATATATATATATATATATATATATATATATATATATATATATATATATATATATATATATATATATATAGACTCGTTTGTTTCTCTGGATTCTATCTACTCTCTTCCCCCCAATAAACTTGTTATTCTATTTCCCACTATTAAAAGCTTGCTCTACATGTTCCTTTATTTCTTCCTTTATCCTTTATTTCTTCAGGTAAATAAAGTACCCTCGGGTAACAGAATGTATTGACTCTCCCTACCCAAGTGGTGTAGGAAATTGTACATCGAAAAATATATTTTATCCAGCCCTAACTTTAATCCTTAAATTGCCTTAAACCTTAAATTAAAGTGATGTGGGAGAGGGTTGGGGGGTCTGTTATCTTAAATCTGAAGACAAATTAGATCCCAGTCTTGCCTACAGAGACACACACACACACACACACACACACACACACTCTGAACACCCCCACCCCTCCCTCCCCCCCAAAAAATTAAAACTTGAAAATATACTTAAAGGAAAAATAAGGGTAAATTTTGGAGCTATATTTTGGGTCCTTGCCACCGCCTCAAATATTCTCTCTGAGGTCATATTATGCGCCCTCAGGTGACCGAATATGTTGACTCTCTCTTCCCAAGCGGCTTATGAGATTTTAATAATAATAATAATAATAATAATAATAATAATAATAATAATAATATTTTATTTAATTAAGGTACATAGATGCAGAGTTACAAACATTCTGATTTATTTATAGATAGAACTTTTATAGAACTGATTTATTTATAGAACTTTAGAACTAGATTTATTTATAAACTTTATTTGACTTATAGATAGAACTTAGATAGAACTATCGAGTTGAACTTTTTTACACCAAAAGATATACATTATCCAGCCCTAATGTTAATCCCTTATAAATATTAAAGCCTTTTTAACCTATTCCAGTCAATTCCTGCCTCTCATCTCCGGTTTCTAAATTTGCGTTAGAATAATTGTGATTTTGACGAGATACAGACATTGTGCTACCGATGGGTATTTGCACAATGAAATCACATTAATATGGTGTATTAATTGAAAAAAAAAATTAGTAGGAGCCATGGGGCGGCTTGGGAGTACTAAGTGTGTGGGTTCGTATCCTTCCCACGGCTCTTACTGATTTCCTTATGGAATATTTCAGAATGGGACACACACATGTATGGTACACTATTCTGAATGGTTCAGTTTGTTCGAATGGCTGAAGTTGTTCCATAATCTCGCATTTACAATTATTTTGATTTAATGTGTGCCCAAGAGGTTTGTTCTTTTTCTATCTCGATCTCCATCAAGGCTGATCACTTGGGCTGCTCGGTAGAGCAGTGGCCTTGCTTCTTGCAGGGGGTTGGTGTTTGTTCTCGTCCAGTCACCAGGTGCCTGTGTGTGTGTGTGTGTGTGTGTGTGTGTGTGTGTGTGTGTGTGTGTGTGTGTGTGTGTACTCACCTAGTTGTACTCACCTAGTTGTGTCTGCAGGATCGAGCATTGACTCTTGGATCTCGCCTTTCGAGCATCGGTTGTTTACAGCAATGACTCCTGTCCCATTTCCCTATCATACCTGGTTTTAAAATTATGAATAGTATTTGCTTCCACAACCTGTTCCTGAAGTGCATTCCATTTTCCCACTACTCTCACGCTAAAAGAAAACTTCCTAACATCTCTGTGACTCATCTGAGTTTCATGCTTCCATCCATGTCCCCTCGTTCTGTTACTATTCCGTGTGAACATTTCGTCTATGTCCACTCTATCAATCCCTCTGAGTATCTTATACGTTCCTATCATGTCCCCCCTCTCCCTTCTTCTTTCTAGTGTCGTAAGGCACAGTTCCCTCAGGCGCTCCTCATACCCCATCCCTCGTAGCTCTGGGACGAGTCTCGTTGCAAACCTCTGAACCTTTTCCAGTTTCATTATATGCTTCTTCAGATGGGGACTCCATGATGAGGCGGCATACTCTAAGACTGGCCTCACGTAGGCAGTGTAAAGCGCCCTAAATGCCTCCTTACTTAGGTTTCTGAATGATGTTCTAACTTTTGCCAGTGTAGAGTACGCTGCTGTCGTTATCCTATTTATATGTGCCTCAGGAGATAGATTAGGTGTTAGTCCACCGCCAGGTCTCTTTCACGCGTCGTCACAGGTAGGCTGTTCCCCTTCATTGTGTACTGTCCCTTTGGTCTCCTATCTCCTAGTCCCATTTCCATAACTTTACATTTGCTCGTGTTGAATTTCAGTAGCCATTTCTCTGACCATCTCTGCAACCTGTTCAGGTCCTTTTGGAGGATCCTGCAATCCTCATCTGTCACAACTCTTCTCATCAACTTTGCGTCATCCGCAAACATCGACATGTAGGACTCTACGCCTGTAAACATGTCGTTAACATATACAAGAAATAGAATTGGTCCCAGCACCGATCCTTGAGGTACTCCACTTGTTACTGTTCGCCAGTCCGACTTCTCGTTCCTTACCGTAACTCTTTGGCTCCTTCCTGTTAGGTAGTTCCTTATCCATGCTAGGACCTTTCCCCCCACCCCCGCCTGCCTCTCGAGCTTGAACAGCAGTCTCATGTGCGGTACTGTATCAAAGGCTTTTTGGCAGTCCAGAAATATGCAGTCTGCCCAACCATCTCTGTCCTGTCTTATCCTCGTTATTTTATCATAGAATTCCAGAAGGTTTGTTAGGCACGATTTCCCTGTCCAGAACCCATGTTGATGATTGTTCACAAACCTAATGTTCTCCAGGTGTGCAACCAGTCGTAGCCTAATTATTCTTTCCAGCATTTTACAGGGGATGCTTGTCAGTGATACAGGTCTATAGTTAAGTGCCTCCTCCCTATCACCTTTCTTGAAGATCGGCACGACATTAGCCTTCTTCCAGCAACTGGGCAATTCTCCCAACATAAGTGACTCATTAAAGATCATTGCCAGAGGCACGGTGAGGGCCTGCGCTGCTTCTTTTAGTATCCACGGTGATACTTTGTCTGGTCCAACTGCTTTAGTTGCATCTAGAGTTGTCAACTGTTTCATTACCTCCTTTGCTGTCACCTCTATATCTGATAGTCTTTCATCTAGGGTAACCCCTTCCAACAATGGGAGCTGCTGTGTGTGTGTGTGTGTGTATATTCATCTATTTGTACTCATTTATTTGTGCTTGCGGGGGGTGAGCTTTGGCTCTTTGGTCCCGCCTCTCAACTGTCAATCAACTAGTGTACAGATTCCTGAGCCTACTGGGCTCTATCATATCTACATTTGAAACTGTGTATGGAGTCAGCCTCCACCACATCACTGCCTAATGCATTCAATCCGTTAACTACTCTGACACTGAAAAAGTTCTTTCTAACGACCCTGTGGCTCATTTGGTTACTCAGTTACTTACCCTGTGTCCCTATGTTCGCGTACACCCTTAAAAAGTTTATCCTTATCAACCCTGTCAATTCCTCTGAGAATTTTGTAGGTAGTGATCATGTCTCCTCTTACTCTTCTGTCTTCCAGTGTCGTGGGTGCATTTCACGCAGCCTTTCCTTGTAACTCATGCCTCTTAGTTCTGGAACTAGCCTAGTGGCATAACTCTGAACTTTTTCCAGCTTCGTCTTGTGCTTGACAAGGTACGGTCCATGTCCAGGATTGGTCTTACATATGCTGTGTACAAGGTTCTGAATGATTCCTTGCACAGGTTCCTGAAGGCTGTTCTGATGTTAGCCAGCCTCGCGTATGCCGCAGATGAAATTCTTTTTATGTGGGCTTCAGGAGACAGGTTTGGTGTGATATCAACTCCTAGAGCTTTCTCTATGTCCGTTTCATGAAGTACTTCATTTCCGATTCGGTATTCTGTGTTTAACCTCCTGTTGTCACTGTCTAGTTTCATGACCTTGCATTTACTCGGGTTGAACTTTAGTAGCCATTTGTTGGACCATTCATTCAGTCTGTCTAGGTCATCTTGTAGCCTCCTACTATCATCCTCTGTTTTAATCCTCCTCATATTCTGGTCAGCCCTCTCCATCCTTATCTCTTTAAGGATCTCAGTAAATGCGTTTTTGTCCTTGTCTCTCCTCTCTGCTGGGCTGGTCTCTGTTTGCTTCTTAATACCTGCTACTACTACTGCTCTTTTTCTCTCTATCAGCCGGCTAGTACATCTAACTGCTTCCTGAGAAGAGGCCATTTCTATGGCAACTTCCCTTACTGCAGACCTAGCTTCAGGGCTCTTTTTAAACAATTTTGCAAATGAAGGTTGCATTGTAGAAGTTCCCTGTGTATCCCGTGTGTGTGTGTGTGTGTGTGTGTGTGTGTGTGTGTGTGTGTGTGTGTGTGTGTGTGTGTGTGTGTGTGTTTACTAGTTGTGTTTTTGCGGGGGTTGAGCTTTGCTCTTTCGGCCCGCCTCTCAACTGTCAATCAACTGTTTACTAACTGCTTTTTTTTTTCCCACACCACACACACACACACACACACACCCCAGGAAGCAGCCCGTGACAGCTGACTAACTCCCAGGTACCTATTTACTGTTAGGTAACAGGGGCACTTAGGGTGAAAGAAACTTTGCCCATTTGTTTCTGCCTCGTGCGGGAATCGAATCCGCGCCACAGAATTACGAGTCCTGCGCGCTATCCACCAGGCTACGAGGCCCCCCATGTGTGTGTGTGTGTGTGTGTGTGTGTGTGTGTGTGTGTATGTGTGTGTGTGTGCGTGTGTGTGTGTGTGTGTGTGAGAAAGACTGTATCCTGTCCTCGTATACAGTTTAGTCACCCTGGCTTTGTGCTCACTCCTGATAATCACCATCTCTAGGAGAGTTTGCAATCTCATTTTCAACATTATTTCCCTCGTTCGATTCCTGATATCCACCTTCACTGCAAGCGCGTGTGTATATATGATCGTCCACCTGTAATGTACCTTTCTCTGAATGTGTATAAATATTTTCTATATACACAAGAAGATTGTTGCTCAGATGATCGTGATAAAATTCACCCTTTGGCCTAATTACATGGTAGAATAAGGTAATTTCTTACGTTTAAATATAGAGAATAGTTAACATAAATTTAATTGGAGAGTTCGGTTCATTTTTCTCAAGAGAAATTGAGTTTACTCGATTCCAATTGCATTATTTTCTCCTCAAAAATTAATTACTCTTCTGTTTGGACAGTCTTGTAACCCCTTGAAATCGCTCAATTAGCATACTGAACCTTTTAATTCTGCAAGAAGGTCAACCTTAATGACTGAGATTGCTGAGACCATTAGACCAGCGGCCGCCGCCAGCCTCTCAAGGTCGAACTAAAACAGGATGTGTGTGTGTGTGTGTGTGTGTGTGTGTGTGTGTGTGTGTGTGTGTGTGTGTGTGTGTGTGTGTGTGTGTGTGTGTGTGTGTGTGTGAAGCCTTGTCTGTGTAATTGGACAACGGGAGCGGAACAGGATTGGTTGCTTATGGCTTAATTAATATTAATGAATCTTTATATTACACACACACATTACACACACGCACACACACATATATATGTGTGTGGATGTGTGTGTGTGTGTGTGTGTGTGTGTGTGTGTGTGTGTGTTTTATGCAAGAGTTATGTCAAATGTTTCATACACAGTGTATCATAAGTAGGGTTAAGTGTAAACAAGTCTTTGAGAGTGTAAGAAGCCCTTACGAAACGCTTCTAGGCGTCAGACCATTAATAGAAATGAATTTTGGAGAATTGATATTTCCATTACCACCTACAGTGAAGAAAAACATAAGAAATATTGAAAAAAATTCGTGTTAGAATTATTAATCTTACCTTTTCGGTCATATTCAACAACATTATATATATACATTATATTATTCAATCTTTCGTACATTTCTTTTCACTGTTGGAGGTAATTCAAAAATCAATTCTCCAAAATTCATTTTTATTTCTAGTCTGACGCGACACTTGAGCGCGTTTCGTAAAACTTATTACATTTTCAAAGACTTTAGTTAACACATACACAACTGAATAGAACTTACATATCTCCGGTTTTGTTTATATCTACATTTGAGTGAGGTGGATGGGGTGAGGTGGTATTTAATAAGGTATTAATTTCATCAACAACATGTTGATGAAATTAATAAAGGATGAAATTAATAAAGGAAGCCCCCTCTTCCTTACAAAGGAAGCCCCTTTCATCAGTCCACAAGGAGACATGTATTTACAAATAGACGGAGTAGCAATGGGCTCCCCCTTAGGAGTTTTATTTGCTAATTTTTATATGGGAACCATCGAAGATAGGGTCTTCAGTAGCAGACAAAAACCAACTGTATACTGCCGTTATGTAGATGACATATTCGTAATAGTAAAAGACTCAGATGAACTAATTGACCTAAAAAGACACCTAGAGAGAGAGTCAGTACTCCGATTTACACATGAAAATAGTGAAAATAACAGTCTGCCATTCTTGGATGTACTAATAACAAAAACAGGAACCTCTTTAAGCACCAACGTATATACCAAGCCCACCAACATAGGATTATGCCTGAACGGTAGAAGTGAGTGCCCCCAAAGATACAAAGCCAGTGTTCTCAATGCTTATATTCGTCGAGCGCTTACCCACTGCTCTGAATGGAGCAACGTGAGTAGAGAGTTTGAAAGAGTAACTCAGGTATTGGTGAACAACGGATATAGCAACGCGGAAATAAACGCTGCTATAAGAAGACACTTGGACCGTTGGTATAATTCAGAACCTAGAACAGAAACCACAACACCCCCAATAAAATTATATTACAAATCAACCATGCACAGTGAACATATAAAAGAGGAAAGAATAATGAAAGAAATAATCCGTAAAGGAGTAAAAAGCACTACTCCTAACCAAAACATAAACCTGATAATATTCTACAAAACCAAGAAGACTTCCGAACTCCTTATCAAAAACAGCCCGAAGCCGACGGAGAACCCTCTACAGCAGTCAAGCGTTGTATACATGTACACTTGCCCCCACGAAGGATGTAACCTTCAATGTAAGTACATAGGTATGACGTCGACCAAGCTGACGAGGCGTTTGACATGCCATCTTCAATCTGGTGCCCCTAGGAATCACATGAGACAAGCCCATGACATTACTCTAACAAGAGAAATGTTGAACAAGAATACTTGCATAATAGACAAAACCCAAGATTCAAGAAGATTACAAATTCTTGAGGCAATTCACATAAGAATAGAGCGACCTACCATGAACACCCAAATCACGGAACTATTTACTCTACCCACCATGAGAGTAAGGACAAGACAAGAACATATCGATGCCAACACAGAAGACAATGTCCAACATAACAGGCCAATTACACTGGATTAATCTTTGTGTTTAGATAGGAGATGCCTCGTATGGGCCAATAAGCCTTCTGCAGCCCCTATGTTTATCCCTTATGTATCCCCCCATGTTTTTCACCTTCATTGTATTATCACCTGACCTAATGCGGGTATAAAATCAACTAGTATTGTAAGATCTGTTCACTTGAGAATGAACCATGGAGGTTCGAAACGTCGTGCAAATTATACAAATAAGTGTAATACACTCTATAGTAAATCACTTCTTTTCTTCACCTTAAAAGTACGAAAATGAGTTTTGGAGAACTCCTATTCCAATTAAGCCCTGATGCTAAGAAAATAGTTAGAGGGATAGAAGCCCTAAACCAGAAAATAATAAATACAGAATATGCGGTCATATTCAATGAAACATGTTTGAAAGAAAACCTGCTGCCAGTATACACCAATATATATATATATATATATATATATATATATATATATATATATATATATATATATATATATATATATATATATATATATATCCCATGAAGCTGGGCAGCCCTCAGCCAGTAAAATGCTGTCCCATTGATCATGGCAACATATAAAATGTTGCCATGATGCAACAAGCGGATCGTCAACCATGCACCAGACAAAAGAAAACACAGAGCCACCCAACTCTCAAACTGGGCACGTGGAACGTAAGGAACATGACACCGGGTCTCTCGGAAGATCTACTGAGAGTGAACGGCGCCCACATGACAGTTGTGATCAACAATGAACTACACAGGCTCCAAATTGACGTAGTCGCCCTGCAGGAGACACGTCTGCCCGCGACCGCCAGCATAAGGGAGGACTTTACCTTCTGGAAGGGCACACTACCAGAAGAGGTAAGGGAGCATGGAGTGTGCTTCGCCGTCAGGAACAGGTTGTTAGGGTCCATAGTACCGCCCATGGAGGGATCTGGAAGGATCCTCAAACTTCTGCATCACAAAGCAGCAGGAGCCGTCAACCTTATCAACGCCTACGCACCAACACTAACCTTCTCTACTGAAGCGAAGGACGAGTTCTATGATGACCTCGGCCTAACTCTTAGAGACATACCTCAACAGGAGCCGGTCTTCCTCCTGAGAGACTTTAATGCAAGAGTTGGTTCTGATCACAGCTCTTGGCCTTCCTGCCTGGGCCCGTTTGGATTTGGGAAGATGAATGAGAATGGGCAGCGCCTCCTGGAGTTCTGTTGTCGTCATGACCTCTGTGTCGCCAATTCCTTCTTCGACACCATTTTTCCTGGAGACACCAGGTCTAAGCAATAGCACAAGGTTTCCTGCAGACATCCCAGATCTAAGCATTGGCACCAACTTGACCTGGTGCTTACAGGGCAGAGCAATCTGAGAAGCGTCAAACTGACCCGCAGCTTCCAGAGCGCAGATTGTGACTCCGACCACTCTCTCGGCGTTTGCAAAGTAAAGTTCCAACCCAGGAATTTCTACAGAGCAAGGGAGGAGGGAAGACTACGCATTAACGTAAACAAGACCCGTGATCTTCACAAGGTGGAGGAGTTCACTGTTGCGGTGGCAAATGCCCTTCCTGAACCACCCTGCGATAGCGCAAGTGAGAGGTGGTCACACCTCAGGGACACCATTTTCAACGCTGCCATGTTCACCTTCGGTAAGTGGTAGGACAAGTCAGCAGATTGGTTCGAGGCCAGTGCAGAGGAACTGTTACCCCTCGTAGAGGAAATGAGACGAGCTCTCTCATCCTACAAGAACCTGCCCTCAGAAAGGAACCAACAGCCTTCAGTAGAGTTCAACAAGCTGCAAGGCGCTGTGCTAACGATTACTGGCTCCGACTCTGTTTCAGCATCCAGACCGCGGCCACCGTCGGCAACATAAGAGGCATGTACGAAGGGATCAAACAGGCAACAGGCCTTATACAAAACAAGTCAGCTCCTCTGAAGTTAGCCACTGCGATGCAGATGAGGAGTCACAATAACGTGGCTGAAAAATGTTGACCAAACCACACACTATAAAGTGAAGAGACGACATTTCGGTCCATCCTGGACCATTATCAAGTCGATTGTGGGTCTCATCAGCTGAGCGCCACTGGAGAGATCATTAAAGACCGTGATCACCAGATGAATCGCTGGGTGGAACATTACTCCGAACTCTACTTCAGAGAGAACTTGGTCAGCGTAGAGGCCCTGGATGCAATCGATTGCCTGCCCATCATGGAAGAACTTGACCTTGAACCGGCTGTGGAAGTTGAGAAAGCACTGGATTCACTTTCCTCAGGGAAGGTCCCAGGAGGCGACGGCCTTTCGCCTGAGATTCTCAAGTGTGCTCGAGGAACACTTAAAACTGAGCTTCATAAACTTCTGTGCCAGTGCTGTAAAGAGGGCTCGGTGCCACATCAACATGAGAGATGCGAACTTCATCACTCTAAAAAAAATAAAGGTGACAGAAGAGATTGCAACAACAATCGCGCGTAAGAAAAATGCCCTTTATATATGTAAAGGCATCCACGCGGCATCTCCTGCCTCAGCGTCGTCGGCAAACTCTTCGCAAAGGTCGTCTTGATCAGGCTCCCTATGCTTGCTAAAAGAGTGTACCCAGAGTCACAGTGCAGTTTCCGAGCAGAGAGGTCGACTACTGACATGGTGTTCTCCCTGAGACAGCTTCAGGAAAAGTGCAGAGAGCAGAGAAAATCCCTGTACATTGCCTTCACTGACCTTACGAAAGCCTTCGACTTCGGGAGCAGGGACGGACTCTTCAAGATCTCCGCCAAAATTGGCTGCCCACCCACCCTACTCAGCATGATACAATCGTTCCACGAGGACACGAAGGGCACAATCGTGCACAACGGCTCAACTTCTGAACCCTTCAACATCAACAGTGGTGTTAAACAGGAATGCGTCCTTGCTCCAACCCTGTTCGACATCTTCGCGAGACTTTGGAACAAACCACAGAAGGCATCTATCTCCGTATAAGATCTGATAGAAAGGTCTTCAATCTATCCAGACTCTGAGCAAAGACGAAAGTACAGATGAGAATACTCAGGGAGTTCCTCTTCGCCGACGACGCAGCGATCACCACACACACAGCAGAAGGCCTGCAGCAGCTACTCAACCGCTATGCCGCAGCGTGCTCCGCATTCGGCCTAACAATCAGCCTGAAGAAGACACAGGTGATGAGACAAGACGTCAATGAGCTACCCTGTATAAACATCACAGACTATGTGCTGGAGGCAGTTCACGAGTTTGTGTACCTGGGCTCCACAATCTCAGACACCCTTTCCCTGGACACTGAGCTCAACAGGCGTATCAGGAAGGCCGCAACAACACTGTCCAGGCTCACAAAGCGCGTTTGGACAAATGTCAAACTGACAGTGCACACCAAGGCACAAGTCTACGTGGCATGTGTGGTGAGTACACTTCTCTACGGCTCGGAATCCTGGACCCTGCGTTCTCGCCAGGAGAGACGGCTCAATACCTTTCACATGCGGAACCTGAGACGCATCCTTGACATCACGCGGAGAGACCACGTCACCAACGACGCAGTGCTCGAGAGAACAGGAATTGCTTCAATGTTCACTCTCCTGAAGCAGAGACGCATGTGATGCCTGGGACATGTCACACGCATGGTCGATGGCCGCATACCGATGAACCTCTAATATTGAGAAAGAGCTCCACCGGAAGACCTCAGCTGCGTTTCAAAGACGCCTGCAAACGCGACCTCAAGCAGCTGAACATCGACATCCCATCAACACTTGGGAGGCAGCAGCTGCGGACAGATCTGCCTGGAGATGTAAAGTGCAAAAGAGACTCCAGCAATTCGAGCGTGAACTGAAGAGGCAGGCGGAGGAAGAGAGAGACTTCAGAGGAAGTCTCGACCACTGACGTCGTTTATCTGCACTCGCAGCAGCCGGGTCTGCCGTTCACAGCAGACGTTGCACCCAACCAGACACCCAGGACACAACTCCATAACCCCACGGAACTGACGGATGCCTACTATATATATTATATTATATATGCATATCAGTTCTCAATCACACTATCATGATAATAACATTTCATTCACTTGGACCCTAGAGTACTCGAACCACAGGCCCCACGGTGTGAGGCGGAAGCTCTTCCAATGAGCTATATCAGTGGGCGTGGATCCCTAGAGTCTGACACAGCCTTGCTCCTGTGCCAGGTAAGTCCACTACGGGCTCACCATAGCCCGTGCTACTTGGAACTTTTGTTCTGAGTAGCTGAATCAAAAACAACAACAACCTAGAGTCTCCTAATGCCCAAGTGAATGAAATATATGTATATGCATATTTACCTAATAGCCAGAACCGCAATACTTGGCCTAGTAAGCAAGGCCCAATTTGCCTAACAGAGCGGTTTTCGTTATTTTTCAAATATTTTTCTTTCCAAAGTGTTTTTTTTCCTAACAATATTATTTCATTACATTTGCAACATAAATTACTGAATTAGTTATTTAGATCAAACCTAACCTACCTAATATGAGTCAGGAATCATTGCAGTACACAAGCGGTGGCTAGCAAATCGGGGGTTCAAGAGCTAAATCTCGATCCTTCAGGCACAAATAGGTGAGCACACACACACACACACACACACACACACACACACACACACACACACACACACACACACACACACACACACACACACACACCCAGGGAGACCTGGTAGCCTGGTGGATAGCGCGCAGGACTCGTAATTCTGTGGCGCGGGTTCGATTCCCGCACCAGGCAGAAACAAATGAGCAAAGATCCTTTCACCCTGAATGCCCCTGTTACCTAGCAGTAAATAGGTACCTGGGAGTTAGTCAGCTGTCACGGGCTGCTTCCTGGTGTGTGTGTGTGTAGTGTGAAAAAAAGTAGTTAGTAAACAGTTGATTGACAGTTGAGAGGTGGGCCGAAAGAGCAAAGCTCAACCCCCCGCAAACACAACTAGGTGAATACACACACACACACACACACACACACACACACACACACACACACACACACACACACACACACACATACACACACTTCCGCATCTCTCTGCTTCCCGCTACTTCTCTCTATCTCTTAAGTATCTGCCTCCGTCTCTCGTTGTCTCCTTATCGTGCCATCCACTCTCGCTCCATCACAGCCGAGATGGTGAGAGGACCGTAGTGCCAAACATTAAAGCAAACGCCGCCACAACTAGTTTGTCATATATATAACACGCAGCCGTCAAACTACGACACTTCCCCTCCCCCCACACAAACCATTTGACACCCCCACAAACCACCTGACACCCCCCCCAAACCACCTGACACCCCCCCCCCCCACAAACCACCTAACAATTTCTCCCTCAATTCTCAGCGCACGACGGCCAGTCGCGCAAAAAATATACCAGAATAATTACATCAATTATAGAATTCGACGTTATTTGGCAAGTTATAACTAGCGAGAATGTGGTTCGGGACGCGGTCGATGTGGCCCGAAATCAGAGGGAATTATACCTGGACGTTTCACATTGATTACGATATTGATAAAATATTTGGTATCTTTGGAAATTCAGATTGGACGGGTGATAGGAAATATTGGTGCAAGAGTAGGAAGGTGGATTGGGGGTGGGAGGGGAGGGTGGCTTGGTGGGTTGGGACGGGAGGGGGGGGGGGGTTGGACTTGGTGGGTTGAGACGGGAGGGAGGGGGGTTGGGTTTGGTGGGTTGGGACAGGAAGGGGGGGGCTTGGTGGGTTGAGAGTACCTGTCGTTAAAGGGGGCTGTTGGTGGTGGGACAAGGGTAACGCTGAGTGGTTGTGGTGGGCTGAGACTGGTTATATGGTTGATTATGCATGGTTGTAACTGGTGGTTGTGGTGGTAGTTGTGGCTGGTGGTGGTGGTGGTGATGGTTGTAGCACGGGAAAATATCTCCAAGCCACACTACCTCAACGCACCATGAAAAAAAAATGAATCCTTTAGCACACACACAAAAAAAATCTGAGTAATTGCTGTATTTTTCCTGTGGCACTGACAATAGATATATTTTTACTAAACTCTTATTATGTTTAGATAAATGCTAAAAACATGAACAAAATACAAATATAATAATGTCTTTTTTGATGAAATAATTGAAGTATTTACCTTTAATTCATTGACGGTTTTTGAGGGAATCTGTGTTCATAGAGATGTGTCGAATTTGTGTCTGTCGTTCTGACAGAGATGTGTCGAAGAGTCTGTCTGCTTGACTGTCTACCTGTCGTGTGTCTGTCATCCTGTCTATACCAGCCTGTCTGTCTGTCCACCAAAGCCCCACCACCTGAGTACTTCAGAGAATATTGGTTATCTTGTATTAATCCCAACAAATCATCTTTATCAATCGAATGTCCTTCATGGCGTCCATTCAAAGGAGCAGCTAAATAGCCAAGGTTATACTTATTTAAATCCGTATCCGAGCTCAATTCCATACCGTTAAATGGGTTAATGCTCTACTAACTGCCAATTCCAGACCACCGCACTGTAATCAGCTCCCAACTACCCAATTCACCAACTTGGCCAACACAATCAGCCTTTGAGAGAAGGGGGGGGGGGGAATCCTGGCAACATTGGTTAAAGAGTTTCGCGATTCATTGGACTTGGTCACTATTTATTTGGGTTCTCGATCCTCCCAACATTGGATTCCTGTCGCCAGAGACGACAAGGTCGTCCTGTGACGACGTTCGTGTTGTGCATATTGGTGATGGTCGTGGTGGTCGTCGTTGTGGTGTTGGGAGAGTATTAGGAGTGTGTCGTTGTGGTGTTCGGGTGTGTGTCTATCCGTATGTGTGTTCGAAGTTCGAGGCCAGACGGTTACGGTTAGCCCCACACAACTTGTCACGGTGAAAAGTGTTCGTATGGGGAGTGTCATAGAGTGGTGTGGGGATCGACCCCCCTCATCCCCATGCCCCCTCCTTAAGTTGGACTGGCTCCTATTGCGTCAACAAACAACTCCTATTAAGTCTGAAATGTTTGAGTTCGATTATGCATAGAATATTTACCATTTTTTTCAGCTGTTATCGACTTTTTTTTCCAACTGGGAGAGAGAATTGGAGAGAGAGAGGAAGAGAGAATGGGAGTGGAAGGAGAGACTGGGAGAGATGACACGTGTAACTCATCATCCTCACCAGATGAGAGCGAGGAGGATGATGATTAAGTTCCATGAGGCTATAAGCATTAGTCAAGATCAGCCGAGCTTTCCTCTTTTATCATCATTCAATTTATGGTCTTGTCATTCTCCTACTTATCTCCCCTCTCTCTCTCACCCCTCACTTCTCCTTCCCCTCCCTCACTTCTCCCTCATCCTCATTTCTCCCTTCTCTCCCTCACCCTCACTCCTCCTCCTTCTCTCCATCACCCATACTCCGTAAATCAATATATCACAGAAAACCCGCAAGTTAATATGAAGCCTCATGCTGCTCCTCACGTCACGGACATGAGAGTAATGAGGTCGTGGTTCAAGAAAATGAGAACATATTCATGTATTATCTGGAAATGTTAACCACGATGGGGGTAAAAAAAAAATGAAAAAAAAATGACTTGAGCGCTTTCGTGTTCCTGAGCGCTGTAGTGTTCAACACATTATCAAAAAGTGCAATCCATGAAAAAAAAATTTGTGGGTAACGAAATTTGTTTGTAAAATTTCCGTGGAATCATTTCACGGTTCAGGAATGTTGATGATATCCTGTGTGCATTTAACATCACATTTTTTTATACATTTTGTTTTTTTAATTTTTAGAAATAAGTTTTTTTTAGGTGAACTTTATGATTAAGTCACCTCTGTGAAATTTTCTTATAGGGACTGAAATTACTAACAAAAATATTTGATATCCTAGTTGATAGGGAAGATTGTTCTCATATGTTTAATGTTCACTACCAAAACCTACCCAAAATTTGTTTTCATATGTTCACTATTTTACTGGACTGGGAGTTTAACATATATAGTGTTAAACAGCCTATTATTTTTTTCCCTCCATTATTACACGTACTTGAATACGATTGAACCTCAGCATGTGTAGATATGTTTTTTAAATTCCATAGCTAATTGATTAATTTTATTAACATGATACTAATGGTGAATTAGTTGCTTACGTACCCTAATTACACACTACACAAGGGAGGTGCATATATTTTCACACCAGTGTGGCACACAATAGTTATTCTGAAGTCAAACCCAAGTCCTGTTATTTAAGTTATTCTGAAGTCAAAACTAAGTCCTGTTATTTAAGTTATTCTGAAGTCAAAACTAAGTCCTGTTATTTAGTTTATTCTGAAGTCAAAACCAAGTCCTGCTATTTAGGTTATTCTGAAGTCAAACCAAGCCCTGCTATTCAGGTTACCGGGACAATACAGGGTTGGGGGTTCAGAGAAGGTGCGGAGAACCTACACATAAAACAATGGTTCTTTTGTTTTGACGATCGCGAGACAACAACATGTGCTGCCTGGGGGGCATTCTGGCGTTTATACTTTCTTATTTCGTCGATGAAAGTGTGTTTATTTATTCCCGTGTTGGACCAAACAGTGCGGCTTTGGTCTGGCGTTGAGCTGAAAGCCTATTAACCTCTGGTGGGGTAATTATAGCCTCCCTAATAGCTTACTAACCAATCAGCAAGTATACTCTGGTCGTGAACACAGTTCAGGGCTAGAATATACTCTCTGTATATACACCGAGAAACGGGTTATACCCGTCAATGTATATATATATATATATATCGCCATTTATTATTTGCAACTGTTTATAAAAATATTGTATATGTTCCTGCGCTTTATATTAATATTCAAATGCAATCTGAATTGCGATTTGACAGGTGCTTAGAGGCTAATATTGAACACAATCGACACATTAACAACAAAATATTTCATGCATTTCCTCGCAGAAATGTAATTATATCTCGTATGCATATGTTTATAGAACAATGTACTCACCTGAATGTGCTTGCGGGGGGTTGAGCTTTGGCTCTTTGGTCCTGCCTCTCAACTGTCAACCAACTGGTTGATTGACAGTTTGGTTGATCAACAATGAGCAATTTTGTAGCGTTTTTCTGCAACTTTCATCAACAACCTCATCGTCTTTAGGCAACTGCATCTATGAACTTTATTGCCTTATGAGGTCAAAGGTCACCCTCCCCTCATGAGTTGCCATGTGTTGCACTTGCAATGGTTTCTGCCTAACCAGAAGTGTACGAGCCTAGGCCATCCGCCTAACCTATCGAGGCAGCGTGATAATATTGGTTGCTTCAAGCACCAAACAACCACCGATATTTTGACGCTCTTCCGGATAGCGTCAAAACTGCTTTTGCAGTAAGTGTGAGGACAGGATGCAGCGACCGGAAGCATTATACTATTGACAAGTGTCCTTGACCTGTGTACCCTGTATTACAAGTACATAACCCCACGATACAGCCAAGATAACTGTAGACAATAATATATACAGACAATTAACTGTAGAAAATAATTTGAAACGAATGCATTATCACGAGTTTAAAGAGGAAATATATTGCCTAACCCACATTTTATAATTTATCAACTAAAACAACTAAAACAGGAAAAAGGTTGGATAAGCAGAATGTATTTTCTTCGAGATTGTCAGAGCCTTTGATACTGTTCTCCACGTGAGTAGAACATCAACACACTATACTTGGTGAGAGAATGTCTAATAGACAGGAAGCAGAAAGTCGCCGTGAGAGAGAGAGGAGGAATCTGAATGGAAAGAAATAAGTATTCCACAAGGATCAGTCCTCTGCTCCGAACTTGGGCAAATGACCTGCTCGATAAATGAAACTCTTTAATGTCTATGTTTGCAGATGAAGCCATGTTGATGACACGAATAAGGACACGTTCTAGGAGTGGTCATCGAAGTGGCAAATAGAATTCAGTCCCAATAAATGTAAGGCAATGAGAATGGAGAGAGAAGAAAGGGGACATATATACGGAAATACTTTGATGCATTTCAGGGATATTGATAGTGGTAGCCAACTTTATTTACGAGGATAGATAAGAGCAATTATATAAAAATACAAGCAAACACACACTGGTGGAGGCTGACTCCATACACAGTTTCAAATGTAGATATGATAGAGCTCACTAGGCTCCAGAATCTGTACACCGGTTGATTGACAGTTGAGAGGCCGGACCAAGGAGTTGAAGCTCAACTTCTCCCCGCAAACACAACTAGGTGAGTACACACACACACACACACACACACACACACATTCTTTAAGCGTGAGAGTAGTGGAAAAATGGAATCCACTTAAGGAGCAGGTTGTGGAAACAAATACTATTCATAAATTTTAAAACTAGATATGATAGGGAAATAGGACCGGAGTCATTGCTGTAAACAACCGATGGCTCGAAAGGCGGGATCCAAGAGTCAATGCTCGATCCTGCAGACACAAATAGATGAGCATACACTTCCCTGCTGCAACTCTCACTCCAGCCTGCGTCTGATGAAAGATCTTCCAAGACATTCGACAAAATATCCTCACACCCCCCCCCCCCTCCCTCCCCCGAGGGGTAACTACACAAGTGCGTCACGAGTGTGTGAACGCTGATGGAAGAGACCAAAACACAAGGAAATGAAATTTGTTTTTTGGGAGGACGAATGCAGGAGTCAATAGCTTAACGGAGTCTCCACTTTGCAATTAAATTAGTTTAATCTTCTTCATCTCTCTCTCTCTCGAGAATTTTTGACTTCCTCATTGAAACGACGAAAAAGAACCTTTAGCTGTTTTACGAACGTTCTATACGGATAATATATTTTTTTATCTTTTTTCTACGAGTCTTTCTCATTTAAACAAATATCTCAATGTTAACAAATTCACCTTTAGAAAATTCCTCTGAATAAATAAGCTATATACTAAAAAGAGTTGAATTTTTACCGTTTAATTAAACAAATTATCATTATACATATATCACCATCCCCGTTAATTGGGACTCATTGAAAGTCCAAATCTTTTACAAACAAAAAAAATATATTTCTATATTACATTTGTGATGAATGTATGTATGTATGTATGTATGTATGTATGTATGTATGTATGTATGTATGTATGTATATATATCACATAACTATTCCCAAATCAACATTGTGGATTTAAGAATAGTTATGTGCATAATGTGGAAGAAATGTGGACGATTGATCGATCTCATTCAATCAAAACGATTTCCAAATGCTTTAAAAATAAGCCCCGGAGGCCCCCCCCCATTTTTTTACGCCGGGGGGGTGGGGGGAGGTGCAGCGACGGATCAAATAATCGATTCAATAAACGCTTAAACTGGAAGCTTTTTTTTTAAAGTATCACCAGAGGGAAGAGATCTGACGATCAAGGGATTCAGTCGTCCTGGTGTAATGGCCATCAATTTCGCTGGCTTAATTGTTCTGATCCTCCTCCTGATACTTCAAACACACCCAGCTCTTCTCCTCATACTCCAAACACATCCAGATCCTCTCCTCATACTCCAAACACACCCAGCTCTTCTCCTCATACTCCAAACACATCCAGATCCTCTCCTCATACTCCAAACACACCCAGATCCTGTCCTCATACTCCAAACACACCCAGATCCTCTCCTCATACTCCAAACACATCCAGATCCTGTCCTCATACTCCAAACACACCCAGATCCTGTCCTCATACTCCAAACACACCCAGATCCTGTTCTCATACTCCAAACACACCCAGATCCTGTCCTCATACTCCAAACACACCCAGATCCTGTCCTCATACTCCAAACACATCCAGATCTTCTCCTCATACTCCAAACACACCCAGATCTCCTCATACTCCAAACACACCCAGATCCTCTCCTCATACTCCAAACACACCCAGATCTTCTCCTCATACTCCAAACACACCCTGATCCTCTCCTCATACTCCAAACACACCCAGATCTTCTCCTCATACTCCAAACACACCCAGATCCTCTCCTCATACTCCAAACACACACCCAGATCTTCTCCTCATACTCCAAACACACCCAGATCTCCTCATACTCCAAACACACCCAGATCTCCTCATACTCCAAACACACCCAGATCCTCTCCTCATACTCCAAACACACCCAGATCTTCTCCTCATACTCCAAACACACCCTGATCCTCTCCTCATACTCCAAACACACCCAGATCTTCTCCTCATACTCCAAACACACCCAGATCCTCTCCTCATACTCCAAACACACACCCAGATCTTCTCCTCATACTCCAAACACACCCAGATCTCCTCATACTCCAAACACACCCAGATCTCCTCATACTCCAAACACACCCAGATCGGATCTACGAAATTGTATATATCTCCTTCACTTATCTACTTCATCTACTTTGTTTTGTTTTTGTTGTCCTTATTTCCCGACGACTCGTTTATTTGTGCCGCCACTTTTCTGTCTCCTCGTCTCGGTCTCTCCGTCTCTGTCTCCGTCCGTCTGTCTCTTTCTCTCCTGCTGAAGCACATCTTGCGAACAAGGACTTGAAAATTCTATTTGAGAACGAGTTGTTCTCCACACAGAGATAACTCCTCTCTCAGAGACTCTGTGGGGGGGGGGGGGGTGTAGTGTTTTCTCTCTCTCTCAACACCGTGGCAGAAGTGTTGCTATAGAACACCAAGCCAGTCCTCCTAATGCCTTATTCGAGAATGGGAAAACCGTAAGAAATAATGCCCAGCGGGTTAAATATTTCCTGTTCTGTTATCATTCAAATTATCAAACAAGACGTTGTTCAGAGAGACGAAAAATATATAGACAGAAAAATGGTCCAAACTTTGATAGTTCTTTGCGACGAAGCAGAGGGATGGATACATGTTAAAAAGATGGTGGCTGTCTCACACAGAGATCACACTAACGTGATGCATCAAATGAACAAATCCACAAGGGCCGTGACGAGGATTCAAACCTGCGTCCGGGAGCATCCCAGACACTGCCTTAATTGACTGAGCTACGACAGGGTTAAAAGGGTTGAAACCGAAGTTCTACTGAACTTGGATTTGTTCATGGTGGCTGTCTCTTTCACGCGTCTTGAAGGAGCTCAATGAGGGTGGTTGGACAATTCGTACTGACCACCGCCACCTGCAACGAGATGTTTGGGTGGCTGCGCCATCTTGGATCTATCTATGGGGAGTTGGGGGGGAGATGGTGGGAAGGTTGGGGAAGGGGTTTAGGGGGTGGGATCGAGGTAGAGAGATGGGGGGGAAGTGGGTAAACGCTGACGGTCGAGGGGAACCAGAGCTGCAGGTGAGGTTAGGGGGGAATTATTGTGTTGTTTGGCTCGTGGTGGTGCAAGATGCATCTCTAAAAGGGATGTTGCAATCGATGTAAGTTTGTGACTGTGTGGTGATGGTGTGTGTGTGTGTGTGTGTGTGTGTGTGTGTGTGTGTGTGTGTGTGTGTGTGTGTGTGTGTGTGTGTGTGTGTGTGAGGGGGGCGGGGAGGGGGAGGGGGAGGGGGGTAAAAGGGATGTCTCTCCCCCTAACTTCCCATCCCATATTCCACTCGTAAACATCTCCAGTCCCCCCCCCCCCCCACACACACACACTGAGGAGAGGGGGTATCGAACGAAAACATTTCGGAGGATCTGGGATGCTGCTCCAAGCTGCTGCTGCTGCTTGGGATGCTGCTGTTTATCCCACATCACACACTCTTTTGCTCTCTCTCTCTCTGTGTCTCTCACGCTCTCTGTCTCTCTCTCTCTCTCCTTCCTAATACTTCCCATCAGTATGGTCTATTTACTCTTGACATTGATGCGGGTTCGAGCCCCAAGCACGTGCCCCGTGTTTGTTTACACTGTGGACCAGTGTGGGCGATGCACATTCCACTGGAGGGAAGTCAATCCAGGAAAGTTGCTACATTCTTGCAATGGGTGGAATGTTACTTAATGAGTTGAGCTGTTATTGTGCAGTACATATAGTGCTCATGCTGTCGGGATTTGTTGATTTTTAACACATTGTTTATTATTGGCGTGCTAAAATATATATATATATATATATATATATATATATATATATATATATATATATGTGTGTGTGTGTGTGTGTGTGTGTGTGTGTGTGTGTGTGTGTGTGTGTGTGTGTGATAAGGCAGCTCCTTCCCCCCCCATCCCACCTACTTCCTGGCGTTATCACCTCCTCTCGCCATTCCCTGCTCTTATCGCCAGAGATCACCAACGCCAACACACCCATAATATTCCCCGAGGCGCCACTACCATTAAAAACATTTCTCGCTAACCTATATTGGGAGATAAGAACCCATGTATGGATGTGTGTGTGGGGGGGGGGTGTGTATTTACTATTTGTGTCTGCAGAATCGAGATATTAGCTCTTGGACCCCGCCTTTCTAACCAATTTATTTTTCCTCTATTATGTCTACTACACATATTTCTCTTACACACGCACCCACACATCCCTAGGCAGCTGCCCGTAGCAGCTGCCTAACTCCCAGGTACCTATTTACTGCTAGTTGAACGGGGGCACCAGGGTGAAAGAAACTGCTCATACTGTCTGAAACTGTCTTTCTTGACGGTTGAGAGGCGGGACCAAAGAGCCAAAGCTCAACCCCCGCAAGCACAACTAGGTGAGTAAAACTAGCCGAGTACACACTACAGCTAGCATCACTGGATGTAATTAAAGCTACCGGGCCAGATAAAGTATCACCATGGGTGTTAAAAGAAGCAGCACAGTTCCTCAGCATACCTCTAGCACTAATCTATAGTGAGTCACTTACACAGGGGGGAATTGCCCAGATGCTAGAAGAAGGCAAATGTGGTGCCAATCTACAAGAAAGGCGATAGAGAAGAGACACTTAACTACAGACCAGTGTCACTCACAAGCATCCCTTGCAAAGTACTTGAAGGAATTATGAGGTCAAGACAAGTTGCACACCTAGAAAGAATTTGGTTTGTTAGTAAACAACAACACGGCTTTAGAGCAGGAAAATCATGCCTGACGAACCTCCTGAAATTTTAAACTAGGCAAGACAGAAGGGTGGACAGATTGCATATTTCTGGACTGCCAAAAAGCCTTTGGTACAGTACCACACATGAGGCTACTATTCAAACTTGAGAGGCCGGCGGGAGTAGACGAAAACGCACTATCATGGGTAAGGAATTACCTGACAGACAGGTGTCAGAGAGTGACAGTGAGAGGCCAGGAGTCGGACTGGCGTAGAGTAACAAGCGGGGTGCCTCAAGGATCACTCCTGGGTCCCATACTATTCTTCATTTATGTAAATGACTTAACTGCAGGAGTTGAATCTTATGTCAATGTTTGCAGATGATGCAAAACTCATGAGTAGGATTGAGACAGATGAGGAACGTAAGATTCACCAGGATGACTTGAAAAGGTTGCAGAGCTGGCCCAAGAAATGGCTGCTAGAGTTCAAAACTAACAAGTGCAAGGTGATGAAAATAGGGACAGGAGCCAGGAGACCGAAAGGCCAGTGTACGATGAACGGAAACTACCTCTCTATAACGTCTAGAGAAAAAGACCTGGGAGTGGACATGACACCAAATCTAACTTCAGAGGCTAATACAAATAGAATAACGTCAGCCGCATACTCTACGCTGGCGAAAGTCAGAACATCCTTCAGAAACTTGAATAAGGAAGCTTTTAGATTACTATATACCGCCTATGTGAGGCCAGTCTTAGAGTATGCCGCACCATCGTGGAGCCCCCATCTTAAAAAAAAAACACATAAGGAAGCTCGAAAAGGTGCAGAGGTTTGCAACGAGACTCGTCCTAGAGCTGCGAGGGATGAGGTACGAAGACAGACTGAAGGAACTAAACCTGACGACGTTGGAAATGAGGAGCAAGAATGGGGGACATTTTTCAGACGTCTAAAATACTTAGAAAGATTGACAAGGTGGAAACAAAGGAAATGTTTACAATGAATAACAATAGAACAAGAGGGACACGGATGAAAGCTTGAGACTCAGATGTGTCATAGAGATGTTAGGAAGTTTTCTTTTAGCGTGAGGGAAGTGAGTAAATGGAATGACCTAAAGGAGCAGGTTGTAGAGGCTAACTCCATTCATAACTGTAAAAGCAGAGATGATAGAGAGATAAGCCGGGAATCATTGCATTAGACAACCAACGGCTAGAAAGCGGGGTCCCGGAGCTAGAGCTCGAGTCTGCAGGCACTAATAGGTGATTACAAATAGGTGAGTACACACACACACACACACACACACACACACACACACACACAGATGAGGAACTTCCTAAGGGAAATACCATGGCAAACAGAACTTAGAGACAAGACTGTACAGGATATGATGGATTATGTCACCCAGAAGTGCCAGGAAGTTGCAGACAGGTTTATCCCGGTCCCAAAAAAGGAGAAAAACGAAAAGCAACATAAGAATCCATGGTTCAACCAGGAATGTAAGGTAGCGAAGCAACTGAGTAAAAGAACATGGAGGAACTACAGAAATAACAGAACACTGGAGAGCAGGGAGAGATACTAGAGGGCCAGAAAAGAGTATCTTAAAGTGAGGAGGGAAGCATGTAGTATGAAAATGACATAGCGAGTAAAGCCAAGACCCAACCAAAGCTGCTCCACAGCCACATCAGGAGGAAAACAATAGTGAAGGAACAAGTGATGAAGCTGTGGAAAGGGGAGAACAGATACACAGAGAATGACAAGGAAGTGCGTGAAGAACTCAACAAGATATTCCACGAGGTCTTCACATTGGAACAAGGAGAAGCCACTGCACTAAATGAGGAGGAGGCAAACCAAGCAACCTTGGAGGAATTTGACCTCACCAGTGATGAGGTCAAAAGATGTCTGCTGAAGCTGAATGGGACAAAGACTGTTGGGCCTTACAGAATCTCACCATGGATACTAAAGAAAGGTGCAGAAGCACTAAGTGTGCCACTCTCTATGGTGTATAACAGGTCACTGGAAACAGGAAACCTACAGGAAAGATGGAAGACAGCTAACGTAGTCCCAATATGCAAGAAGGGTGACAGGCAAGAGGCACTAAACTACAAGCCAGTTTCCGTAACTTGTATACCATGCAAGGTGATGGAGAAGATCTTGAGGAAAAGGTTCGTAGAGCATCTGGAGGGAAACAGCTTTGTAACGCACCGCAAACATGGGTTCAGAGATGGTAAATCGTGCCTCACAGGTTTAATAGAATTCTATGACCAGGCAACAAAAATTAGGCAAGAAAGAGAAGGGTGGGCAGACTGCATTTTCTTGAACTGCCAGAAAGCCTTTGACACAGTATCCAATAAATGGCTGTTAAAAAAAAGTTGGAGCAACAGGCAGGAGTAAAAGGGAAGGTTCTCCAGTGGATAAGGGAGTATTTAAGCAACAGGAAACAGCGAGTAACTGTGAGGGGGGAAACATCAGAGTGGCGAGATGTCACCATCGGAGTCCCACAGGGCTCAGTACTTGGTCCCATCCCGTTTCTAATATATGTAAACGATCTTCTGGAGGGAATAGACTCATTCCTCTCAATGTTTGCTGATGATGCAAAAATTATGAGACGACTCAAAACAGATGAAGATAGACAGAGACTACAAGATGACCTGGACAAACTGGAGGAATGATCTAGAAAATGGCTGCTAAAGTTCAACTCAGGAAAGTGTAAAGTAAGGAAATTAGGCGAAGGGAGCAGAAGGCTGAACACAAGGTACCATCTGGGAGGTGAAATCCTGCAAGAGTCAAATAGAGAGAAAGATCTGGGGGTTGATATCACACCGAACATGTCCCCAGAGGTCCACATCAAAAGGATATCATCAGCGGCATATGCTAGGTTGGCCAACATAAGAACTACCTTTAGAAACTTGTGTAAGGAATCGTTCAGGAGCTTGTATACCACTTATGTCAGACCAATCCTGGAATATGCAGCTCCAGCCAGAAGTCCATACCTAGTTAAACACAAGACAAAGTTAGAGAAGATTCAGCGGTATGCCACCAGACTCATCCCGGAACTGATAGGAATGAGCTACAAGGAAAGGCTAAAGAAGCTGAACCTCACGTCCCTGGAAGACAGAAGAGTAAGGGGAGACATGATAACCACCTACAAAATTCTCAGGGGAATTGACAGGGTGGACAAAGACAAAATCTTCAGCACGGGTGGAACACGAACAAGGGGACACAGGTAGAAACTTAGTACCCAGATGAGCCACAGAGACGTTAGAAAGAATTTTTTCACTCAGAGTAGTTAATAAATGGAATACATTAGGCAGTGATGTGGTGGAGGCTGACTCCATACACAGATTCAAATATAAGTATGATAGAGCCCAGTAGGCTCAGGAATCTGTACACCAGTTGATTGACAGTTGAGAGACGGGACCAAAGAGACAAAGCTCAACCCCCTCAAGCACAACTAGGTGAGTACTACTAGGTGAGTACACTCACTCACACACACACACACACACACACACACACACACACACACACACACACACACACACACACACACACACACACACACACACACACACGAGTCAACATTGGCATTTCTAAACCAAAGTCAAAGACACAGTTGTACAGAACATCTTCCCGACACTGTTCTCGTATAAACAATTATCCGAATACGATCGTCGGCAAAGGATTTGGCAAGGGATTTCGACTATGCGGACCCTATGATTGTTGGCACAGAGACACGTACCCCTCAAGTCAACCCCTTCCTCTCTCTCTCTCTTTCTCTCTCTCTTTCTCTCTCCATATCTGGGATACACAGCGGCAAAATTTACCATCTCGCTTCCTTATATTGCGCGAATCACTTTAATCAAGCACATTTCGTATGCAACAAATGTAAGGAGAGAGAGAGAGTTTGATGGGATTTTATCGATGTCGCTAACGAAGAGCGCGTTTGATAACGATATTTACACTCTTTGGAGGGAATGATATTGAATTGACTTCATTGGAACGCTGAACCGCATGAATTTTAATGATTTAAAGGGAGGGTTATGCACACAGAAGCACTCAAACACATGACCACGAACGCACAGGTGTTAGTACGCGCGAGTGTTTACGAAAATATGTGCGAGGAAGTGCTCAAACATATTCAAACATATGTAAATATAACAGGCATCTGTGAGAATTAAACGCAATGTTTCATGTATGTGCAAGCAACATGCACACACACACAAAGGTTAGAAAGGCGGGGTCCAAGAGCTATTAGCTCGATCCTGCAGACATAAATAGTAAATATAAATTGTAAATACACACATAACTAGGGGAGTACTAGGTGAGAACACACACACACACACACACACACACATTATGGTATGCATTAGGAAGTGATATAGAGGAGACTGACTCCATACACAGTTTCAAATGTAGATATGATTTATCCCAATAGACTCAGGAACCTGTACACCAGTTGATTGACAGATCAGAGGCGGGACCAAAGTGCCAAAGCTCAACCCCCACACAAGCACAATTAAGCGAGTACACACACACACACACACACACACACACACACACACACACACACACACACACACACACACACACACACACACACACACACACACAAACACTGGAATGGTATTTGTACCAGTATTGGATTTCTTGGTATTTACCAAGAAATGCAATGAGATATCGAGACTATTTCTAGAATGTCAGAGAGAGAGAGAGAGTTCAACATCGTTCAGTTCGAAAAGATTTCTCAATTCAAAGCTGAAAAACAAGCAGGATTTTCCGGATGGGATGAAACTTTCCTCCCCTAACTATTCCTTCATAGTAAATACCTCTCGCTAAAATCCTTCAATGAATCCAATTCCTTGTACGTAGTTAAATTTCTGAATCAGGTCTTTCATATCCCAATCGAAAATAATATCTATAAATTGCTGTTGTCTTTTAACTTGCGAAGTACCCCAAGACTATATTGATAATGCTGGTTTAAGGCTTTCTAATGATAATTATTTACTTCATGAAGACGGGATAAAGGAGTGTCTTTCATTCTAAGACGAGGGAGTCTTAAGAAACTTGGGTATAGACAGAGGGGAGAGAGTCAACAAGGGAAGAGCTGAGAGGGTATATATAGACTCTCGGGGCCTCTTCTTTCCTAATGATAAACGGACATGATAGAGGAAGCGGATTATTCATGTCATTGAGATCAAATGGATCAAACAGGAGGTTATCCAGTTTTCAGTGCTGGTGCTTCTTTCAGCAGATCTGTCTGCAATGACCTCTGGCGTAGTCCTTCACGAGACCTGTGACCAGCCGGCTCAGCTCTCCGCGAGACCTGTGACCAGCCGGCTCAGCCCTCCACGAGACCTGTGACCAGCCGGCTCAGCCCTCCACGAGATATGTGACCAGCCGGCTCAGCTCTCCGCGAGACCTGTGACCAGCCGGCTCAGCCCTCCACGAGATGTGACCAGCCGACTCAGCTCTCCGCGAGACCTGTGACCAGCCGACTCAGCCCTCCACGAGATATGTGCCCAGCCGGCTCAGCTCTCCGCGAGACCTGTGACCAGCCGGCTCAGCTCTCCGCGAGACCTGTGACCAGCCGGCTCAGCCCTCCGCGAGACCTGTGACCAGCCGGCTCACCTCTGGTTCCCTAGCCAGCTTGACACTACCTGCTGGGTGGCGACAAGCCGGCTATCTCAGCCGGCAAGTGCACCTCCACCCACCCAGTACACATTAGAACTGTACCCCCAGGAATCGTTCACCCAGGGGGCCCATTTTCCCTCTACAACTACGATTCCTGAGACTCGAACCCTCGGTGACCCGAATTTCCCCAGATAAACCATAGCTGCCAATTACAGTAGTGACCAGAGACATTGTATCTGGTGACGCTGTCCCCCGGACGGTCCCACACCGCCTCACAACACCTGCCTTTGGGACTTTCCTGTCCGACTTTTCTTACGTTGTAATTGTCAGACATCGTAATATGACAGCAATGAAAACGGAAGTTAATTGTTACGTACCTTAAAAATTGGCGGATTTCTGTCCCTCGATGAGCTATTTATCTGAAATGACAATGACACTAATTATTATTATATTCATTTTGACACGTTTTTATACATGGAAATTATCATATACCACACGAACAATCATATTTTAATCCCCATATATATATAAGCAGCGCAGGTAAAGTTAACACTTGATGGTCGAGGCTTACCTTGGGCTGAAGGTCGCTTGGGCCAGAGTCCCTCGTCCAGTGAGGTGAGGCAGGACAAGTGGCTGAGGTGAGGCAGGACAAGTGGTTGAGGTGTGGCAGGACAAGTGGTTGAGGTGTGGCAGGACAAGTGGCTGAGGTGAGGCATGGCAAGTGGCTGAGGTGAGGCAGGACAAGTGGCTGAGGTGAGGCAGGACAAGTGGCTGAGGTGAGGCAGGACAAGTGGCTGAGGTGAGGCAGGACAAGTGGCTGAGGTGAGGCAGGACAAGTGGCTGAGGTGAGGCAGGACAAGTGGCTGAGGTGAGGAAGGACAAGTGGCTGACTCAACACTGCTAGCAACACACTCACACACACTTGCAACAAGACGACGTAATATTTCAGCACAAGACGAGAAACACAGCGCGGACAATTAGAGTCACCGACACTTATGTAATTTTGGAACAGCAATTAAAGTCTGTTAAGGTCAAATATTTCCTCTAAAACACTAAACTATCCGGAGTCAACACTTCGCCACGTCCAGCGACGTTTTCTGTCATGATTTATCGCACATAACACAATGAAAACTACAGTACACTTTTATGAAATTGGCAGACAAGAGTCGAATAATTAAGCCTTCGAAGCATTATAAATGTACTGTCCACAATCAGGTATTAACATTATAACGTAAAGTCCCAATAAATCACTTTCACTAAACGATTGTTTCTATCATCCATCAGAAGCGGTGAAATATTTGGGGATAAACTCTCCGTATTTCCGCGACGCTCACCACAGCGCAACACAGCACTCACTGGCCGGACATAATGACTCAGTGACCTGACAACCATTCCTCTGGTGGCGCTGGTTCAGGCGGCGGCCCACCACTTGGACGCGTTTGTTAATTTTAACGAAGCGTGTGGTCAAAATCTGCGTTTTCTCAATTGTAAATTAATATTGTTATATGTTAGTACTTGCTGTATAGTCAAGTTTAGGTTACGGTGTTTAGGTTCTATTGGAAAATGTGGGTGAAGCATTTCCAGGTGAGATTCGAACAGAGAACGGTGACAAAGCACTGTTCGAGAAATCTTCGAACGTCATCTGTTGTGAGTCGTGTGTAAAATGCTTTACGTTCGTAAACAGGGAGTTTAACGGCTAAATTGATGAGTATTTGACCTTTGTTTATGAGGACGACTGGGACTTGACCCGGGGAGGTAAAGGCTTCAGTTCGCCCTTTAAAGGCTCTAATGAACACGCTCAACACCCACTCGAAGACAGGCGGTGCTTCATCACAGTGTCTCCTCAGAACATTGATCAAATGCATCACTCACATCGTATTATTTTCCAAGCCCACATTCCCTAAATACTTCACCAACGGTAATTTAACGCATATAATTCAGTCCTTCCTCATAATCACGTCCTTATAAGCACCGACACACTGCTCATCCAAGCTTCACCGACCCCCAAAAACACATTCATTAATTTTAATGTATTATGTAACCAAAAACGATATTTTCGCGAATAGAAATGAACATATATGTATATTAAAATTTCATGCACAATTGGGACAATGAGAGGCGATATATATATATTTTTTTGAGATATATACAAGAGTTGTTACATTCTTGTACAGCCCCTAGCACGCGTAGCGTTTCGGACAGGTCCCTGGAATACGATCCCCGCCGCGAAGAATCGTTGTTACAACCAAGTACCCATTATACTGTTGCGTTAAACAGAGGCTACAGTTAAAGATTTGAGCCCAGTAAATCCTCCCCGGCCAGGATACGAACCCATGACATAGCGCTCGCGGAACGCCAGGCGAGTGTCTTACCACTACACCACGGAGACTGGTTAAGTCTTCGTGGTAAGTATAGACGGAGACTATATGTTGGGTGTGTTAGTTCTGAAGGTAATTACATGTATCTGCAGACCCCCAAGCTGAAGTAATGATGGTCTCTCCAGCTGCCACCGTCTCCAAGACGTATTCAGGAAGCTTAATGATGATGTTTATTGAATATTGGAAGTTTCTCAAGCATAATAATAATATTATTATATATATACATGTGTAAAGTGTTTTGAAGTCATAAACAGGGAAAAGCTTTGGTTGGTGGAATAACGAGCCCCACCAAGCACTATCACTCTAAAGTGACCCCGGGGTGATGATACTGAGCCCCACCAAGCACTATCACTCTAAAGTGACCCCGGGGTGATGATACTGAGCCCCACCAAGCACTATCACTCTAAAGTGACCCCGGGGTGATGATACTGAGCCCCACCAAGCACTATCACTCTAAAGTGACCCCGGGGTGATGATACTGAGCCCACCAAGCACTATCACTCTAAAGTGACCCCGGGGTGATGATACTGAGCCCCACCAAGCACTATCACTCTAAAGTGTCCCCGGGGTGATGATATACTGAGCCCCACCAAGTACTATCACTCTAAAGTGTCCCCGGGGAGATGATATACTGAGCCCCACCAAGCACTATCACGCTAAAGTGTCCCCGGGGAGATGATATACTGAGCCCCACCAAGCACTATCACTCTAAAGTGTCCCCGGGGTGATGATATACTGAGCCCCACCAAGCACTATCATACTAAAGTGACCCCGGGGTGATGATACTGACCCCCACCAAGCACTATCATGCTAAAGTGACCCCGGGGTGATGATACTGACCCCCACCAAGTACTATCACGCTAAAGTGACCCCGGGGTGACGAGCCCCACCAAGCAATATCACGCTCGCTGATGAAATAAAGTGAAAAGATAACGAGCCCAGGTCATTGACACCGTAAATCATCCTGGGGGTCGTGGCATCAGAGTGACATCCCACATAAATCACCAAGGGCGAGGTTGACGCTAGAAAGCACAAGCAAGTGGATCATGATGTTTCCGGGAAATATGCCTTGCCTGCTCATAACTAAGTGACAATTTTCTTTAGACAATTTTGGACTATTAGTTTTGTGAAAAGCTACAATGTAGTTTTGAATATTTTTTTTCCTTTGAGAGTTTGTGAGCTTTGGAAATTAAATTTGCTGTTGATGGAGCAATGATCAGGAAATAGGAAGCCGTGTAGTTTAAATGGGTATACCTCGAATCACACCCACACCCACGCCCATGCCCACACCGACACCCACACCCATACCCACACCCACAGCCATACCCACACCCTGTGTGGGAGAGGAGGTGTGCTAAACAATCAGCACATCTATTGTCATTTATATTAAGTGTCATAATGTTCCTGTTTCTTACTCTCCCTGTCTTTCTCTGTATTTCTCTCTCTCTCTCTCTCTCTCTCTCTCTCTCTCTCTCTCTCTCTCTCTCTCTCTCTCTCTCTCTCTCTCTCTCTCTCTCTCTCTCTCTCTCTCTCTCACCTTTTATATAGTTATTTACATTTCCCCCTCTACCTATACAAATAGGGGATACGACAGAACTTTGGATTACCCCTCTTGCCCATCCGCGTATTCTGTCTGTCACCAATTTTAGGTAATTCATCACTGTCGACCATCGTCATCAAGCTGTCTATTGAGTGAAGTATGGCTGTGGTCCCGCATCTTAATAACGTCTGCAGTATATATATATATATATATATATATATATATATATATATATATATATATATATATATATATATATATATATATATATATATATATATATATATATATATATATATATATATATATATATATATATATATAGACCACAGTAAAATCTCTAGGAAGAGATTCGGCTTGCTCCATCATCACCTATTCTACCCATAACACGTCTATATATTAAAGTACTGCAGCCACAAGAAGAAGAAGAAGAACAACTTCCAGACGTCTAGACAGTACCTCCAGTCCCCCCTTACCCCACTGCCCGTCACCCCCTCCTCGCACCTGGGTCGCTGGGAGCTCTCGCCATCTCAAACAAGCAGTTAAAAGTGAGCCGGTTCATAGTTACCTAAGTCATCAGCGCCATCTGGACGGCCATCGTCGTGTGTATATATAGGGCTACCTAGCCCACTATGATTACTCCTGAGTGCTCTGCTGAGTAGACCTGTTGACATATCTTGGTATGGTAACAGAGTTATTCAGTCTGGCTCATAGTATTCTAGAACCATATTTTATTTGCACATTAACGTAACGTGAATTTGATTGTTCATCTTGTTTGTTTTGTGTGTGTGTATATATATATATATAAATATATATATATATATATATATATATATATATATATATATATATATATATATATATATATATATATATATATATATATAATGCAGCTCGAGCCTTCATCGCCAACATCACAGACGAAAAGGCCCTTATCAAGCTAGATTTCAAAAATGCCTTCAATTTGGTGCGGAGGGATGCTGTACTCCGTGCGGTTCATAGTCATTTCCCTTCCCTCTACCCTTTTGTACATTCATGCTACAGTATGGATCTTAAGCTACTTTTTGGCGAACATGAAATTGACTCGCGAGAAGGCGTCCAACAGGGTGACCCCCTCGCTCCTCTCCTTTTCTGCTTAGTCATCAAACAAGTCACAGAGGTCCTGTCCAGCGAGCTTAACATCTGGTTCTTGGATGATGGTACCCTAGCTGGTTCCCAAGACTCCCTCCTGGAGGACATCAGAAAAAATCCAGGAGCAAGGTGCAGTTTTAGGCCTCACCCTGAACCCTTCTAAATGTGAAATAATATGTTCCAACCAGGGCATCGTAGAGAGAATAGAGGGTCTTCTGCCAAATATCCATAAAACTAAACCTGAAGACAGCACACTCCTAGGAGCTCCCCTGGGGTTGAAAGCCATCGATGAGGTCCTTGATAAGAAAATCGCCGACCTTAAGAGGATGGATGGGAGGATTGAGGATATTGATGCTCATGATGCACTCTACCTCATCACCAGATGTCTGTCCCTCCCCAGGTTAACCTACTTTCTGAGGTGTTCACCATCTTACAGTAGCCAAAAACTAAGTGAGTATGACCGGTTACTGAAATCAATGCTAGAAAAAGCCCTTAACCTCTCTCTCGATGACCTACAGTGGAAACAAGCCTCTCTTCCCGTAAGACTTGGGGGCCTCGGAGTTCGAACAGCAACGCAAATCGCTGTTCCAGCCTTCCTGTCCTCCTTATCAGCATCCGACGACCTTGTGAAGGAAATTCTACCTGCCCACTTACATCAGCTGGCAGGTGTACATGATCCCAATTTTACACGCTGTGCCACAGAGTGGGCCTCTCGTGCAGGCCAATCACCTCAACCACCATCCCCAAAATCCCACAAGCAATCCAGCTGGGATGGTCCCATTGTAGACCAAGTTGCTGCAGAGTGCCTGGGTGCTGCAACAACACAACACGACATTGCTCGCCTCACAGCAGTAGCAGCACCACATGCAGGGGATTTCCTGTTAGCAACCCCAATGTCGGCAACTGGCACGCGTCTCACACCACACGCCCTCCGAATTGCTGTGGCCCTCCGCCTTGCTGCCCCAATCCACACCAGATATAGGTGTATTTGCGGCGAGGTGGTGGCTGACAGGTACGGTCACCATGGCCTACTCTGCCAAAACACAGGGGGATGGCACTCGAGGCACAGTGAAGTTAACGACATCATCAAGAGGAGCCTCACCGCAGCTGGATGCCCAGCTGAAAGAGAGCCCCGTTACCTAACGCCCCGTAACTCTGATGCTCTTATTGGTCGCCCGGATGGTATCACAGTGAATCCCTGGAAGAATGGCAAGCAGTTGGTATGGGACTACACGTGCGTATCAACCCTGGCTAACACCTACATTAACCTCAGTGTTGCACAACCAGGTGGCGCTGCCACCCACAGGGAAGCAGCCAAATCCCGTAAGTATAGAGAACTGGATCACCACTACAATTTTGTCCCCATTGCTTCTGAGACGCTCGGCGCCTGGGGTAAAAGTGCTACCAGTTTTTTGAAGGAACTGGGTTCTAGGCTCATTGAAACAACAAGGGACCCGAGAGCTGCAAGCTTTCTTTTCCAGCGCCTCAGTGTGGCGATACAGAGGGGAAATGCGCACTGCATCCAGGGTTCCTGCCCGCCATCTGAGGAGCTGGAGGAACTCGACATCCTATGACAACCATCTTTGTAACCCATATGTAACTCCTTTTTTGTAACAAAGTTCAAATAAAGTAAATATATATGTGTACATACAAAAGAATGGGGGTGGTAGGAGAAGATAATATTAGTGTTCAGTGAGAAACCACAAGGTCTCCTCTGAATACTTTTTATTTTCTTCTCCGAGGCTATGGGTCCCCACATTGGCACCAGAGGTGGTACCCTCACAAAATATATATATATATATATATATATATATATATTTTTTTTTTTTTTTTTTTTTTTTTTTTTAATATATGGAAGGGAGTACCACCTCTGGCTGGAAGAAGGGGGACCCATAGCCTCGGAGGAAACCACACATAACGCATTGGAGGGAATGTAGGTCCCCTCCAATACAGTTTCTGTGTGCTTTTCTCCTACCACCCCCTTCCCTTTTTTTTTTTTTCCTTTATTGTGTATTTAAAGGTTACAAAACATACAAGACAAATGCCTAAAGGTTATGGATCTCTTGAAGCTCCTCCGCTTCTGGACAGGAACCGAGGACGCAGCAAGCATTTCCCCTCTGGATCGCCACACTGAGACGCTGAAATAAAAAACTGGAAGCCCTTGGGTCTCTGGTGACGTCAATGAGCCTGGAACCCAATTCCTTGAGAAATCCCAAGGCACTCTTGCCCCAGGGGCCATGCGTCTCAGACGCTATGGGAACAAAGAGGTATTGACCTTCCAGTCGCCTGTACTTGAGTGATTTTGCTGTTTCCCTGTGGTTGGCCGCCCCACCTGCTTGATCAGCTCCGAAGTGTACATAGGTGTCAGCCAGGGTGGATACACATGTGTAGTCCCACACCAACTGTCTACCCTCCTTCCATGGGTATATGGTGATGCCATCAGGGCGAAGTGCTGGGAAATCCGGGTTTTGGACCCCTAGGATGCGAGGTTCTCTCTCCGCTGGGCACCCAGCTGAGACGAGGCTTCTCTTGATGATGTCATTGACCTCGTTGTGTCTTGCATGCCAGCCCTTTGTGCTTCCGCAATGCAACCCATGCAGTCCGTATTGGTCTGCTTCCACCCTGTTGCAAATACACTTGTATTCAGTGTGAATTGGGGCACCAAGGCGGAGGGCTACTGCTACACGAAGGGATTCTGGATCTAGGCGCGTGCCCATTGCTGACATGGGTACTGCCAGGAGGAAGTCTCCTGCATGGGGGGCACGCACTGCTCTGAGGCGGGCTTTCTCCTTGTCTGATGTTGCGACGCTGAGCATGGCATCAGCTACTTTTTCCACTAGAGGGTGGTCCCAGCCGGACTGTTTGTGTTGTTTTGTTGGCTCTATAATGGTTGCTGGGGCTGCAAGAACATTCCACTGATTTGAACATTCAGTGAAAGCAGGATCGTGTATTCCTGCTGAATCCCTCAGGGTTGCAGGTAAAATATCTCTATAAAAATAAATATAATATATATATATATAAAATAAATATATATATATATATATATATATATATATATATATATATATATATATATATATATATACACACATACATATACACGTACATATACATATACACATACATATACATATACACATACATATAAGAACGTAGCTAATATATATATCCTCGTAGCTCTCAGATATGCAGACAGAGAAGTATATAAGAATGTTATTTTACAACCTATGGAAGACCAACACTTAATTCTAAACAACGTAAGGATACTGAGTATCTTCAAGAAGGAAGTATGGCAAGAACGTAAAACACACACACACACACACACACCATTTATAATGCCAGCGTCTCTGGAAGAAACCATTACTCACAATGGGATCAGTATTAACGCAACATGAGGTGATCACTCGCTAAATCTGTCTTCTCCATACGTGTAGTGAGGGAGAGGAGGTGGAGGGTTGGTAGGGTAGTGAGGGAGAGAAGGTGGAGGGTCAGTAGATAGTGAGATAGAGAAGGCAGGGAGATCAGTAGATAGTGAGGGAGAGAAGGTAGGGAGGTCGGTAGATAGTGAGATAGAGAAGGTAGGGGCGTCAATAGATAGTGAGGGAGAGAAGGTAGGGGCGTCAGTAGATAGTGAGATAGAGAAGGTAGGAAGGTCAGTAGATAGTGAGATAGCGAAAGTAGGGGGTCAGTAGGTAGTAAAAGTGGAATATATATTTACAATAACATAAAACCACATTGATATCTACCCAGCATCACTGTACCATAAACAATAAGTGAGTTGCAATAAAAGTATACCATAATAATATCTATGTAATAACAGCATATTTCACACACACACAAAAAAGTCTGCGAATGACAAAGTCTTACATATTAACACCTCAATACAATACCAGTGCCCCATAATACAATGCCAACACAACAGCTGTATTTGCTCCAGAATACAATCGGGAAGATAGCAGGGTTGCAATATGTGTCCTCTGGATGTGGCAACACCGTCACGTTCGCCAGTTAAACAGACACAATTGTTTACACGTAGTAAACAATAGGCAATTAGACCAACGCCTTAAATAAAAAAAAAATATATGTCAATTTTTTTTTGTACAGCTTTAAACTCACTTGACAAGGATGGGATTTTTTATTTTTTTTTTGTGCTAGAAAACGACAAGATATCACAAAACAAACAGGTAGTGAATGTTTGGACAGACTCGTGTTTGCCTCTGCTTCAGACATAGACAAATGACACTGTGACAGCCTTGTGATGGGTGTGGGGGGGGGGGAGGTAGGGAGGGTTTAACCGGGAGGGGGAGGGGAGGGGGGGGGGGTTGAGGGAGTGTGTGAGGGGGGGGGGATTGATGGGTGGAGTGAGTGGGTGGGTTGGAGAGGATAGTGGGTGAGTGAATGGGGGATAGAAGGAGTGTAGGATGGTGGAAGGGAAGGGATGTATTTGAGAGAGAGAGACAGAGAGAGAGAAAGAGAGAGAGAAAGAGAGAGAGAGAAGGATGGGGAAAACAGTCCACTTTATTCTCTCTCTCTCTCTCTCTCTCTCTCTCTCTCTCTCTCTCTCTCTCTCTCTCTCTCTCTCTCTCTCTCTCTCTCTCTCTCTCTCTCTCTCACTCTCTCCCCTGTACTCCCATGCAAGTCTCAACATGGCTTTTCTCCTCCCTTTCACATAATCAGCCCACTCCCGTGCCTCCCACGACCCTCTTTCCTTATATTTCATGCCCACCGTATCCAGTGGACAGCAATATCTAGCCGCCAAGCTGAGGTCGGGAAGAAGGAAGAGCTAGAGAAGAAGAAACAGAACGAGAGTAAGAGGGAGAGGTGGGAGGACGAAAGAGAGGAGAGAGGAGATGTGTTAGAATAGTTAGAATCTGACGGGAAAGGCGGAACGCAGAAAGGAGGGATGTGGAAGGGAATATGATAACGAAAAGGGAGAAATTGTGAACCCGGGTTCGCTAGAGCAACGTTGAACCAGCTTATGCTTGAGGAGCGTAGAACCAACTTACGCTAAAGCAACGTTGAACCAATTTACGCTAGAGAAAAGTTGAAAAAAACGCACTCTAGAACAATGCTGAACCAATGTACTTTACAACAACGTTGAAGCAAATATCCACACGAACTCCGTTGAACCAAAGTAAATGACGTTGATTGAGCATTCGTTCAAATGTTAATGGCTTTGGTCCGGATACATAGGAGGAGTGATTGGGCATCATCCTCCCTCCCTCTCTCCCTCTCCCTCCCTCCCTCTCTCCCTCTCCCTCCCTCCTACTCCCTCCCTCCCTCCATCCATCCCTCCCACTCCCTCCCTGAAGAAGAGCACGAGCCTCGGCAATCCGTCTAACCTGTCGAGGCAGCGTCAGTTTTCTTTCCTTCAAACATTACAAAAAAACATCGACATTTTGACCGTCTTGCGAATAGCGTCAAAACTGCTTTTGCAGTAAGTGTGAGGACAGGATGCAGCGTCAGGAAGCATTATACTATTGACAAGTGTCCTTAACTTGTGTACCCTGTATTGCAATTACATAACACCACGATACAGCCAAGATAAATAACTGTAGAAAATAATTTGAAACGAATGCATTATCACGCGTTTAAAGAAGAAATATATTGCCTAACCCACATTTTATAATTTATCAACTAAAACAACTAAAACGAGAAAAAGGTTGGATAAGCAGAGTGTATTTTCTTCGAGATTGTCAGAGCCTTTGATACTGTCCTCCACGTGAGTAGAACATCAACACACTATACTTGGTGAGAGAATGTCTAATAGACAGGAAGCAGAAAGTCGCCGTGAGAGAGAGAAAGGAGGAATCTGAATTGAAAGAGATATGAAGTGTTCCACAAGGATCAGTCCTCTGCTCCGGACTCTGGCAAATGACCTGCTCGATAAATGAAACTCTTTAATGTCTGTGTTTACAGATCCTTCCCTGTTTATGACTTCAAAACACTTTACACATGTATATATAATAATATTATTATTATTATGCTTGAGAAACTGCCAATATTCAATAAACATCACATTAAACTTCCTGAATACGTCTTGGAGACGGTGGCATCATTACTTCAGCTTGGGGGTCTGCAGATACATGTAATTATCTTCAGAGCTAACATACCCAACATAGCCTCTCATTGGCCTAATTATACATGAAATTTTAATACACATAAATGTTCATTTCTATTCGCGAAAACATCGGTTATTGTTTCATAATACATTAAAATTAATGAATGTGTTTTTAGGGGTCGGTGAAGCTTGGATGAGCAGTGTGTCGGTGCTTATAAGGACGTGATTATGAGGAAGAACTGAATTATATGCGTTAAATTACCGTTGGTGAAGTATTTAGGGAATGTGGGCTTGGAAAATAATACGATGTGAGTGATGCATTTGATCAATGTTCTGAGGAGACACTGTGATGAAGCACCGCCTGTCTTCGAGTGGGTGTTTGAGCGTGTTCATTATAGCCTTTAAAGGGCGAACTGAAGCCTTTACCTCCGCGGGTCAAGTCCCAGCCGTCCTCATAAACAAAGACCAAATACTCATTAATTTAGTAGTTAAACTCCCTGTTTACGAACGTAAAGCATTTTACACTCGACTCACAACAGATGACGGTCGAGGATTTCTCGAACAGTGCTTTGCTACCGTTTTCTGTTCGAATCTCACCTGGAAATGCTTCACCCACATTTTCCAATAGAACCTAAACACCTAACCTAAACTTGACTATACAGCAAGTACTAACATATAACAATGTTAATTTATATTTGAGAAAACGCCGATTTTGACTACACGCTTCGTTAAAATTAACAAACGCGTCTAAGTGGTGGGCCGCCGCCTGAACCAGCGCCACCAGAGGAATGGTTGTCAGGTCACTGAGTCATTATGTCCGGCCAGTGAGTGCTGTGTTGCGCTGTGGTGAGCGTCGCGGAAATACGGAAAGTTTATCCCTAAATATTTCACCGCTTCTGATGGATGATAGAAACAATCGTTTAGTGAAAGTGATATATTGGGACTTTACGTTATAATGTTAATACCTGATTGTGTACAGTACATTTATAATGCTTCGAAGGCTTAATTATTCGACTCTTGTCTGCCAATTTCATAAAAGTGTATCGTAGTTTTCATTGTGTTATGTGCGATAAATCATGACAGAAAACGTCGCTGAACGTTGCGAAGTGTTGACTCCGGATAGTTTAGTGTTTTAGAGGAAATATTTGACCTTAACAGACTTTAATTGCTGTTCCAAAATTACATAAGTGTCGGTGACCCTAATTGTCCGCGCTGTGTTTCTCGTCTTGTGCTGAAATATTACGTCGTCTTGTTGCAAGTGTGTGTGAGTGTGTTGCTAGCAGTGTTGAGTCAGCCACTTGTCCTGCCTCACCTCAGCCACTTGTCCTGCCTCACCTCAGCCACTTGTCCTGCCTCACCTCAGCCACTTGTCCTGCCACACCTCAGCCACTTGTCCTGCCTCACCTCAGCCACTTGTCCTGCCTCACCTCAGCCACTTGTCCTGCCTCACCTCAGCCACTTGTCCTGCTTCACCTCAGCCACTTGCCCTGCCTCACCTCAGCCACTTGCCCTGCCTCACCTCAGCCACTTGTCCTGCCTCACCTCAGCCACTTGTCCTGCCTCACCTCAGCCACTTGTCCTGTCTCACCTCAGCCACTTGTCTTGCCTCACCTCAGCCACTTGTCCTGCCTCACCTCAGCCACTTGTCCTGCCTCACCTCAGCCACTTGTCCTGCCTCACCTCAGCCACTTGTCCTGCCTCACCTCAGCCACTTGTCCTGCCTCACCTCAGCCACTTGTCCTGCCTCACCTCAGCCACTTGTCCTGCCTCACCTCAGCCACTTGCCCTGCCTCACCTCAGCCACTTGTCCTGCCTCACCTCAGCCACTTGTCCTGCTTCACCTCAGCCACTTGTCCTGCCTCACCTCAACCACTTGTCCTGCTTCACCTCAGCCACTTGTCCTGCCTCACCTCAACCACTTGTCCTGCCTCACCTCAGCCACTTGTCCTGCCTCATCTCAGCCACTTGCCCTGCCTCACCTCAGCCACTTGCCCTGCCTCACCTCAGCCACTTGCCCTGCCTCACCTCAGCCACTTGTCCTGCCTCACCTCACTGGACGAGGGACTCTGGCCCAAGCGACCTTCAGCCCAAGGTAAGCCTCGACCATCAAGTGTTAACTTTACCTGCGCTGCTTATATATATATTTTGGGATTAAAGTCTGATTATTCATGTGCTATATGATAATTTCCATGTATAAAACGTATCAAAATGAATATATTAATAATTAGTATCCATACCCTTTCAGGTAAATAGCTCATTGAAGGAACAGAAATCCGCCAATTTTTAAGGTACGTAACAATTAACTTCCGTTTCCATTGCTGTCATATTACGATGTCTGACAATTACAACGTAAGAAAAGTCGGACAGGAAAGTCACCAAGGCAGGTGTTGTGAGGCCGTGTGGGACCGTCCGGGGGACAGCGTCACCAGATACAATGTCTCTGGTCACTACTGTAATTGGCAGCTAGGTTTTATCTGGGGAAATTCGGGTCACCGAGGGTTCGAGTCTCAGGAATCGTAGTTGTAGAGGGAAAATGGGCCCCCTGGGTGAACGATTCCTGGGGGTACAGTTCTAATGTGTACTGGGTGGGTGGAGGTGCACTTGCCGGCTGAGATAGCCGGCTTGTCGCCACCCAGCAGGTAGTGTCAAGCTGGCTAGGGAACCAGAGGTGAGCCGGCTGGTCACAGGTCTCGTGGAGGGCTGAGCCGGCTGGTCACAGGTCTCGTGGAGGGATGAGCCGGCTGGTCACAGGTCTCGTGTAGGGCTGAGCCGGCTGGTCACAGGTCTCGTGGAGAGCTGAGCCGGCTGGCCACAGGTCTCGTGGAGGGCTGAGCCGGCTGGCCACAGGTCTCGTGGAGGTCTGAGCCGGCTGGCCACAGGTCTCGTGGAGGTCTGAGCCGGCTGGTCACAGGTCTCGTGGAGGGCTGAGCCGGCTGGCCACAGGTCTCGTGGAGGGCTGAGCCGGCTGGCCACAGGTCTCGTGGAGGTCTGAGCCGGCTGGTCACAGGTCTCGTGGAGGGCTGAGCCGGCTGGCCACAGGTCTCGTGGAGGGCTGAGCCGGCTGGTCACTGGTCTCGTGGAGAGCTGAGCCGCCTGGTCACTGGTCTCGTGGAGAGCTGAGCCGGCTGGCCACAGGTCTCGTGGAGGGCTGAGCCGGCTGGCCACAGGTCTCGTGGAGGGCTGAGCCGGCTGGCCACAGGTCTCGTGGAGGTCTGAGCCGGCTGGTCACAGGTCTCGTGGAGGGCTGAGCCGGCTGGCCACAGGTCTCGTGGAGGGCTGAGCCGGCTGGCCACAGGTCTCGTGGAGGTCTGAGCCGGCTGGCCACAGGTCTCGTGGAGGGCTGAGCCGGCTGGTCACAGGTCTCGTGGAGGGCTCAGCCGGAGGTCATTGCAGACAGGTCTGGGGAAGGAAGCACCAGCACAGAAAACTGGATAACTGTTTTGATCCGTTTGATCCAAACAAGTGACAGTGTCATGAATTTCAAAGAGTAGAATAAGCAGCTGTAAACTTGTTCACAGAGACACATAATATGGCACATTGGACGAATTCAGATAATTCTATAACACAACAAATGCAGCGATTATGTACACTGATAGAGTAGCAGCAAACTGCATATAGCACTTCGTGGGTATCTGCAGAGGTAAAAAATGTGGCAAGCATCAAACTGATTGATGCTGTTTAAGGCAGGAGTCGTCCTAAATATCGGATAGCAGTGGCGGTGTTGAGAGGAGCAGAGGTGACTGCTGGTGGATGTAGTGGCGGTGTTGAGAGGAGCAGAGGTGACTGCTGGTGGATGTAGTGGCGGTGTTGAGAGGAGCAGAGGTGACTGCTGGTGGATGTAGTGGCGGTGTTGAGAGGAGCAGAGGTGACTGCTGGTGGATGTAGTGGCAGGTGAAAGGTGTTGGGTGTCAGGTGAACAATGGCAAACTGCTGGATAAAGACAGGTTCTCGTTTCAGGGTTCGATAAGGAGCGTCAAAACCGTAGGACTTGTAGGTGGAGTGGGTAAGATGGAAGCTACAACTTGAGGGGGGAGAAAAGACGGACGAAATTTTAAGCCATTAGAGAGGATAGCAAACGCAGCAGCCCTCCTAATAGAAAGTTACTTTAAACTGGAGTCTGTGAGGTTAGCACACAAGAGGCCAGATCAATCTTTCGGGATACAGCATAAGGAAAAATCAGATGATTCTAACTTATAGGATGATAGATCAATGTGTAAAGTAGGATTATAGACAGACTAGGGTGAAGTGAATTGAATTATCAGGGGAAAGCGCCAAGCCATTATTACTATATAGCACTTAGAAGGGGGTCAGGATAAAGATTTGGGATGGGACGGGGGGCAGGAATCCCCAACCACTTGGACGGTCGGGGATTGAACGCCATCCTGCACGAAGCGAGACCGTCGCTCTACCGTCCAGCCCAAGTGGTTGGGCTGGACGGTAGAGCAGACTAGAGTGAATGAGGATGAGAGTAAGAGAACTGCCAGTTTTAAAAGCCGAAGAGAGCGGCATTTTATAGTTTCCAGAATAGGACGGAACTGCTTGGATGGCTTACTAAACGGTGCTCAACACTAGAGGCTTAAAGGCATACTGAGAAAGTGAGAGATTTACTTAACACTGTCATTGGAGGAATGTAAGGATTACAAGTACTTTAAACCAACAAGTTGTTTCGGACTTCGTACCAAGCACCCAAGAATTAATCAAGCAAATTCAAGACAAAAAAATACAAGTATCGCATGTTTTCGCTGTTTAAGATTCAGCTACCGGAACCAAATTTCCATGTAGCACGGGCTATGGTGAGCCCGTAACAAAGTATCGGGTATAACGCTTGCTTATGTACCCGGGCTGGTAGAGTTGGGAAGGCAGGGGGGGGGGGAGGAGATCTTGACAGGCAGTGCTAGTCAGAATATATGAAGGATTTCGGGACCGATAAGTGAAGTTATTGATAAATTGAGCACCGTTTCAAATCGTTGAACCAGGAGACCCGAACTCAGGTAAACGACAGAAAGCTCCAAAACCTTATTTGAAAGATAGAAAAGAACCATAAAACCAAAAACCTCAGGATAGAACCGTAAAAACAAAAGAAAAAAACGATTCCAAGTTGAAGGGGGACGCCATGACAGGCTGTCAGAAGGCACGCAAGTTTCCTCTAACCATACTCCTGTGTAGCAGTTACAGAGTGAATGGACACAAGGGGGTTGAGGTACACTGGGATGGGGAGTCCTCTAAGAGTTAACTCTCGTTGCCAAAATAACGTTGTGCGTGTCCTGACACCAACAGAACCAGCCATGAGCCTTGGTCGTAAACCTGGTGATGGTGGAGATGTTTCGGTCGATTCAGGTCAAAATGTGATCCTGTTGGACTAATAACGTCCCCCAACGGAAACTTTTTCAACGGGACGATTTCTGATAAATAGATAATGGGGGAAAATATATATATTTTCGATGTTCATCTTGAACATAATAAGTCTCGCAAGTTAGCATTAAGTTCTGCCTCTCGAAACTTTACAATCCCTCACTGGCCATATGGAACCAAGTTGTCCTTTTATAATTTAACACCAGCTAACCACATTATCCAAAGGGTGTTCCATAGAGAGTTCTATGTCAGCTATCCCATGGTAACCTGTTTTGGAACCGAGGTACAGACACAGTTCTTTCTTTTAATGTAAGATCTCTTACACTTTAATCCACACAACGTGACTACGAAGTTGATACAACGTTTGAACAAGGTTTAACACCTTCTAACAAGTTGTAACACCTTCTAACAAGTTGTAACAACCAATATAACAAGTTGTAACAACGTTCCAATACGTCATAAAAAAATTATAACGAGATTGTAACCACTTTATTACAAGTTGTAACAAGGGAATCATAGGGACCGTTACGTTGTGTGTGTTTGCAGGGAATTGTCACCATTCTTCTGTCTAAATTGTCGAAACGTTAAGTATTTTTTCTTATAATTATAAGGAAAAAAGAAGCAGTTTCCTCCAACCTCTTAATCCCAACACACCCTCACCTAATCTGCCATTTTGCTTTAAACTATCTCAATACCATATATAAGAACATTTCAAACTGTTACACTATGAGAACATCAGTAAGAACCACGAGGAGGACTCGAACCTGTACTCTGGTCACTCCACCCAAGCACACACCTTAAACCACTACCCCACGACATAGTCAAAACAATGCAATCTGGGATTCAACTGAATCCTCAAAGGGGTCCTAAACGAGGCTTCAACTGAGGCCAAGTTCACGCATTGCCCACCCATTGCATTCTGGGAATTGTCTTGCACTCTGAGAAGTCTCATTGATACGTCACGTTAATGTGACTTTTTTGTGGATTTCAAGGGGAAGGGGGAAGAGAGGAGGAGGGAAGGGGAGGGAAGGGGAGGGGGGGGGGGAGGAGAGAAAGGGAAGGGTGACACTGTTGTTGAATAATATTCCCTAATTACCTTGCTTGCTGTCATAATGCTTCCACATTGCTTGCAGGTATACTATGCTTGAAGGAAAACATATTCTCAAGGTTAGAAGTGCTTATGCTTTTAAATTTCAGAACTGTCGGCAATTATGCCAAATATAGAGGACCCGAAATTCGATGATGCCGTATCAGGTACTTTGCCCCAAAACCAGAAAGTACTGATTGGGTGGTTATATGGGGGGTCCCTTGATTGTTTCAAACGTGGGTTGGACATGTATATGTGTGGGATTGGGTGATTATATGGGGGGGTCCCTTGATTGTTTCAAGCGTGGGTTGGACATGTATATGTGTGGGATTGGGTGGTTTTATGGAAGGTCCCTTGATTGTTTTAAGCGTGGGTTGGACATGTATATGTGTGGGATTAGGTGGTTATAAATAGGAGCTGCTTGGTATGGGCCAATAGGCCTTCTGCAGTTACCTTTATTCTTATCTTCCAATGTTCGTACTCCGTCATGGCTTCATTCTGACACCAGCATATTAACCGGAATCATCATGGTCCAGCTGCATGTGCTTCCTAGCGTTGACTTCGGCCTTCGTGATTGATGTGGGATGTCACTCTGATGCCGCGACCCCCAGCATGATTTACGGTGTCAATGACCTGACTTGGGCTCGATATCTCTCTACTTTATTTCATCAGCGAGCGTGATAGTGCTTGGCGGGGCTCAGTATCATCGCCCCGGGGTCACTTTACCATATTACTTGGTGGGGCTCAGTATCCTAACTCCGGGGTCACTTTAGCGTGATACGATAACAGACTTAATAAGCAATCGAAAGTGTGATGGCGTGCTCAAAGTTACACGAAACTACATTGTTTCAAGCGCAGGTTAGACAAAGATATGCATGAGTTTGGGTGGACATAAGTAGGTGTTGCCTCGAATGGGTCAATATTGGCCCTCAGCTGTTCCCCGTATGTTCTTCTTTTCTTTTTTTATTTTTATTTTTTTTAATAAATGATATTGATCATATGTGATATAGCCGGTGGCTGAGCGGACAGAACACTGGACGCGTGATGCTATGGTCCCGGGTTCGATCCCGGGCGCCGGCGAGAAACAATAGACACAGTTTCTTTCACCCTGATACCCCCTGTTACCTAGCAGTAAATAGGTACCTGGGAGTTAGTCAGCTGTCACGGGCTGTTTCCTGGGGGTGGAGGCCTGGTCGAGGACCGGGGCCGCGGGGAGGTTATCTTGAGGTTATCTTGAGATGATTTCGGGGCTTTAGTGTCCCCGCGGCCCGGTCCTCGACCAGGCCTCCACCCCCCAGGAAGCAGATGTGGAGGCCCTGGGACACTAAAGCCCCGAAATCATTTCAAGATAACCTCAAGATAGCTCTCAAGCGCAAGCATAATAATATAACCCTCAAGCAGTCACTATATATATGGAACATACAGCTGCTGCAGCACCCGATGGCGTTTTGAACACGTGAACATTTTATGAATATGATGATGGATGAAGGATGAGTGATGCCCAAGGGTGTGGTGATCGTTGTAAGAGACGAAGAGCCCGGTGAGGAGGCCTGACAGTTAGGGATTACCGTGAATAGCGCCCCCGACACACGCGGACGGGCGGCCGACACACACGGAAGGGCCGACACACACGGATCTGCACCCGACACACACACACACGAACGGGTACCAGTGTCGGTCGGCTGTTGAGGCAAATTGGCAGGCCGACAGTGAGGGAGAAGGATGCTGGATAAGGATATCGAGACAGAGATAACGGAACAGGTTACCAGCTGAGAAAGAGAGAGAGAGATACCAGCAGAGAGAGGGAGAGAGAGACTGGAACAGAATATGACGGGGTGTGTGTTGTGACAATGTGTGTACTCACCTAGTTGTGCTTGCGGGGGGGGGGGGGGGGGGTTTGACTTTCGGCTCATTGGTCCCGCCTCTCAACTGTCAATCACTGGTGTACAGATTCCTGAGCCTACTGGACTCTATCATATCTACATATGAAAACTGTGTATGGAGTCTGCCTCCACCACATCACTGTTTAATGGATTCCATCTGTCAACTACTCTGACACTAAAAAAAATTCTTTCTAATGTCTCTATGGTTCATTTGGACACTCAATGTCCCCCTGTGTCCCCTTGTGCGTGTGTCCCTTGTGTTAAATAAACTTTCCATATCTACCCTATCAATTTCTCTGAGTATTTTGTATGTGATGATCAAGTCTCCTCTAACTCTTCCATCTTCCAGCGACGTGAGGTTTAGTTCCCGTAGTCTCTCCTCGTAGCTCATACCCCTCAGCTCGGTACTAGTCTGGCGGCACGTACGTCTCTGGGTGGTGTACTTGATTACGGGCTATTCATACCCATGCCACCTCTTGGGTGGCTCAATCTTCATCAATCACTCAATCTGTGCGGTGGTTTGACGTCGGATCCCCCATGACCTGATCTCAATATCCTCTTCCCTATCTTGATATTCTTCGACTGCTCCCACATCAGTGGAAACGTTTGGAATTCAGAGAATATTTAAATTATTTCGGGCATGGAGTCATAACTTATCAAGGGTTTATTTTGATTTTTGTGTGAGATCACTCGGACTGTTGTTGGTGACGAAGGGACCGGCTGTATGGATTAATAATAGAGGATAGATTTCCTTGTAGCCCATGAGACCACTTTTTCTACCGAGGCAGAAAAGGGTGGACGAATTTGTAAGGCTGTGTAGCCAGGATTGTGCGACCAATCAGAGATTAGAATTTAACCTGAAGGTGTCACGTGGGCCAATGGCATCACGTGCCGGTGTTATGATGACCAATTTGTCGACCAATTTGACGTAGGACAAATTACCTGAGAAACCACAACCACCTTTCAAACCACCGGGATAGTTATCAGGATATTTGTCTGAAAGTATATTACGGTTCTAGTAATAGTATACGTGAAAACTGGCAAATGAACCTTTGTCGTAAACAGAAATTATTGTCAAGTTATAACGTTATTGTATTTTTAATCGTTCATTTAAAATATAAGAAATGTATGCTGAAAATTTTTTCTTTGAAGAATTGGGTTTTCTATAAATGGAATTCCCGGGCACACTGAAATAATTTTCGAATTACATATTTCACATTATCGTCAATAATACACCATATTAAAGAAATCAAATCCAATGAAACCTAACATAACCAAACGTTAACCTAAAGTAACCTTACCCTAACCTAACCATGTATAGAGAGTAGGTAATACTACTAGTTATGCAATCGTTTCCAATCCATTCCCTTAAGCGGATCTTCTCCCCTGAGGACAAGTTGGCCCGTCATTTTGACAGGTGAAGACATCAATCAATTCAACAGGCCTCCACTCCCAGGAAGCAGCCCGTGACAGCTGACTAACACCCAGGTACCTATTTTACTGCTAGGTAACAGGGGCATAGGGTGAAAGAAACTCTGCCCATTGTTTCTCGCCGGCGCCCGGGATCGAACCCGGGACCACAGGATCACAAGTCCAGCGTGCTGTCCGCTCGGCCGACCGGCTCCCCATAGTCATGGGATCACAAGACGAGTGTTTCAAACATGAATTGTGAATACAGGTAAATTATATTTTGGCTCATGTTTGTGAGGTGAGAGACGTGAGGGCATGAGTAGTCTTACCGACTACTCATGCCACCTCCTTGAGTGGCTTAATCTTCATCAATCAGTCTTCATCAATCGTCAGGGGAATCAACTATTAGCTGGTAGACCGCAGGATTCCCCAACCCTAGGGAGAGCCGGTCGGCCGGGAGCCGGTCGGCCGAGCGGACAGCACACTGGACTTGTGATCCTGTGGTTCGATCCCAGGCGCCGGCGAGAAACAATGGGCAGAGTTCCTTTCATCCTATGCCCCTGTTACCTAGCAGTAAAATAGGTACCTTGGTGTTAGTCAGCTGTCACGGGCTGCTTCCTGGGGGGTGGAGGCCTGGTCGAGGACCGGGCCGCGGGGACACTAAAGCCCTGAAATCATCTCAAGATAACCTCAAGATAACCCTCCGGCGAGTCAAGTAGGGCTCCTATATTTACTTACCCTGTTGTAACTGGCAGGTTATTGGTAAACATTGCATTAATGGAATGTGGAGGCTTTGTGTATTTCTACGGCACGAATATGTTTACAGTGAACCTCAGAGAGTTTGGAAAGGAGGAGATCACTGATATTCTTGTGCTGGGGTCAGCAACGCGTAAGAAGCAAGACTCGACACACTAGACTGAGACAGAGGAAAGGGATAGGTTAGGTTGGATAGCGTCTTGTGATTAAAGAGGTTTTACATCGTCCAGAGTTTCACGCGCGTGCGTGTGTGTGTGTGTGTGTGTGTGTGTGTGTGTGTGTGTGTGTGTGTGTGTGTGTGTGTGTGTGTGTGTGTGTGTGTGAGAGTGTGTGTGTGTGTGTGTGTAGAGCTCACTTCATACCGTTGACAACTCCACTTCTTAAGCATGACTTAACCAAATGAACCAAGTGATGCAAACGGTATTAATAATCCCCATTCAGTAATCCAACGTAAGTAATCCCATCATGATCACACTAAATACCCTCATCAACAGTTAGGTGACAGTCACAACTATGCCTACAACCAGTTTCTTAGCCCCCTATTACCTGTGGCACTAATACACTAACATCTCCATTACCTATTTACCACTAGACTAACATCCCCCACAATTCCTAACACCAACATAAAAAAATATTAAACCAGGGGACAATTTCGGGGACACTAAAGCCCCGAAATCATCTCAAGATAACCTCAAGATAGCAAAAATAAATCAATAATTAATGCTTCGAAAAAAAAAATGAAAACAGAATACCTTATTAAATCGAAATATACTGAAAGATGCCGAAATGTAGAAATCACTATTTAGCGAACGATCTTGTCTGTCTAATTAAGATGTCGGGCCGATTGTCGCTAAAACTCGTAACGAGCTTCTGGAGGGAAATTGCTGATTGGAGATGAAAATTCAATTGGCCAGTTGGTAATGACGTTCAATCCTCCTAGGGACAGCATAAATGATTTCATTAGAAAACAGGTGTGTGTGCTTGGTATATTAAATGTGCTTAGTATATGGAGGATCATTATTTTAAATGAAGGGGAGGGGGGGGGGAGGGTGTTCAATAATTTAAGAGGATTAATGCTTTAAACACGATAAAAAAATTTGAAGAGAATCATTTTCTTAAGATTAGCAATATAAAGAGAATCACTGTTGATCACTGTTGATGGGAGCCGGACGGCCAAGAGGACAGCACGCGGGACTTGTGATCCTGTGGTCCTGGGTTTGATCCCAGGCGCCGGCGAGAAACAATGGGCAGAGTTTCTTTCACCCTATGCCCCTGTTACCTAGCAGTAAAATAGGCACCTGGGTGTTAGTCAGCTGTCACGGGCTGCTTCCTGGGGGTGGAGGCCTGGTCGAGGACCGGGCCGCGGGGACGCTAAAAAAGCCCCGAAATCATCTCAAGATAATCTCAAGATAATCATGTGATCCTTAAATAGGATCAACAATTTAATGAGACTCGGTACCTCAGAGTCAATAATTTAAAATAAAATCAATACCTTTAAATATGATCAACACTCTAAAGATCAACAACATGTTTCATCTTAGTTAAACATTGCCTTTCGCTCTATAAAACACTTGAACTATTCATATGATAACAGCAGTTAGGCCTTGAGCTGTACCGACAGACCGAGCCCAAACGCCTCGACACCAATGGCAAGTTAGAAGTGCCATAGGTCTATATTTTTGGGAAGGGGGAGGGAGGGAATTATCAGGGGAAAGCGCCAAGCCATTACGAGTATATAGCACTTGGAAGAGGGTCAGGATAAGGATTTGGGATGGGACGGGATTTGGGATAAGGAGGGGAAGGGGTAGTTAGGGGAGAAGGAGGTGGGGGAAGAAGAGGGAAGGAACACTGAGCCCCTATGGGCTCACTCACCTTAACTGCCATTGCGATATCACTAGAGATTAATTACCATTTACATTTTGATATCTTTGATGATATTTGAACTACCACCAATATATTGCTTAGTAAATATATTATTAACCACTTAACTTCAAGTACGTTTGAGACAATAAAAATACATCTCAAAGGGATAGAGTAGTTTAAGCTATTTCTACATCCCTAATTCTAATTAACCATTTAATTAAAGTTTGCTGTACCGAGTGTAGCACCAATTAGAAATATGCTGTGTAGAGAAGCCCCCAGGTGAGCATGTAGAAAGTATTAAAGATAACGACACAGCCAGAATGAGATTGATGATATCATAACAAAACAGATAACAGGCTTTATAAGGGAAAGAGGCAGGTCAAGAGATAACAATGAGGCAGGAGAGGTAAGAGGGAAGTTATTCAGCATCATTACCCTTATGCAGGCGATGAGTGGCTAACGTATGTTGACCAGACCACACACTAGAAGGTGAAGGGACGACGACGACGTTTCGGTCCGTCATGGACCATTCTTAAGTCGATTTGAGAATGGTCCAGGACGGACCGAAACGTCGTCGTCCCTGCACCTTCTAGTGTGTGGTCTGGTCAACTTACTTTAGCCACGTTATTGTGACTCATCGCCTGAAAATTGTTCATGAGGTCCAAAAGGTTTATTTTACAGTGATAAAGTTGTAGATTCAGTTGTTGTATAATTAGATGATTCTTGATTGTCTTCTATGGAGACTCTTTACACTGTCCTGCCTCTCAACTGTCAATCAACCGGTGTACAGGTTCGTGTGTGTATTCACCTTGTTGTATTCACCTAGTTGTGATTACGGTGGTTGAGCTCTGTTCTTTCGGCCCGCCTCTCAACTGTCAAACAATCAACTGTTACCGACTCCCCCCCCCCACGAAGCCCGTAGCAGCTGTCTAACTCCCAGGTACCTATTTACTGCTAGGTGACAGGGACATCAGAGTGAAAAAACTCTTCTCATCTATTTCCGCTGGCGCCGGGAATCGAACCCTGGTCTACAGGAGTACGTATCCATCGTGCTGCCCACTCAGCCACCAGCCCCTAAGTGTGTGTGTGTGCGTGTGTGTGCGTGTGTGTGTGTGCGTGTGTGTGCGCGTGTTTGTGTGTGTGTGTGTGTGCTCTAACCTAAAAGTTTTATAAAACAGACTATGCAGAATTAAACTTCACCTCCTGGGCCCCGTCATTCCGACTGTGGATCTGCTCTTAAAACGAAGGTTCTGGAAGTCTCTCTCTCTCAATTCCCCTCTTAGTCTGCCGCACTTACATTAAAGAAAGACTTCTTAACGCGCTTGATATTAACATTTATGTCTTTGTTTCATCGATATCCTTGAGTATTTTGAATGTCTGCATCATGTCCCCTCTATGTGGGGGAATTCTGACTCGTAGGAATTTTATTATTTTAATTATTAATTAATTGATTAATTTAATGTTGTAATTTATCATTTAAATTTAATTATTATTTTATTATGATAGTTTAGCGGACTGTATATTTTATTTAGTGGTTCTGTATGTCTGTATGGAAATAAATTCTCCCTCAAGTCATAACCCTACACAAGCATGGGAGGGGGGGGGGGTAGATAATTACAGTAGCCTATCAATCTAGAATTATCGATTGACAGGAAAATGTATACTAATAGTTGATTAATCTACTGGGGTTAGTTTGAGTACTCCATCGCCTTATCTGATTGGAAGGCTTCAATTTGAGTACAGGTGTGTCACGTGGCCAGCCAGGTGTGGACCTTGTGGGTATGGCGTAGATATGTCCCCACGTACAGGTCCCCATGTCCCCACGTACAGGTCCCCATGTCCCCACGTACAGGTCCCCATGTCCTCATGTCCCCACGTACAGGTCCCCATGTCCTCATGTCCCCACGTACAGGTCCCCATGTCCTCACGTACAGGTCCCCATGTCCCCACGTACAGGTCCCCATGTCCCCACGTACAGGTCCCCATGTCCCCATGTACAGGTTGGTGTCACCTAATTCCAAGTTTGCCACAGATGTGCCGGAAGAATACAATATAGCTACTGCAAATACCCCCCCCTTCCCCCCCTTTCCCTATTGACAGACATGACATGTAAATATTATTAGTCGGGTGACTGTGAGAGGCTGGCCATGTGCTTCTGGCTCGCCTGCCTCCTAACCGGCTGTCTTCTAACACGTTAAAAGGCCTGATGATAATCGTAGAATCAATTTTAGACACGCCGGATACGAGGTATTCTCGTTATTTGAGGCAGCAGGCGAAGGTAGTGATGACTCGGATGAAGATGATATACGCGGCCGCTTGCAACCCGTCCTCTTAAAAAGAACGTCGCTTTTGGCCGTTTGCCCGTATGGCTAAATTTGGACGTAATTTGAAATGAAATCGACTCACAAAAATGACGTTCTGTTCCGTTTTCTATTTGAGTCGTCCGGCGTACGCGGAGAGGTTATGAGAGGACACTTTAAATTAACGTTTTTCATAACGTTTTGAAACTTTTATGAGAATTTCCTGCCCACCTAACCTATCAGAGGACCCTTAACTTACTGTTGTTGAAAAAAAAAAAAATCCCAAATTTATTTTATTTTTTTTTAATTTTCAAATTACGTCCAAATTCGGCCATACGGGCAAACGGCCAAAAGCGACGTTCTTTTTAAGAGGACAGGTTGCGGCTTCCCCCTCACGAGAGAAGTCTGGTTACACAATGGCACTTCCTGCAGTTCTTGCAGCAATTAGTGACTAACGTGAGTAACGTTACCCTTTGGGATATGTTGGTAGAGTTAGTGGGCACGTACTCACCTAGTTATACTCGCCTAGATGTGTTTTGCGCGGGGGTTGAGCTTTGGCTCTTTGTTCCCGCCTCTCAACTATCAGTCAACTGGTGTACAGATTCCTGAGCCTACTGGGCTCTTATCATCTCTACATATCATATCAAGATATACACGTGGTATAGGCTCAATGTCGGCTTAACGACCTCGCGACGTGTCAACTGCCCAAGGTTCAGTGCACTCTTAACTACACACAATCATATACAATAACAATTATATTTCGACATAAAAATCCTATGTAAAGCGATTTACGATATTTTAATTTTGCATTTTCATTTATTATTATTATCGTTATTTATAATATTTGGAGTAGAGGTGGAAGTACAAGTGGAAGCACTAGCAGTAGTATTACAGTAGTTCCCTACTGTACTACAATACAGTAGTATTACAGTAGTATTACAGTAGTACTGCTACAAACTACTACTACAATAGTCGAAGTAGAAGTATCAGTGCTACTAGTTGTAGCTGCAGCAGTAGTAGATGCAGTTGTAGCTGCAGTAGAAGTAGATGCAGGTGTAGTTGAAGTAGCAATGATCGTAGTAACAGTAATTGAAGCTCCTATTACTACTGTGATAATCATTCCTATATCCTGACACGCTATAGGATCAGGCGAGGGAAGGGAACTATCAGCAGAAAGCGCCGAGTCATTACGACTATATAACATTTAGAAGGGGTCAGGATAAGGATTTGTGATGGGACGAGGCAAGGGAAGGAATGATGCCCAACCACTTAGACGGTATGGGGGGATTGAACGCCGACCTGCATGAAGCGAGACCGTCGCTCTACCGACCAGCCCAAGTGGTTGGACAGCAGTTAGGTAAATGAATCAAAACGCCTTTAATTGGGCTGTAGAGACATGATGGTGGTAGTTTCAGTTCATTACAACATGGATATCACGGAGAGACGGTCAGTTGTTCTCTGACATGAACGCAAAGCCATTTAAGAACACCGGCGTATCTTCACTACTTCCCGGATACCCTGAACATCCTCTATGCTTCCTTTCACGTCATGATAGCGAATACGTCACCGGTGACACTCTGGTGGTCCCGGTAACATGGGGGATGTCCCCTTACCTTAGGTTACTGGCTATATAACAAAAGCTTACCTCGGCTGGTTGGTCATTACCTCTCCGGCTGCCTTGACACACACACGCACACAGGAGTCCTTGTCCCCGCTCGCTAACACAGAGTCATCTGCTGATCAAACTCAGATTTCGTCCTCAACTGCTGTCGGGTGCTCAGTATTGCTGTCATGAACACCAAGATGCTGATTCTGCTGCTGTCTGTGGCAGCCTCACGGAGCCTTGCGTTCCTTTACACATCATCTGCCGGTGGCTGTTCGGAAAAATTGGAGCCATCTCTGCTAATTACCATTAACAAGGAATTGTACGAGTTTCCGGTAATCTCGTGCGGGTGTGATGCTGAGCCACGGAGTGGTGGCGCTTGTCGCCAGCTGGTCCAGACCATCGTTGACACGGAAGGTAAATCACACACCTGGAAGCGAGGCTGTGTCTATACTTACCTCAGTGTTGGGGTCAAGCAAGATATACGTCTACTAACATGAGTCAACTCACACTTATCATGGTTTAAGTTCGCCAGGAAAATTGAGATGCAGCGGAAGCTTCCCAGTTTGTCTTATCTGTCTTGCTCAGTACTGGAAACTCTGCGTGACTTGAAGACAATCATCTCCAGGATGAGTTGATGCAGGGATGCTGGAGGAGATGTCGTCCGCAGCTGAGGAACATCCGCATGCGGAAAATGCGGCACTGCTGCTGTATTCTCAGCCGTTACCTTAAAGCTACATTAACAGTTCCACATTTGTAATAAACTTACTACGACATAAAGAATGCCTTTCACACTGTCCTTTTATCATGCTCTGTCTACATTGTGTCGAAATCAAGCTTCACGTTAGTATTAATTATTATTTTATCAAAATTTTAAAAATAGTACATTGCTATATAAAATGTTGAATATAATAATAATAATAATAATATAATAATAATTTTATTTAGGTAAAGGTACATACATAAAGGGATTTTACAAAGTTTGTTGGCTTTATAAATAGAGCTAGTACATACAATGCCTAAAGCCACTATTACGCAAAGCGTTTCGGGCAGGAGACTTCTGAATACAGTATAACAACCCAGATTTTTTTTTAAGAAACTACCTCTTCCCACAGAGCTTGAGTTATACCTTAAGTTGACATACTCGGCTGTTTGATTATTGCTGATGACAATGTAGAGTAACTTTAATGACATATAGAATTTTTTCATACACGTACAAAATTAGAAAACGGAAAACAAGGTGTAATGCTGTTGTCTCAACATGATAACTTCTTAAATGTTAAATTAAAAAAATAAAGTATTAAGTTTCAAAAAAACTTGGGTGGTAATTGTAAATAATTCTTTAATACTTTATGTTTGATGGGAATGAGATGTCGAAGGTTTAGTGGTCTCCGTAGATGACCTCTGGTCTCCGTGGATGACTTCTGGTCTCCGTGGATGACCTCTGGTCTCCGTGGATGACCTCTGGTTTCCGTGGATGACTTCTGGTCTCCGTGGATGACTTCTGGTCTCCGTGGATGACTTCTGGTCTCCGTGGATGACCTCTGGTCTCCGTGGATGACTTCTGATCTTCTTGGATGACTTCTGGTGTCAGTGGATGACCTCTGGTCTCCGTGGATGACTTCTGATCTTCTTGCATGACTTCTGGTGTCAGTGGATGACCTCTGGTCTTCTTGGATGACTTCTGGTGTCAGTGGATGACCTCTGGTCTCCGTGGATGATTTTTGGCCTCCGTGGATGACTTCTGATCTCCGTGGATGACCTCTGGTGTCAGTGGATGACCTCTGGTCTCCGTGGATGATCTCTGGTCTCCGTGGATGACCTCTGGTCTCCGTGGATGACCTCTGGTCTCCGTGGATGACCTCTGGTCTCCGTGGATGACCTCTGGTCTCCGTGGATGACCTCTGGTCTCCGTGGATGACCTCTGGTGTCAGTGGATGACCTCTGGTCTCCGTGGATGACTTCTGGTCTCCATGGATGACCTCTGGTCTCCGTGGATGACCTCTGGTCTCCGTGGATGACCTCTGGTCTCCAAGATGACCTCTGGTCTCCGTGGATGGCTTCTGGACTCCGTGGATGGCTTCTGGACTCCGTGGATGACCTCTGGTGTCAGTGGATGACCTCTGGTGTCAGTGGATGACCTCTGGTCTCCGTGGATGACCTCTGGTCTCCGTGGATGACCTCTGGTCTCCGTGGATGACCTCTGGTCTCCGTGGATGACCTCTGGTCTCCGTGGATGACCTCTGGTCTCCGTGGATGACCTCTGGTCTCCGTGGATGACCTCTGGTCTCCGTGGATGACCTCTGGTCTCCGTGGATGACCTCTGGTCTCCGTGGATGACCTCTGGTCTCCGTGGATGACCTCTGGTCTCCGTGGATGACCTCTGGTCTCCGTGGATGACCTCTGGTCTCCGTGGATGACCTCTGGTCTCCGTGGATGACCTCTGGTCTCCGTGGATGACTTCTGGTCTCCGTGGATGACTTCTGGTCTCCGTGGATGACTTCTGGTCTCCGTGGATGACCTCTGGTCTCCGTGGATGACCTCTGGTCTCCGTGGATGACTTCTGGTCTCCGTGGATGACTTCTGGTCTCCGTGGATGACTTCTGGTCTCCGTGGATGACTTCTGGTCTCCGTGGATGACTTCTGGTCTCCGTGGATGACTTCTGGTCTCCGTGGATGACTTCTGGTCTCCGTGGATGACTTCTGGTCTCCGTGGATGACTTCTGGTCTCCGTGGATGACTTTTTGGTCTCCGTGGATGACCTCTGGTCTCCGTGGATGACCTCTGGTCTCCGTGGATGACCTCTGGTCTCCGTGGATGACCTCTGGTCTCCGTGGATGACCTCTGGTCTCCGTGGATGACCTCTGGTCTTCGTGGATGACCTCTGGTCTCCGTGGATGACCTCTGGTCTCCGTGGATGACCTCTGGTCTCCGTGGATGACCTCTGGTCTCCGTGGATGACCTCTGGTCTCCGTGGATGACCTCTGGTCTCCGTGGATGACTTCTGGTCTCCGTGGATGACTTCTGGTCTCCGTGGATGAACTCTGGTCTCCGTGGATGACTTCTGGTCTCCGTGGATGACTTCTGGTCTCCGTGGATGACTTCTGGTCTCCGTGGATGACTTCTGGTCTCCGTGGATGACTTCTGGTCTCCGTGGATGACTTCTGGTCTCCGTGGATGACCTTTGATCCTATAGCTGTTTTATTAAGTACTGATTTCATTGGTTAAATCTTATAAAACTAAACTGGATAACGTGAGAAGTTATAGCAAGCTTCGGCCCTCAGGATATCCAGCTAACATAATTTCAGATCATGTGTCTATAATTTCCTGGAAATATATATAATATAGTTCCCCCGTGAGATATCGTCGAACGTATATAAGTATCGTAATATGACGGTTCCTTAATGCATGCTACGTGAGACGGGATGTAACGTGAGCGCTCTGATAGCTTTGCGCTTCCTGCGACGACGTGGGAAGATGTTGTGGTTGTGGGAATCTGAAGACAGGATCACCAGGCTACGTCGCTCTGGTTCTCTGGCTGCTGGAGGTCATAATCTCCCAGGAGATCTTCAGGCCAGCTCATGCGTTGATACGTTTCCAGCCCAAGACTCCGGATTTTAGCATACGTTTCCAACCCAAGAATTAGGATTTTAGCATACGTTTCCAGCTCAAGACTAGGGATTTTAGCATACGTTTCCAGCCCAAGACTCCGGATTTTAGCATACGTTTTCAGCTCAAGACTAGGGATTTTAGCATACGTTTTCAGCTCAAGACTAGGGATTTTAGCATACGTTTCCAGTCCAAGAATCCGGATTTTAGCATACGTTTCCACCCCAAGACTCCGGATTTTAGCATACGTTTCCAGCCCAAGACTCCGTATTTTTGCATACGTTTCCAGCCCAAGACTCCGGATTTTTGCATACGTTTCCAGCCCAAGACTCCGGATTTTAGCATACGTTTCCAGCCCAAGACTCCGGATTTTAGCATACGTTTCCAGCCCAAGACTCCGGATTTTAGCATACGTTTCCAGCCCAAGACTTCGGATTTTAGCATACGTTTCCAGCCCAAGACTTCGGATTTTAGCATACGTTTCCAGCCCAAGACTAGGGATTTTAGCATACGTTTCCAGCCCAAGACTACGGATTTTTGCATACGTTTCCAGCCCAAGACTCCGGATTTTAGCATACGTTTCCAGCCCAAGACTCCGGATTTTAGCATACGTTTCCAGCCCAAGACTCCGGATTTTAGCATACGTTTCCAGCCCAAGACTCCGGATTTTAGCATACGTTTCCAGCCCAAGACTTCGGATTTTAGCATACGTTTCCAGCCCAAGACTCCGGATTTTAGCATACGTTTCCAGCCCAAGACTCCGGATTTTAGCATACGTTTCCAGCCCAAGACTCCGGATTTTAGCATACGTTTCCAGCCCAAGACTTCGGATTTTAGCATACGTTTCCAGCCCAAGACTACGGATTTTTGCATACGTTTCCAGCCCAAGACTACGGATTTTTGCATACGTTTCCAGCCCAAGACTCCGGATTTTAGCATACGTTTCCAGCCCAAGACTCCGGATTTTAGCATACGTTTCCAGCCCAAGACTCCGGATTTTAGCATACGTTTCCAGCCCAAGACTCCGGATTTTAGCATACGTTTCCAGCCCAAGACTTCGGATTTTAGCATACGTTTCCAGCCCAAGACTCCGGATTTTAGCATACGTTTCCACCCCAAGACTCCGGATTTTAGCATACGTTTCCAGCCCAAGACTCCGGATTTTAGCACACGTTTCCAGCCCAAGACTACGGATTTTTGCATACGTTTCCAGCCCAAGACTCCGGATTTTAGCATACGTTTCCACCCCAAGACTACGGATTTTAGCATACGTTTCCAGCCCAAGACTCCGGATTTTAGCATGAAACAATACATTAGTACACTTTGGCACTTGATGTGTCCAGCTACACCAACTTAACCCACCCCATAGTTAACGTTTACTTGATACGCTTCGAGTCCAGACTTCTACCACTAACTCCATCTCTTCCTGGAGAGAGAAAGAGAGAAAACAAAGAGCCACTTCGCCGCCCCGTTGCCCCCTACATCCTAGGGAAAAACCTTCGTAATCCGGACACTGCCGTTGAATGTGGCCGACACGTTCAAGTCAATATTGTCCATTAATTATGGTGTCTCCGGAAGCTTTGGAGGGTTATCTTGAGGTTATCTTGAGATGATTTCGGGGCTTTAGTGTCCCCGCGGCCCGGTCCTCGACCAGGCCTCCACCCCTAGGAAGCAGCCCGTGACAGCTGACTAACTCCCGGGTACCTATTTACTGCTAGGTAACAGGGGCATTCACGGTGAAGAAACTTTGCCCTTTGTTTCTGCCTCGTGCGGGAATCGAACCCGCGCCACAGAATTACGAGTCCTGCGCGCTATCCACCAGGCTACGAGGCCCCAAAGGGTTAGCAGCACTTCAGAACAATCGTGTCGATGGTGCTCAACTGCATCAACTCACCACCCCTGTATTACCGCCCAGGCCTGTAGGTGTTAGGCCAGGGGCTGGTGCGGCCTACAGGTGTTAGGCCAGGGGCTGGTGCGGCCTACAGGTGTTAGGCCAGGGGCTGGTGCGGCCTACAGGTGTTAGGCCAGGGGCTGGTGCGGCCTACAGATGTTAGGCCAGGGGCTGGTGCGGCCTACAGGTGTTAGGCCAGGGGCTGGTGCGGCCTACAGGTGTTAGGCCAGGGGCTGGTGCGGCCTACAGGTGTTAGGCCAGGGGCTGGTGCGGCCTACAGGTGTTAGGCCAGGGGCTGGTGCGGCCTACAGGTGTTAGGCCAGGGGCTGGTGCGGCCTACAGGTGTTAGGCCAGGGGCTGGTGCGGCCTACAGGTGTTAGGCCAGGGGCTGGTGCGGCCTACAGGTGTTAGGCCAGGGGCTGGTGCGGCCTACAGGTGTTAGGCCAGGGGCTGGTGCGGCCTACAGGTGTTAGGCCAGGGGCTGGTGCGGCCTACAGGTGTTAGGCCAGGGGCTGGTGCGGCCTACAGGTGTTAGGCCAGGGGCTGGTGCGGCCTACAGGTGTTAGGCCAGGGGCTGGTGCGGCCTACAGATGTTACCACATTGGCTAATAGGGTCTGTATCCTAACAAAAGTCCAAGTATCATAACTACGTCTCATGTGGTACTCAACCGCAATTTCCAAACAGAGGAAAGTTTGGAAGCCAATTCTCGTCAACTCTGAGAGGCGATCAGAGTTGTAATTTGATGAAGATAAGATAAGATATGCTCTTGATCTGTCCAATGTGAAGTCACATAATATGCAGCTTTCTGATGTATTTTTTTAATAGTTACTTAAGTATAAACATATGTTCCTCTATGTAACTGTACGGGAGATAAATATGAAACAAAATAAATTTGTTTTAAGTATTATTATAAATAAGTAAATGTAATTTATCATTTGCGGGTTCTCTGCCGAAAAAAATGGTACTTGTAGATATTTAAATCGCACGTAACTACTATTTGTAGTTACCTATTTGACTATTTGTAGTCAAATAGGTAACTATTTGTTCATTTAAATCGCACGTATTTAACGTTGTGAACATGCACGCCACATATGTGGTACATGCGTGCGTATATCGGATCTATGTTGTGATTACTTCCCGGATACTCTAACGGCACCTAAGCTTTTAATCGTCACGATATCGTGGCGTCAAGAGTGACATTTTGCTTGGCCTGGGAAAGTCCCTTACCTTAGGTTACTGGCTATATAACAAAAGGTTACCTCGGTTGGTTGGTCATTACCTCTCCGGCTGCCTTGACACACACACGCACACAGGAGTCCTTGTCCCCGCTCGCTAACACAGAGTCATCTGCTGATCAAACTCAGATTTCGTCCTCAACTGCTGTCGGCAGCTCAGTATTGCTGTCATGAACACCAAGATGCTGATTCTGCTGCTGTCTGTGGCAGCCTCACGGAGCCTTGCGTTCCTTTACACATCATCTGCCGGTGGCTGTTCGGAAAAATTGGAGCCATCTCTGCTAATTACCATTAACAAGGAATTGTACGAGTTTCCGGTAATCTCGTGCGGGTGTGATGCTGAGCCACGGAGTGGTGGCGCTTGTCGCCAGCTGGTCCAGACCATCGTTGACACGGAAGGTAAATCACACACCTGGAAGCGAGGCTGTGTCTACACTTACCTCAGTGTTGGGGTCAAGCAAGATAAGCGCTTAACATGAGTCAACTCTCACTTATCACAAGGCATAAGTTCTTCGGGAAAAATCAGATGCAAGGAATCTTCCCAATTTGTCTTTGCATTTTTTTTTTTTTTTGCATCACCTCCTCCTCTTCCAGGAGATGATGATGCAGGGATGCTGGAGGAGATGTCGTCCGCAGCTAAGGAACATCCGCATGCGGAAAATGCGGCACTACTGTTGTATTCTCAGCTGCTACCTTAAAGTTACGTTAGTGGTTTCCCATTTGTAATAAATTCGTATTCCACATTAATAATACATTTTATATACCGTCCTCTTATCAATCCAATTACTTGTCCTACCAAAAGAACGTCGCATTTTGACGTATACTTCACCTAAGGCCAAAATTTGTCGTACTAGAAAATGGACGCGGCTGGCGAAATTGACATACTCTCTCGTGTTCTGTTTTGGGTCTTCTGGTAGGTTAGGATAAGGGCACTTTAGGACGACAGTTTCTTGACGTTGGGGAATATTAGGAGACCAGGGGCCAGATTCACGAAAGCACTTACGAACCTGTACATCTTTTCTCAATCTTTGGCGGTTTTGTTTCCAGTTATTAAACAGTTAATGAGCTCCGAAGCACCAGGAGCTGTTTATAACAATAACAACAGTTGATTGGCAAGTTTTCATGCTTGTAAACTGTTTAATAAATGTAACCAAAGCCGTCAATGATTGAGGAAAGATGTACACGTTCGTAAGTACTTTCGTGAATCTGGCCCCAGGCTGATAAATCTGTGAATTTATTACAGATTTATGTGTATTTCAGAATCCTTCTGAAGGATTCCTTCAGAAGGATGTATTTCCTTCAGAATGTATTTCCTTCAGAATCTTGTATGTAACTTCTAAATAATATATGTTTTATTTAATTTGGAAATACAGTAGCACATAGTTATGCAGTTTTATTATGTAGAATTAGCCTGAATTTGTTACGAAACTACTTGAACTACTACAGGATTTCGGACAGAGCTGAAAGTAACATGCATGTATGTTCGATTTTCCTATTTAGAACATTATTCCAACTTTGTTCATTGCAGAAGAATATAAAAAATGCAGAGAAAAGTAGTGTTAGAATCAATAATTTTGCCTTTCACTCACCTCTTCCCCCCCTCTCTCTCTCCTTCTCTATCTCACCCCTCTCCACCTGTCTCCTCTCTCTCCTCCCTGTTCTTTAAATATTCCCTTCTTCCCCCCCCCCCCTTTCACTTCCTATCTCCGTTTGCCTCTGTGTGTGTATTGCCTGTCTATCCTTATTTATACTTTTGTCTTCCTATCTCTCTAAAAATATATATATATATATAAGGCACAACTCTCCTAAACACGAGAGTTAAGTATACAACTTTAGAACACTTTCCCACCAGGAGACTCGAACCCTAGCCAGCACAGAAGCCTTCCAGCAACTGGCATAACAGGTACGCCTTAACCCGCTCCACCACCAGCTCAGACCCTTAAAAGAGATGGTAATTTCGGAGTATTTAAATACACCAAAGATCACCACCTCCCAAGAGCACTAGAGCAAGTGAGGGGTCATTTAGACGTTAATTTCATCAAGTCCCTGTTAATATGGGAAGACACAGTGTCTATGCTTAAGGCACAACTCTCCTAAACACGAGAGTTAAGTATACAACTTTAGAACACTTTCCCACCAGGAGACTCGAACCCTAGCCAGCACAGAAGCCTTCCAGCAACTGGCATAACAGGTACGCCTTAACCCGCTCCACCACCAGCTCAGACCCTTAAAAGAGATGGTAATTTCGGAGTATTTAAATACACCAAAGATCACCACCTCCCAAGAGCACTAGAGCAAGTGAGGGGTCATTTAGACGTTAATTTCATCAAGTCCCTCCGAAATTACCATCTCTTTTAAGGGTCTGAGCTGGTGGTGGAGCGGGTTAAGGCGTACCTGTTATGCCAGTTGCTGGAAGGCTTCTGTGCTGGCTAGGGTTCGAGTCTCCTGGTGGGAAAGTGTTCTAAAGTTGTATACTTAACTCTCGTGTTTAGGAGAGTTGTGCCTTAAGCATAGACACTGTGTCTTCCCATATTAACAGGGACTTGATGAAATTAACGTCTAAATGACCCCTCACTTGCTCTAGTGCTCTTGGGAGGTGGTGATCTTTGGTGTATTTAAATACTCCGAAATTACCATCTCTTTTAAGGGTCTGAGCTGGTGGTGGAGCGGGTTAAGGCGTACCTGTTATGCCAGTTGCTGGAAGGCTTCTGTGCTGGCTAGGGTTCGAGTCTCCTGGTGGGAAAGTGTTCTAAAGTTGTATACTTAACTCTCGTGTTTAGGAGAGTTGTGCCTTAAGCATAGACACTGTGTCTTCCCATATTAACAGGGACTTGATGAAATTAACGTCTAAATGACCCCTCACTTGCTCTAGTGCTCTTGGGAGGTGGTGATCTTTGGTGTATTTAAATACTCCGAAATTACCATCTCTTTTAAGGGTCTGAGCTGGTGGTGGAGCGGGTTAAGGCGTACCTGTTATGCCAGTTGCTGGAAGGCTTCTGTGCTGGCTAGGGTTCGAGTCTCCTGGTGGGAAAGTGTTCTAAAGTTGTATACTTAACTCTCGTGTTTAGGAGAGTTGTGCCTTAAGCATAGACACTGTGTCTTCCCATATTAACAGGGACTTGATGAAATTAACGTCTAAATGACCCCTCACTTGCTCTAGTGCTCTTGGGAGGTGGTGATCTTTGGTGTATTTAAATACTCCGAAATTACCATCTCTTTTAAGGGTCTGAGCTGGTGGTGGAGCGGGTTAAGGCGTACCTGTTATGCCAGTTGCTGGAAGGCTTCTGTGCTGGCTAGGGTTCGAGTCTCCTGGTGGGAAAGTGTTCTAAAGTTGTATACTTAACTCTCGTGTTTAGGAGAGTTGTGCCTTAAGCATAGACACTGTGTCTTCCCATATTAACAGGGACTTGATGAAATTAACGTCTAAATGACCCCTCACTTGCTCTAGTGCTCTTGGGAGGTGGTGATCTTTGGTGTATTTAAATACTCCGAAATTACCATCTCTTTTAAGGGTCTGAGCTGGTGGTGGAGCGGGTTAAGGCGTACCTGTTATGCCAGTTGCTGGAAGGCTTCTGTGCTGGCTAGGGTTCGAGTCTCCTGGTGGGAAAGTGTTCTAAAGTTGTATACTTAACTCTCGTATTTAGGAGAGTTGTGCCTTAAGCATAGACACTGTGTCTTCCCATATTAACAGGGACTAGATGAAATTAACGTCTAAATGACCCCTCACTTGCTCTAGTGCTCTTGGGAGGTGGTGATCTTTGGTGTATTTAAATACTCCGAAATTACCATCTCTTTTAAGGGTCTGAGCTGGTGGTGGAGCGGGTTAAGGCGTACCTGTTATGCCAGTTGCTGGAAGGCTTCTGTGCTGGCTAGGGTTCGAGTCTCCTGGTGGGAAAGTGTTCTAAAGTTGTATACTTAACTCTCGTGTTTAGGAGAGTTGTGCCTTAAGCATAGACACTGTGTCTTCCCATATTAACAGGGACTTGATGAAATTAACGTCTAAATGACCCCTCACTTGCTCTAGTGCTCTTGGGAGGTGGTGATCTTTGGTGTATTTAAATACTCCGAAATTACCATCTCTTTTAAGGGTCTGAGCTGGTGGTGGAGCGGGTTAAGGCGTACCTGTTATGCCAGTTGCTGGAAGGCTTCTGTGCTGGCTAGGGTTCGAGTCTCCTGGTGGGAAAGTGTTCTAAAGTTGTATACTTAACTCTCGTGTTTAGGAGAGTTGTGCCTTAAGCATAGACACTGTGTCTTCCCATATTAACAGGGACTTGATGAAATTAACGTCTAAATGACCCCTCACTTGCTCTAGTGCTCTTGGGAGGTGGTGATCTTTGGTGTATTTAAATACTCCGAAATTACCATCTCTTTTAAGGGTCTGAGCTGGTGGTGGAGCGGGTTAAGGCGTACCTGTTATGCCAGTTGCTGGAAGGCTTCTGTGCTGGCTAGGGTTCGAGTCTCCTGGTGGGAAAGTGTTCTAAAGTTGTATACTTAACTCTCGTGTTTAGGAGAGTTGTGCCTTAAGCATAGACACTGTGTCTTCCCATATTAACAGGGACTTGATGAAATTAACGTCTAAATGACCCCTCACTTGCTCTAGTGCTCTTGGGAGGTGGTGATCTTTGGTGTATTTAAATACTCCGAAATTACCATCTCTTTTAAGGGTCTGAGCTGGTGGTGGAGCGGGTTAAGGCGTTCCTGTTATGCCAGTTGCTGGAAGGCTTCTGTGCTGGCTAGGGTTCGAGTCTCCTGGTGGGAAAGTGTTCTAAAGTTGTATACTTAACTCTCGTGTTTAGGAGAGTTGTGCCTTAAGCATAGACACTGTGTCTTCCCATATTAACAGGGACTTGATGAAATTAACGTCTAAATGACCCCTCACTTGCTCTAGTGCTCTTGGGAGGTGGTGATCTTTGGTGTATTTAAATACTCCGAAATTACCATCTCTTTTAAGGGTCTGAGCTGGTGGTGGAGCGGGTTAAGGCGTACCTGTTATGCCAGTTGCTGGAAGGCTTCTGTGCTGGCTAGGGTTCGAGTCTCCTGGTGGGAAAGTGTTCTAAAGTTGTATATATATATATATATATATATATATATATATATATATATATATATAATTTATATAATTATATATATTATATTATAAAATATATATAATTATATTACAGAATATATATAATTATATATATTATAGAATATATAATAATTATATATATTATAGAATATATAATAATTATATATATTATAGAATATATAATTATATTCAATTGGCGTGTGAGTAGTAAGGCAGTGGAAGGAGCTTAGTGGTGCGAAATATTACAAAAAAACATAATAGTTACCCATTTTTTAAAAGAGTGGCGCTTGAGACAGCCTCTGAAACAGTGTGTGTGTGGGGGGGGGGGGTGGTGGGGGGGGGTCGTCTGGTTAACGCTACTATGGCCAAAAATAGAATACAATATTAACTTTTTAGAATACAATATATATTAATTTTCTCGAGATTAGTGAATATTGGAGCACATTACTATAAGACAAAAATGGCTTTGGAATTTTTGTTGTCAAAATATTTAGGCAGGGCTGAAAATTGTCGAGGTCAGAATGTGACGCTGGCATGATGTTTCCTCTTGAATACTGGTGACCCCGCTCAGCCTATGTCTGTCCCTAACCCCAGACCATTCCCCCTTCCTAAGTTGGGTGAGGCTAGCCCCAAGCATCTGGCCTACAAACTTGGACAGTCTTATTGATACAGTTGGAGCTGAAACTTTGTTTTATACTTCAGCATCATAAGCAAGTTGGTCCGTTGTAGGGCTGACGGAGCAAGCCCACCATGTAGGGGACTTTCATTTAGCAATATCTATGTCTATAACAGACACATGACTCGACCCCAAAACTAATTGTATTGCAGTGGCCCTCTCATCTTGATTCCCCAATGCACAGTGATTTAACTGTGTATTCACAACAAGGCGGAAGCCAATAAAATGGTTTGCAGGATCTTAAGTTCTGAATATTGGCATGAAAGACACAATGAAGTTAATGAATTCATCAAGAGGAACCACAGCCCAGTGCCCATGGAGCACTTCGATGCCTTTAGGGCCTAAAACCCTGACAGTCCTACTCTTCGCCCTAATGATATAGTATAACCCTTGAAGAATGGTAGACTACACATGTGTGTCCACTCCAACTGACTCACTGAAGCTCATTTAGTGTTGGTTGAACTCAAAGTATTGGTTGAGTCCAACCAACTCAATGAAAAGGCCATGGCCCAAGAGGGGTCCTGTTTCATGTTTCAGGTCCTCAGGGTGACGACACAGAGGACACGCTTACTGTACTCTCTGTTCGGACCCGGAGTCTGAGGAGCTCCAAGAAACCATTTTTGTGCGTTTAATTTAATATGGCTCAAAGAGTCATGCCAATGAAGGTAGCATGAAACTCTACATTTTTTACGTTCTTCACTTACGAATAAGCCTTGCAAATTCACGTATGAGTTACCTCCTTTCACAAAAGCAATACCAGAAAGGAGTTTCTCCAAACCAAACTCAGTTGAAACTCTCAAAATAACCTTCAAAATATATTTGTGTAGGTTATTTGAGTGCCCAGTATTCATTGGCAAAATGGTTTAAAAGTTTCAACGTTCATCTCTGATGCTAATTAGTTTAATGTTTGAACACCGAGTCTACTAATTAACATTTTTAACAGATCTTTTCATCTTGTTTAAAGGACCAGCTATGCTACGTGGAACCTTCTTGAGATATAATTATCACGATATTGTAGAACTTAACAAGGCTACTATAAATTTCTTATCAAACCAGGTTTGCAATTCTACCTAAAAATTACCCTAGCTAGATGTTATCTTAAAATAATATATTATCATCAACATTAAGATAGAGTTTGGTCGGAAACATTTAGCACATATCATACTGGAGATAATGCGCTCATGGCTTGTAAAGTGGATTGTATTTAAATTCATGCTTTGTTGTAGTAAGTTTATTACAAATGTGGAACTGTTAATGTAGCTTTAAGGTAACGGCTGAGAATACAGCAGCAGTGCCGCATTTTCCACATGCGGATGTTCCTCAGCTGCGGACGACATCTCCTCCAGCATCCCTGCATCAACTCATCCTGGAGATGATTGTCTTCAAGTCACGCAGAATTTCCAGTACTGAGCAAGACAGATAAGACAAACTGGGAAGCTTCCGCTGCATCTCAATTTTCCTGGCGAACTTAAACCATGATAAGTGTGAGTTGACTCATGTTAGTAGACGTATATCTTGCTTGACCCCAACACTGAGGTAAGTGTAGACACAGCCTCGCTTCCAGGTGTGTGATTTACCTTCCGTGTCAACGATGGTCTGGACCAGCTGGCGACAAGCGCCACCACTCCGTGGCTCAGCATCACACCCGCACGAGATTACCGGAAACTCGTACAATTCCTTGTTAATGGTAATTGGCAGAGACGGCTCCAATTTTTCCGAACAGCCACCGGCAGATGATGTGTAAACGAACGCAAGGCTCCGTGAGGCTGCCACAGACAGCAGCAGAATCAGCATCTTGGTGTTCATGACAGCAATACTGAGCTGCTGACAGCAGTTGAGGACGAAATCTGAGTTTGATCAGCAGATGACTCTGTGTTAGCGAGCGGGGACAAGGACTCCTGTGTGCGTGTGTGTGTCAAGGCAGCCGGAGAGGTAATGACCAACCAGCCGAGGTAAGCTTTTGTTATATAGCCAGTAACCTAAGGTAAGGGGACATCCCCCATGTTACCGGAGCCACCAGAGTGTCACCGGTGACGTATTCGCTATCATGACGTGAGAGGAAGCTTGTAGGAAGGTGTCCGGGAAGTAGTGAACACCGCACAGGAGGTCCTCCAGTGTTAAATATAAACTAAATCCCAAATATAGTATTCGACTCATGTTTATATATGATATGATTTATATCA